>NW_026652296.1:28036953-28071014 GCF_009828535.3 Hylobates moloch
TTTTTTTGTACTTCTTTTATTCCTAAGCATTTTATTCTCTTTGATGCTAGTATAAATTGAATTATTTTCATAATTACATTTTGGAAGTGTTCATTGCAAATGTGTAGAAGCTCAATTGATTTTTGTATATTGATCTTGTATCCTGCAACTTTGCCAAACCCATTTATTAGTTATAACATTTTTTTAGCGGATTCTTTAAGATTTTCTTTTCTTTTTTTTTTTTTTTTCGCTCCATCACCCAGGCTGGAGTGCAGTGGCGTGATCTTGGCTCACTACAACCTCTGCACCCCAGGTTCAAGAAATTCTCGTGCTTCAGCCTCCTGAGTAGCTGGGGTTACAGGCGCACACCACCACGCCCAGCTAATTTTTGTATTTTTAGTAGAGACAGGGTTTTGCCATCTTGGCCAGGCTGGTCTTAAACTCCTGACCTTAGGTGATCCACCTGCCTTGGCCTCCCAAAGTGCTGAGATTACAGGCATGAGCCACCGCGCCCAACCAGGATTTTCTATATATAAGATCATGTCATCTGCAAATAGGGATAGCTTTACTTCTTCCTTTGCAATCTGGATGACTTTATTTTCTTGCCGTTGTACCCAGTACAATGTTGAATACAAGTCGTGAATTCAACTTTGCCGTAAAAGTGGACATCCTTGTCTTGTTCCTGGTCTTGGGGAAAGCACCCAATCTCTCACCATGAAGTATGACACCAGCTGTAGGAATGTTCTTCTTAGAATTCCCCAAAAGATTGGCTGGTTTACACCCTCAGTTCCAGCAGTGTACAAGCAGGAGGCCTAGTCCCCCATCCCTTGCCAACACAGTAACCCCAGGCTTTAGAGGCAAAGAACCCAAGCCTGGGAGGGAAGTGCTGCATGCTATGTCACACAGATACTCAGCGACCTACAGTTCAGCTGTCCATAGGCACTGGGAGTGAGCCGTGGACACTCAGCCTTCCCTCCCCTAGGGTGAGATGCCTTGAGACCCCCTAAAAAAAGCATTGGTACAGAGGAACTTCTGGGTTCTGTTCTTATATTAGTCACTGGCTGTGCAACTGTAGGCAGGTCACTTCCCTCTGGGCCTTGGTTTTCCCATCTGTGTAGTGGAAAGAGTGGTCCACCTTGAAATCTTCCAACTCTGACCATCTGCCCCACCCACCCTTAAATTCACAGTGGCTTCAGCATCCACCACTGCCCAGAGGAGCCACCAGAGGGCGCCCCAGACCATCATTTGGCCCAGCTTGGGTGCAGGGTGCCATGGGGAGGCTGAGAGCAGCGCCTATTTTCCAGGAGCTGCTAGCTGTGCTTGCACAGATTTCCTGTGGCTAGACCCGCCCGCTCCTCTGGCTGAGCTCTGACCTCCAGGAAGGGAGTGATGGAGGCACCTTCCCCAAGGCCAGTGATCTAGCACTGACCCTGCCCGCTTTGGGTTGCCGCCTGAGGCTCAGGCTTGGCAGCATCAGGGTCAGCAGCCTTGCGTCTCTCAGCCTCGGGAGGCTTCTACCGTCTCTGAGAGGGCCTCTCACCGGTGCTGCATCCTCTCCCCACCAAACTGCCCAGCAGCAGGAAGCCCCCCAAACTGGTGCGTGTCTGGCCACCTGGAAGGGGGACCTCACTGTCCTTTGTGGACGTGAATGTGTTCATGCTAGGGGCCTGGACAGTGTAGTCTCCAAAACCACAGCATCTGGGACTCCTAGATACCTCCAGGATAGATCCCAGAACCTTCAAAGCAGGAATCACAGACATCAGGGACCACCCAGAACTTCCCAAAGAAGCCAGAGGAGGGCTCCATCAGCACCCCCATGACCCCCAGGGCTGATTTTATCCTTCAAATAAAATCAAAACCTTTGCTTTGCAAATTGAGCTCCAAGACACAGCAGCATCTCCCTGCCATCCCAAGAGTCTCACACCAGCCCCTTGCATGGAGGGCTGCTGGGCCCCCTCTGATGCCAGGGGTATTTGCTTTTTTTTTTTTTTTTTTTTTTTAGGGAGGGGGTTTCTCTGTGGCCCCCGGGGTAGGGGGTTGTTTCCGCCCCCCTGCGGCGTCTCCGTTCCCTGTAACCCCCTCCCCCCCCAGTTTCAGGCGATCTCGTGCCTCAGCCTCCCAAGTAGTTAGTACTACAGGCGTGCACCACCACGCCCAGCTAATTTTTGTACTTTTAGTAGAGACGAGGTTTTGTCGTGTTGGCCAGGCTGGTCTCGCACTCCTGATCTCAAGTGATCCTCCTGCCTAGGCCTCCCAAAATGACAGGTGTGAGCCACTGCATCCGGCCACATTTGCTTTGCATTCTAGTTATTTGTATGTGTGTTTTCTCTCCCCTTCCAGACTGGGGTCTCCTTAAAGGCAGAGTGAATCTCAGATTCATCTTAGTCCCTTCCTGGGGTCTTGTTCAGGACCCTGCATCCAGTAGATGCTCAACAAATGTCAACATAGGAATCCAGGTCCCATCCTCTCCTCACTCAAGGGATCCAAGGCTGCCTCTTCCTCTTCCGTAGTGATGTGGCTTTGCGGAAGTCACTTAAGCTCTCTAATCCTTCTCCTCAGAGTGCCAGACTGCAGCTGCCACATGAAGAGGTAAGACTCGGACAGGCTAGGTGCCAGGTCACCCCCCAGTTCCCCAGACCTTTCAGATGGCAGTGGCTGGCTATTCAGGCCAGACCAGTTGCTGTGCTGGACACTTCAGCTTTGTTATCTCCCCCAGTCTTCTCAGAGACCCTTTGAGGTGGGCACTGTTGCCATCCCCAGCCTTGCAAACGGGCAAACCCAGGCATGTGACAATGAGCTCCCCTTGCCCGAGGTCACGTTGGTTGGCAAAGGTGTCTGAGCCTACAGCCCTGCTTTGAAGCAACTTGGGGCAGGGATGAGCAGCTTCAGGGGGTTTTCTTGTCCACCCTGTAAGAATCTTCAAGGCTCAGAGATCATTTGCTCCAATTTTCTCGTTTCTTTTCCTTTTTTTTTGAACAGGGTTTTGCTCTGTTGCCCACTTTGGAGTGTAGCGGGGTGATTATGGCTCACTACAGCCTCAACCTTCTGGGCTGAAGTGATCCTTCCACTTGAGTAGCTACCCCGTGAGTAGCTGAGACCACAGGCACAAGCCAACACACCCAGCTAATTTTTTTTTTTTTTTTTTTTTTTTTTTAGGGATAGGGTCTCCTATGTTTCCTAGGCCTGTCTTGAACTCCCAGGCTCAAGTGATTCTCCTGCCTCAGCCTCCCAACATGCTGGATCACAGGCAGTAGCCACCTCACCTGGCCAATTTTCCCTTTACAAAAACTGGAATGCTGAGCCCAGTAAGAAGTGCTGTCCCTCTCTCCCACACCTGGGCTGACACTGGGGACTGTTGGGAAATTAGGGAAGACCTAAAGCCCCTTGCGAGTCTCAGGTACTAAGATTCTATGATCTTCTTGGGGGCCTTGTTCCCAACAGGCCACGTCAGTCTTGGCTGGACTCACTGCCCACCTCTGGGACCTTGGCGGTGGGGCGGGAAGGAGGACCTCAAAGGCTCAGCGAGTCCACCCCCAGCCCAGCCACCAGCGCCGGCCTCCTCTGCCGCAGCACCCAGGCCCTTATCAGGAAAGGATTTGGGTTGGTGGGGAGAGGCGGGGTGGGGGAAGTCAGAGGCCCCAGGCTTGGCAAGGTGGGTAGGAGAGATAGGGAAGTGGGGAGGGGGCTGCGGGCCCCTGCTGGGCGGGGGAGGGCAATGGGAGGGATGCCCAGAATGGGCACGGTGGGGGACTTTGGCTAAGCTCTGTCCTCGCTGGGCTGGCCCTCAACATGGTTCCAGGACTTCTGCCTCCCATCCTTGCCAGGCAAGTTGCCTGTACCTTTAATTAGCAAGCAGCAGTTTCTCTCCAATTCATCACGGTCGCTGTTTAATTAGCCGAGCCCAGGGCGCCCCCACCCCCAGCTCTGCCTGCCTGTCTTAACCAAGGCCACCACCACCTCAGGGTGTCCCCTGTTACCACCCCCCACACTTATTCTGCTCCCCAGAATGGAGGATGGGCCTGGCACGCCCAGCTGAAACCTCAAGGAGATTCTGGGCACCGGCGCTTGTATTCAAGGCATCCAGCAAACATGATTAGGGACCGAGGCTGCGCCAGGCTGGCTCTGGCTAGAACCCCAGCCGGACACGCGGGGCAGGCTCTGGTCCTGTCCAGCTGCTGGAGAATGGCTTCTCCCTTGGGAGGCGCTGAAACGTCTCTCTGGCTTGGTCCCTGGGTGCTGGGAAGAGGCTGCAGTACTCCTGTGTGTCACTCCCACCCCACATCCGGAAAGGGACACCATATCTTCCTCTTCCTCTCTCTTCCAGAGCCCAGAAAGCTCCTCTGAGAATGCTGGACCTCAGGACAGGGGCCCATGCTCTGCACCCGGCCCTCAGAAGCCAGATCCTAGAGGCCTAGTCCAAGCTGTGGGCCAAGGGAGGGGGGCGGGCTGAGGCCTGCTTTGTGTCGGCAGGGTCTGGGGAATTGGGGGCACTGGCGGGAGCCCATGGTCTGGGGCTGAACCAGGCCTCTTCTGTTTCCCTGAAGAAGAGTGAGGCTGAGGGCCCTTGGAACAGAGTCCGTGTGTCATTCTGTGCAGGGCCAGGGTAGCCACTAGTCACTGTGGGCAGAAACATGAAGCAGAGGCTCAGGCTCCGTCCCAAGCCTGTGCTCCCGCTGGGCTGTGGGAGGTGTGACCCTTCTACTGTTTCGTGGACTGAGAACATGAAGGGACTGGCATTTGCTGTGTTACCCTGTGGTGCCATCAGCGTGTTGTGACAGGGGCAGGAGGAGTGTGCTAGAACCCACCCACTCTGGTACTGCCCATCTCTGTGGCCTTGGGCCAGCCACCAAACCGTACCATGCCTTAGTTTCCCTATGATTCATAGCTGCTTCATGGGCTGATGGGAGGATTAAATGGCTTGCAATGTGTTTGGATTTGGTTTTGTTTGGCTTTGTTTTGTTTTTTGAGACAAGATCTCACTCTGCTGCTCAGGCTGGAGTGCAGTGGTGCAATCACAGCTCACAGCAGCCTCGACCTCCCAGGCTCAAGTGATCCTCCCATCTCAGCCTCCCTGGTAGCTGGGACTATAGGCACGTGCCCCCCTACCTGGCTAATTTTAATTTTTTTGTAGAGATAGGGTCTCACTATGTTGCCCAGGCTGGGACTTACAGCGTTTAAAGCACTTAGGAACACTGTGTGGCAGGAGTCCTTGATAGTCATTGGCTGTTTTGCCATTCTTTCCTCTCCTTTATCCAATCAGCACTCCTTGCCAGGTATGAGGAAATTGATGTCAGTGGGAGAGGCAACCTCCCTGCTTTTCAGAGTTTGCCTCCTCAGCGGAGAGGCAGCTGAGAACAAAGGAGTAAGGAAGAACACGGTTTCATCGGAGTAAAGCCTGCAGCTCATCAGTGTAATGTACCAACGTCACTTTCTTGGTTTTGACCACTTACCATGGTTAGGTAATAGGTCGACATAAGAAAAAACTTGGTGAAGGGCCAACAGGAACTCCCTGTACTATCTGTGCAATTTTTCTGTTGCAAAATAATTTCTAAGTTATTCCCTAAAGAAAGTTTATTGGCCCGGTGCGGTGGCTCACACCTGTAATCCCAGCACTTTGAGAGGCCAAGGCGGGCGGATCACGAGGTCAGGAGACCGAGTCCATCCTGGCTAACATGGTGAAACCCTGTCTCTACTAAAAATACAAAAAAAATTAGCCAGATGTGGTGGTGGGCGTCTGTAGTCCCAGCTACTCGGGAGGGTGAGGCAGAAGAATGGCGTGAACCTGGGAGGCAGAGCTTGCAGTGAGCCGAAATCGCGCCACTGCACTCCAGCCTGGGCAACAGAGCGAGAGTCCATCTCAAAAAAAAAAAAAAAAAAGGAAGTTTATTGTAAAAAAAAAAAAAAAAGACAGTTTCAGGCAATGGTTAGTGCCATGAAGCAAACAATCAGGAGCAAGAGACAGAGAGAATAGGGATTGGGGCATTTCAGGAGGGGTGGTCCGGGAGAGCCTCTGAGGGAGGCAAAGCTGAGCAGAACCTGAGTGATGGGAAGGGCAGGGAAGGAGGAGGGAATGGCGAGTGCAAAGGCCTGGAGGCAGGATGGGCTTAGGCTGTTTGAGGAAGCTGGGGAGCCTGGACTCCAGATCCCACACCCCTGGCCACTGCACTGGACTGGGAGAAAGGACCCCAACTCCACAGTCAGCGAGACTCGGGTGTGATACCCACTGTTGCCTCACTGTGTGGCCTTGGGCAAGTAGCTGCCCCTCTCTGTTACCTGAATCTGCTGCCAGGGATGGAGGAAGACAGCCTGCTCCTCAGAGGGCACAGAGGGTGAGAGAAGTGGGTAGGAGTTAACTTGCCTAGGGTGCTGTAGTTGCCATCGGTGGATTGGGGAGATACTGTGAGGGACCTGATGCCCTCTGAGCCTGGAAGGGTGGGGGAAGGCGTTGCCCCCTGCCATGGGTGGTGGGGCTGGGGAAGGAGCTGGGACCAACACTCCTGCACTCCAGGCTATGTGCCTGACCCTGAGCAATCCCCCAACCCGTGGGAGTTTCACCCTTTCAACTCTGGGTGGGGAACTGTATCTAGCACTTTCCACACATTAGTTCTCCATTTTACTTTTTTAGACACAGGGTCTTGCTCTGTCACCCAGGCTGGATTGCAGTGGCATAATCTTGACTCACTACAGCCTCAATCTCCTGGGCTCAAGCAATCCTCTCACCTCAGCCTCCTGAGTAGTTGGGACTACAGGCGCGTGCTAAAATACCCAGCTAATTTTTTACATATATTGTAGCAACAGGGTCTTACTATGTTGCCCAGGCTGGTTTGGAACTCCTGGCCTCAAGTGATCCTCCCACCTTAGCCTCCCAAAGTGCTGGGATTACAGGCATGAGCCACCAAGCCAAGCCTTAGTTCTTCTTCTTTTTTTTTTTTTTGAGACGGAGTTTCGCTCTTGTCTCCCAGGCTGGAATGCAATGGCAGGATCTCAGCTCACTGCAACCTCCGCCTCCCAGGTTCAAGCAGTTCTCCTGCCACAGCCTCCCCAGTAGATGGGATTACAGGCGTGCGTCACCACGCCTGGCTAATTTTTGTATTTTTAGTAGAGATGGGGTTTCACCATGTTGGCCGGGCTGATCTCAAACTCCTGACCTCAGGTGATCCATCCACCTCGGCCTCCCAAAGTGCTGGGATTACAGGTGTGAGCCTCTGTACCTGGCCCTAGTTCTTCATTTTAATCCTTTTAGCTACCCTGGGGGAGGCATGAGCCTCTCCACTTACGGGTGAGACAATGGAGGACAGAGACTCACATTAAGTGTCATGTGGTGAGTGACCAATGTGTGCTAGATGGAGAGACCCTCCTGGCCCTCAAGGCTGTGCCATGGTCTTGCTGGGAGACATGGGGTAGTTGAAAAGGGCCTGGGCATGGCGTGGGTGTAGCTGTGGAGGGGTGGGCCAAGCAAGTGGTAGGAGCTGGCCTGGGCACCCAAGGCATGCATGGGGCCTCTGGCCAGCATGAGTGCGTGTGTCAGGCCAGCAGAGCAGCTCTGTGCAGTCGTCATGTAATCAGCTGTGGTAACAGTAATAATGCATGACTGCAATACACAATTCTGAAGGTGCCAGACAACCTATAGGGACAAGTTAGGGCTCCCACCCTTTCCCCAGCTGTTTCCCTCCCCAGAGAGGACCTCTGGGGCCTATTCCTTGTGTTTCCTTCTGGAGTCAGCCTAGACAGCCCCATCTTGACCACAACAGCAGACCATCGGTGTGGGCCTTCTAGACACCACCTGCCAGGAAGCCCTTGACACACAGTTTAATCCTCATACTAGGCCAGACGTGGTGGCTCATGCCTGTAATCCCAGCACTTTGGGAGGCCAAGGCGGGTGGATCACTTGAGGCAAGGAGTTCGAGACCAGCCTGGGCAACACGGTGAAATCCCATCTCTACTAAAAATACAGAAATTAACAAGGCGTGGTGGCATGTGCCTGTAATCCCAGCTACTCAGGAGGCTGAGATGGGAGAATCGCTTGAACCCAGGAGGCAGAGGTTGCAGTGAGCTGAGATCGAGCCAGACTCTGTCTCAACAAAAAGATCGAGCAAGACTCTGTCTTAAAAAAAAAAAAAAATCCTCATACTGACCCTTGCCTTAAGGATACAAGCGCTCTGTTTTAAGTTGGAGAAAGCAGAGACACAGGTTAAGTGACTCACCCAAGGCCACACAACTTACACAGAATTTGAAGCCAGGGACTCTCTGATAGCACTGTGTAGATGGAGAAACTGAGGCACAGAGAAGTTGAAGTGTCTACCCCAAGTGACCCAGTGAGGAAGCTGGGGAGCCCAGGCTCCAGATCCCACACTAATAGTCTAACACTTCCCCATCCTCCACACTGCTGGCCACTGCACTGGACTGGGAAAAAGGACCCCAACTCTGGAGTCAGCCAGACCCAGGTGTGATGCCCACCGCTGCCTCACTGTGTGGCCTTGGGCAAGTAGCTGCCCCTCTCTGTGACCTGGATCTGCTGCCAGGGATGGAGGAAAGAAAGCCTGCCTCTCAGACAGCCTGAAGACGGGTGGTATGGTGGAAAAGCTCAGAGGGCTTGAAGATGGGCAGTGTGGTGGGAAAGCTCGGAGGGCTTGGTGCTGGCTCTCTCTCCTCGCCAATGTCTGCTTCTGCGCTGGCGCAGGAGGACGTGCAGCAGTGCAGGGGAGAGGTCTCATAGGAGAGGAGTGCGGGGACCTGGCTCCTGCCCGCAGCCACTCAGCCAGTCTGTTTGCTGACCCAGAAATTCTGGGAAGTCCCAGTTTGGGAGAATATCCCCCCAGGGGGGCAGGGTCATCAAGGAGAGGAATAGGGGTTTTGCAGAGAGGTTTGTATGATGGGCCCCCCTCCCCTCCATACACCCCCAGCCTGAGTGCCACGATTCTGGAAGGTCAGTGAGCCAGGCGGGATGCCAGGCAGGAGGCTGCACCTGAGGGCAGCTGGGAATGATCACAGCATTCAGACAAAGACTTAGGCATGGCCTTTGGCTTAGCATACCCAGAAAATGGATTTCTCTACCTGCCTTCCCTGAGCGGATGATCAGAGTACTAGAGGCTGAAACAGCTCGATTCTCCAGGACATCGAGCGACAAACCCAAGTGCCAGTTTCTCCACAGTGTGGGCCAGGCTGTTAGGGGCCAGATCACATTAGCCCCGCAACCAATTCCTCTCATATCTGAGGCCCTGAGAACCTGGCTTAGAAATGGGAAGGAGGCCTGGAGAGCGAGGTGTGGCACAGGGTTTCGGGCATGTGGTGGCACTGGGGCTGGCAAGCCAAACCCAATCTTGGAGCTTGAATCCTAGCCCTGCTGCATCCCTCAGTTTCCCCCATCTGTGAAGAGGGATTATTATCAGAATTGAGATCTCACCATACAGGTGGTACACGATGCATGACACATCATTGGTGCTCAATAAATGTCCGTTTCCTCCCTTGACTAGCTGATCAAGCTCATTTTCCAAACCTCGCAGGGCCTAGGGAAGAATTTTGGCCCTTGTCCTGTGCTCAAGAGACCACTCTCTGGGAGATGTAATCTGGTTGCTGGATGTTAGATTTGCTGAGATGTTTACAGGGAGATGTGAGGGGATACTTGAATGGGGCACTTTCCCAATTAATTAGGCTCGGGGTCACAGGGCCTCCTCTGCAGGTGCCCCCAGGGGACTCCTGATCCTCAACATCTCCCTTGCCTGAGGCTGGGCTGGCTCAACCCACAGGGCTTCTTTTTGGAAACTCCTTTTTCTTTTGTGTGTTTTTTTGTTTTTTGTTTTTTGTTTTTTTTTGAGACGGAGTCTCGCTCTGTCGCCCAGGCTGGAGTGCAGTGGTACGATCTCAGCTCACTTCAATCTTTTCCTCCAGGGTTCAAGCAATTCTCCTGCCTCAGCCTCCCGGTAACTGGGACTACAGGTGTACGCCACCACACCTGGCTTATTTTTTGTATTTTAGTAGAGACGGGGTTTCACCATGTTGTCCAGGCTGGTCTTGAACTCCTGAGCTCAGGCAATCCACCCACCTCGGCCTCCCAAAGTGCTAGGATTATGGGTGTAAGCCACCGTGCCTGGCTACAACTCCTTTTTCTAGAAGGCTCCTCGCAGACGCCACCTTCTGTCCTGACAACCTTCTGGGTGTTCTGTCTGGTTTGGGGGAGCCAGAGGCAGCTGTGTGGGGTAGAAAGGGACTTGGGCCAGTCCTGGCTGGGCAGTCGTGGGCGTGGGGTATCCGTGGGGTGTCCTTCCCACTCTGATCCTGTCTGATCCCTGTGGCAGGGCTGAGAGCGCCCCATAGGTCCATGATGCTTTCATGGTGGTGAGTGTGAAAGGGTTTTAAAAACAGAAAGGCACTTCTCCTAGGTGATGATGATGATTTTTAGCAAATCTTCCCATCTTTTCTGTGATTCACGGAAGCTGCAAGATAGAAATGACCTTGACCATCATTGTTTTCTAGGAGGATGTTAAATCGACCTTGGGCAGAAAAGGGTGTTCATCGTCAAATAAATTTGAGAAACAACAACGCAAACATCCACAGGGCTCTTCACTTCAGGGTTTCGCAGAAACTTTCATGTGTGTGTGAGTGTGTGTGTGTGCGCGTCTATTTCCAGGAAGTGGCTGGGTCTACACCAGCACCCAGGCCTATGTGACAATGGTGCCCTTTTTTATTTTCCTGGAGCAACCTGTGAGTTAGAAGTCTATGGGATCCACTTTGGGAAATGCCAGAATAGTCTAACACTTCCCCGTCCTCCACATAGCCCAGCTGGAAGAATCCGGGGGAATATGGGAGAATCTGGGGTTCAAAGAAGTTAAATGAATTCAGGAGATGCTCTGGGCTTTATTTTAAGGCTAAGATTTTAACTGGCAATTTTACCTCTATTAACCCATTTAATCTTCACAGCCACCCTATAAAGTAAGCATGACTGTCATCTCCGTCTTCCAAGGGATAAACTGAGGCACAGAGAGGCCAAGTGCCTGCCCAAGGTTCACAGCTGGTAAAAGATAGAGTAGGACACTGATCCCAGGCTGCCTGAGTCAGAGGCTGCCCTGGCACCCCCTCCCAGCCTGTCTTTACCACACAGGTTCTTGGAGCTGCCCCCATCAGCAGCCACATTCTCACAGCACTGGGCCGAGGTGCACCTTCCTGCGGTGGCTGGTCTCAGGAGAGTCTGTGACTCCATTTCACAGGAGGACAGGCTCTGAGTCCAGGGCCTGGGGATGCCCTGTGGGTGAGCCCTCCTGCCCACTGTCTGTAGCCTCCCACTGGCAGCCTGGCCCCACAAAGACACAGCCTTAGGGTCTCATTTCGTTCTCACTCTGGTTGTCTCCATTCTACAGGTGAGGCTGTGAGTGAACCGAGGCTCAGAGATGGAGAGTAACTTGTCCATAGTTACACAGCAAGGAGATGGTAGGGCTGGGATTCAAACCTAGGTAGTCGGAATCCAGAGCTGGGTGTTCAAGATGCAGGCGCCCTTGGTGATGAAGCAGTGAGTTTCTGGGGCCAGAGGCGGGCAGGGACGTACCCCACCAGTTCCCTGCCCGCCTCTGACCAGCTGCTCCCCTTACAAGCCCCTAGACAGATAGGCTCATGGGTTCCCTGCTAATCTCCCTGGCCTCTGCTTCCCAGCCTCAGACAGGCCAATAGTCAGTCACGTAAAAACAGGCCAGATAGATTACTGCCACCAAGGACACGAGAGGCAGTTGCCTGGTGGCCTCTCACCGCGCCAAAAGCGTTATCTCTACCTCCTGGAGCCGGGCCTCAGCAGTTTCTTCCTCCTGGGGTGTGGACTTCTTTGTGTGTTTTTTCTTCCCCTTTGGCTTACTCGTTCCTAGAGATATACTTGTCTGTCTGTCCATCCATAGACATTCACTGGGCACTTGTTGTGGGCCAGGCCCCAGCAGGACTTGCTCTTCCACCTGCTCAGAGCAGGGCCAAGTCCACAGGCGGCTTCAAGATGTCCCTGGCGGAGGGGCATATGCCATGGGGGTGTGTGCAGTGTCCACTGTTTGATAGTAAAGCAAGGGCCAGACCTGGCTCTAAATCCTACTTCCAACAACTTAATAATAAAGACACAAAGAATTTTGGCTGGGCACAGTGGCTCACACCTGTAATCCCAGCACTTTGGGAGGCCAAGGCAGGAGGATTGCTTGAGTCCAGGAGTTTGAGACTAGCCTGGGCAACATGGAGAGAACCCGTCTCTACAAAAAATACAAAAATTAGGCTTGGTGGTGTGTGCCTGGTGCCTGTAGTCCCAGCTACTCGAGAGGCTGAGGTGGAAGGATCACTTGAGCCTGGGAGGTAGAGGTTGCACTGAGCTGAGATCGTGTCACTGCACTCCTGCCTGGGCAGCAGAGTGAGACTCTGTCTCAAAAAAACAAAAACAAAAACAGAAACAAAACAACAAAAACGAATAACTCAATTTTTAAAATGGCGATAGGATCTAAACATATATTTCTCCAAAAAAGATGTATAAATGGCCAATCAGCAAATGAAAGGTGCTCAATATTATTGGCTATCAGAGAGATACAGATCAAAACCACAATGAGATACCACTTCACATTCATAGGATGGCCAGAATAAAAAAGACAAATAAGAACAAGTGTTGGTGAGGATATAGAGAAATTGCAACCCTCATACACTGCTGATGGTAATGTAAGATGGTGCAGTCATTTTGGAAAACAGTCTGGCACATTCTCAGAAGTTTAAACATAGAATTATCGTTTGACCCAGAAATTCCACTCCTAGATATATAATTGAGAGAATTAAAACATATATCTACACACAGACTTACACAAATGTTAATAGCAGCATTATTCCTAACAGCCAAAACGTGAAAACAGCCCAGTTGTCCTGAATGTCTGTTTCTTTCTTCCTTTTTTTTTTTTTTTTTTTTTTTGAGTTTTCGAGTGCTCTGTCACCCAGGCTGGAGTGCAATAGTGTGATCACAGCTCACTGCAGCCTTGAACCCTCAGGCTCCAGTGATCCTTCCACCTCAGCCTTCCTAGTAGCTGGGACTAAAGGCTGCTCCACACATGCACCACAACACCCAGATAATATTTTGTATTTTGTATTTTGTAGAGATAGGGTCTCACTGTGTGTCCTAGGCTGGTCTCGAACTCCTGGCCTCAAGCAATCCGATCACCTCGGCCTCCCAAAGGGTTGGGATTACAAGCATGAGCCACCACACCCAGCCTGAATGTCTTTCAAGATGATGAATTGACAGATATAATATGGATATTATTGGCCATGAAAAGGAATAAAATACTGATCCATGCTACAATACGGATGAAGCTTGAGAACATTATGCTAAGTGAAAGGAGCCTGTCACAAAGACCACATATTGTGTGAATCCATTTGTATGCAATGTCCAGAACAGGGAAATCCATAGAGACAGAATATGTTTTCCTAGGGCTGGAGAGGGGGGTTATGGAAAATGGGGAGTGACTGCTAAAGGGTCGGAGGTTTCTTTTGAGAATGATGAAAATACTCTAAAGTTTGTTGTTTTTGTTTGTTTGTTTTTTGTTTTGAGACAGAGTCTTGCTCTTTTGCCCAGGCTAGATGGAGTGCAGTGACGTGATCTCAGCTCACTGCAACCTCCACCTTCTGGGTTCAAGTGATTCTCCTATCTCAGCCTCCTGAGTAGCTGGGATTACAGGTACGCCACCATGGCCAGCTAATTTTTTTACTTTTAGTGGAGATGGGGTTTCACGGTGTTGGCCAGGCTGGTCCCAAAACTCCTGACCTCAAGTGATCTGCCCACTTTGACCTCCCAAAGCGGTGGGATTACAGGTGTGAGCCACTGTGCCTGGCCTGAGAATGCTCTAAAGTTGATTATGGTGATGGCTTCACATACTGTGAGTATGATAACAACCATTGAATTGCATGCATTAAACAGGTGAATTGTATGTGATGTGAATTATATCTCAATAAAGCTGTTATTAAAAAATTAGAAAATATGGATAAGCAGAAAAAAAAGAAAAGAATTGTAAGGCCCTTGATCCTATCACCTAGGGATAACTACTGTTAATATTTTAATGATACTCTCCCAAATTATACTCTGTTGGCCTACGGACTGCTTTTCATTTAATAATATATTGTAAACATCTTTGATGTCAATAAATACATATCTACATAAAAACAAATTCTACTTCCACCACTCCCTGGCTGTGGGACCTCTTGGAGCCTCAGTCTCTCCATTTATAAATTGGGGTAACCGAGGACCCACCTCCACAGGAAGTCATGAGAATGAAAGGAAGCAGGCCGCCCATGAACGGCACATGGTACAGACCCCAACCCTCGGAAAACACTCAGGAATCCGAGGGCCTGTTATGATTACATGTGTGCCAGAGTGGAGTGCTCCGACCGGGCACAGCTCATTTCTGTGTGTTCTGTGTGCTTCAAACATATGATGGTTTATATAGCCATAGTTTCAAAGTAAGGGGCCAGTGGCCAAGGTGGCCTTGGGAGAGCCCTGGAGGTGGCCATGGGGCTCAGTGGACAGATACACCCTCCCTGAGCACACCCACTGTGTGCCTGGCGCCGGCTCTTGTTGTCTCTTTTAATCCTCACAATGACTTTTTTTTTTTTTTTTAACTATTCTAAAAAAGTATTGTTACAGGGTCTTGCTATGTTGCCCAGGCTGGACTCAAACTTCTGCGCTCAAGCAATCCTCCAGCCCTCACCTCCTGAGTGGCTGGGACTACAGGCCAACACCACCATGCTCCTCATAATGACAGTTATGAACCCCATATTACAGATGAGGAAACTGAGGCTCAGGGAGGTGCAGTGATTTGCAGGGTGGAGCTGGGGTTCGTTTCCAGGTTGGCCTGGTTGGAAGCCCATGTTCTGCCCACTTCTTGGCCTTCCAAGGAGGGGCAGCTTTGAAAAGTGTTTGTACCGTCCAACTGAGACTGTTATTGTTTCCCAGACTTGGGCAGAGGGAGAAACATCCAAAGGAAGAAGTCACTGTTCCCGTATCTCAAAGAGCAAGGATGGTTTTCAGCTGAGCCTGCTGTGTGCCGAGCCCTTTGCCGGGCTGTGGAACACTGTCGGTGGCGTCTGCTGTCAGGGACTACACAGGCTCGTGGCGGGGAGCCAGGTGAGCCAGGCGAGCCAGGGGAGCCAGGGGAGCCAGGGCTCTGCATCCTGGGTAGGGGCTACAGGCACAGGCTCTGGAGCCAGATAGTTGGGGCTGGTACCCTCCCTCTGCTGGTGGCTTGGGCAGCTACCTCGCTGCCTGAACTCTGTTTCCCTGGTGGAACTTGCTGGGTGTAAGAATTAAGTAAGTCAGAGCATCTTGAGTTGCACAGCGCAGCTCCTGACACAGAATACACACTTGGTATCACCAGGTGAGTCAGGCCGACATTGCCGGGAGCGCAAGAGGAGGGGCCTGGGACAGGGGCTGCTGCCCGTCCCCATTTTCTGCTTCTCTCCAGGGCCAATGCATGGCAGCCAGCCCATGTGGAGGCCTAGAGACAGGTGGTCCGCGGCTTCTGTGGCCATTTTTCAGGAGAGAAGAGGAAGCAAGGACAGCTTTGCTGAGAAGTTGGCCTCCATCTCCCCAGTCAGACTTGGTCCCTCCAGTTCTGTGCAGCTGTTTTGCATTCAAGCACAGCTCCTGCCTGGCCCTGGGTCTCTGTCCTCTTCCCTTTGGTTACCCTCACCTCTTCCAGGGTGGCCACCAAGTGGGACCTCAGCCTCCTCTGGTGTTCTGGACCTGCTGTAAATCTCAGCAGACCACCTCTGTGACCCTGGGCAAGTGACTTCACCTCGCTGATCCTCCTTCCTCTTCTGCAAACGGAGTCTCCAGCACCAGAGTTAGCAGCACCCTCCAGAGTCTGACTGTGACCCCCACTTTCTCGCTGTGGTCCCCTGAGCAAGTCACTCAGGCTCCCCAGCCTCATCTGCAAAATGGAGACAATTACATGTCAGAGATTTGAGAATTAACAGAAAACATACATGAAGCACACAGAACAGTGCTTGGGACATAACAAGTGTTCAATATATGTTGGCCGTGGTTATTACAATCCAGGCTTTCTTTTAAGGCTGTTGCAAAGAGCTCAGGGTCCTGCCCCAGAGACCCCACCCCCAAATGCCAGGTCCTTGGCTTCATATACAACCAGGCACGATGGCTCTTTGAGTCCTTACCCTGGCCTCTGCCCCTCCTGCCATCAGATTGGGCACTCTGCTTTGTATATACACACACACACACACACAAGCACACATGCAAACACACAAGTACACAACGCACACACATGCACAGACACACGGGCGCACACACATGCCCATGCATGCATCTGCACACACACAAACACAGGCACACACACAGGCACATGCACACACACCTACACCCACACACATGCACATGCATGCATGCACACACAGTGACGCAGAGGGCACTGGATGTCTGTTGAACAAATTAAACAAAAGACCAAATGTGTGAGAAGAAGGCCAGGAGGCTCCATCTTTTGCAGGAAAGCAAGGATTCATTCATTCAATGAATTCTTACCAAACACCTATTATTCTAAGCATCAGAAATACCTCAGTGATCAAAACAGTTAAAAACCCCTGCCCATGTGGAGCTGACACTGTAGTCCAAGAGACGGACCCTAGTGAAAGTGAACAAATGACATGGAGAATGTCAGTCGGTGATACATGCTAGGGAAGCCTGTAAAGTGGGGGTGGGGAGTGGGGAGGCTATCATCTGAGATGGCAGTCAGGGAAGGCCTCATGGAGGAGGTGACATCTGAGCAGATTTGAAGGAGGCAAGATTACTGTTTCTTTGTCTACTCATTCGTTTCTCTCTCTCTTTCTTTCTTTCTCTTTCTTTCCTTCCTTCCTTCCTTCCTTCCTTCCTTCCTTCCTTCCTTCCTTCCTTCCTTCCTTTCTTTTCTTTCTTTCTTTCTTTCATTTTGAGACAGTCTCGCTCTATTACCCAGGCTGGAGTGCAGCAGTGGCATGATCTTGGCTCACTGCAACCTCCTCTTCCTGGGTTCAAGAGATTCTCCTGCCTCAGCCTCCCCAGTAACTGAGACTATAGGCAACTGCCACCACGTCCAGCAAATTTTTGTATTTTTAGTAGAGATGGGGTTTCACCATGTTGGTCAGGCTGGTCTCAAACTCTTGACCTCAGGAGATCCACTTGCCTTGCCCTCCTCCTAAAGTGCTGGGATTACAGGCGTGAGCCACCGCACCCAGCCCTGTGCTCGTTCATTTCTTCTTTCCTCTAGGCAGTGAGCCAGTGTCAGCAAGCCTGTCCTTGGGCCTGTTCTGTGGCCTGGCCTTGGCAGGGTTGGGGAGGTAGAGAGCAGCCCAGCCCCTGCCCCTGGTGACTCTCAGGCTGCTGTCTCCCGGCAGTGGGAGTGTGAACATGTCCTGCCCACCCAGTGAGAGTCAACAGAAGCCAGGGTGACCAGTCCTCTTGGTTTGCCCAGGCCTGAGGAGTTCCAGGACACTGGACTTTCATTGCTAAAACTGGGCAGTCCTGGGCAGACCCGGATGAATGGGTCACCCCAACAGAGGCTGCCCTTGGTGCCAAGGGGCAGAGGAAATATCAGGGAAGTCCTCCACTTCTCGGAGGATGTCAGGTTTGCAAGGGACATGGAAGGGATGTGTGCCCTCCCTGGGTGAGCGGGGAGGACAGAGGTTCCATGGCCCAAGTCCAGCAGCACATGGGGGGCGCAGGTGGGTGTGAGGACAAGGCTGTCTTCCAGGGCTCAGTGAGCGATGAGGCAGGAAGGGATGACAGGGGCCTTGCGTGTCTGCAGAGGGGCTGTGCTGACTGTTGGCAGCCAGCCTCCAAGTAGGTGGGCAGCTCCTCTGTGTTAGCATTTTAGAAAGGCCAGCGCTTTGCTGTGCAAGGTTATCCACTGGGGCCAAAGGCAGAGGGGAGCAGCACCGTGTCCTTGCTCTCCCTTTCGTTGATTCCAGCAGGCGTTAAGCACCTTCCAAATCCCCAGCCCTGGCCAAGTGTTCAGATGTCTGCACTAATTCAGCAAGACAAAGTGAGAGAGAAAAAGCAAATTGTGGCAAATCTAAGTGAAGGGTGTTCATTATACCATTATCTTTGGTTTGGACATTTTCGAATAAGATATTGGAGGCGGGAAACAAATAGAAATAAATCCTGGGCCCTATAAAGCCCCTGGGGAAGAAAGAGGTAAGGCAGGTCCTTCCCCCAACAGCTCACCATCCAGGCAAGTATCTGGGTGTGCACACCCGTTGTTCAGTGGCAAGGGTGCTCGGTGTGCATGACCTCCCCAGTGGAAGGACCCTGAGGCGGGCCTGGGGGCTGGGGGAACTGTGCCAGATGGAGAGAGAAAGCAGAGGGCATTCAGACAGGAACGGCAGGAGTCAGAGCACGTGGGCTCACTGTACACGGGATGGGAGGGCCACACGTCATTCCGGGCGGCTCCCTGGGGGTTTTTGCTGGGCCAGGAGGCATGGCTCAGAAGGAGGCTGGAAAGAGAAGTTGTGGCCTCATGGTGTTGCCTCCTAGAATCTGTCTCTGAAAATGAAAATGTGAGACTGGCCCACCATTACAAAATCAGAGAACACAGGAATGTTTCTTTTAGACAAGGTCTTGCTCTGTCACCTAGGCAAGTGATCCTCCCACCTCAGCCTCCCAAGTAGCTGGGACTACAGGCACACGCCACCATGCCCAGCTAATTTTTGTATTTTTGTAGAGACAAGGTATCCTCATGTTGTCCAGGCTGGTCTTGAACTCCTGGGCTCAAGCAATCCCCCCACCTCAGCCTCCCAAAGTGCTGGGGTTACAGGCGTGAGCCATGGTGCCCGGCTGATGAAATTATTATTATTTATTTATTTATTTTTCTTTTTGAGATGGAATCTCACTCTGTCGCTCAGGCTGGAGTGCAGTGGTGCAATCTCGGCCTTCTGCAACCTCCGTCTCCCGGGTTCAAGCAATACTGCCTCAGCCTCCCGAGTAGCTGGGATTACAGGCATATGCCACCATGCCTGGCTAATTTTTGTGTTTTTAGTAGAGATGAGGTTTCACCACGTTAGTCGGGCTGGTCTTGAACTCCTGACCTCATGATCTGCCTGTCCTGGCCTCCCAAAGTGCTGGGATTACAGGCGTGAGCCACCGCGTCTGGCCCATTTTTATTTATTTATTTATTTTTTTTTGAGACAGGGTCTCACTCTATTACCCAGGCTGGAGTGCAGTGGCGCAATCTTGTCTCACTGCAACCTCCGCCTCCCAGGTGATTCTCCTGCCTCAGCCTCCTGAGTAGCTGGGATTACAGGCATGCACCACCATGCCCGGCTAATTTTTGTATTTTTGGTAGAGACAGAGTTTTGCCACGTGGGCCAGGCTGGTCTTGAATTCCTGGCCTCAAGTGATCCACCCACCTTGGCCTCCCAAAGTGCTGGGATTACAGGTGTGAGCCACCGCGTCTGGCTGAAATTATTTTTAAAAAGGAAGTACAACCCCCAGGTTAGTCCATCACCAGAGATAACCACTGTGAAGCATTTGACACATTTCTTCCTAGTATCGTTTCATATATATATGCATATGCAGATCGCCTAATAAAAAATAGTTTGCCTCTTGCTTTTACCTACAGTTACATCAGATGCATTGTCTGGTGCCTTTAAGTAGTCTCTGAAATCTGACTTCTCAGCCTTTTGGATAACTCCAGCCAGTGATGGCCCTTTGACAAGTGTGGCCCCTTCTCATGGCTAGGCATAGAGGCTGTTTCACTTGTTTTCTGTGATAAAAACACCGCAGTAAACATCCTCCATCCTGTGTAACCTCATGTCCACATTGCTGATTGTTTTGTTTTGTTTTTTCTGATAAATTTCTAGGCATGAAATTCTCGGAAGCCCTGCTGGGCCCAGAGCTGGCTAGGTACTCAGGGGAGGGTGTTGGGCTTCCCAGAGCCACGTGTCCACACCTGGAGACAGCTTGGACCCAGCTGTAAGGAACAACGTGCACTTCTTGAATGTCTCACGCTGTCTTCCACCGCTTTGTCCATGATGTCACAGTACCCTTCGCCTCCCCTCCCAATGCCTGTCTTGCTAATTCTTATCTTTCCAGACTCCAGCATAACCTTCTCCAGGAAGCTTTTCCAGAGCCCCCAGGCTAGGAACCTCCCCCCAACCCCTGAACTCAAGCCCCCGCAGCCCGTGCCTGCGCCATCTCCATCAGAGCTGCATCTCTCTGGGTCTCTGGGTAACAAGTGCCATTTCTTTGTTGTTTGCTGTGTCCCCCAAGGACAAAGCTCAGGCTGGATTCATCTCGGAATTCCCAACACCAGGGGTAGAACTGGCTCATTTCAATTTCAGTCAATGTTTGTTGAGCAAAGGAGTGAAGAGTTGGACAAATGAATGAACGCATGAAACAGTCCGGAGTGGGGAAGCTGAAGCTCAGGCATTGGGATCCGGGAGAAGCATCCCGTCCAGGTGGACGGGGTGGAAGGTTCAGAGCAGGGGCCCCAAGTCAGGAGTGGGGAGGCAGAGACAGCAAGACCTCCTTCCATGAAAGGAGGCTGGGACCAGGGGGCCAGGTAGTGCAACACGGTGAGGGGGCTGGCAGGGGGACTGACCCAAGGAATCAGAGGCAGGAGGTACCACCGGGTTACAGACAACGACATTCTACGAGAGGGAAACGTGTCATGGGCTCTGGAGCCCCTGTCCAGGTTCAAATTGTGACCCTGTGCCAGGGACAGCTTCTTTGTGCCTCAGTATTTCCCATAAAATGAGGATAATAATACTTCATTCATGCATTTTTTTCCCCTCAACAAACATTTGTTGTATGTCTACTGTGGGACCAGGACAGGAGGCTGAGAGGGAGCTGACCACGGTGGTCACACAGCCAAGCCCTGCTGCTGAGATCTGACCCCAGTTTGCCTGTCACAAGTTCTATTTGTGCCCCATTGTCTGCCTCCTGGGGCTGTTATGAGGGCTGAAGAAGGGGCAGGCACAGAGGAGACACTTACTATATGATCATTGTCCTCCTAGAGTATCTTCACCATCAGGTGGACTTCAGTGGCCATCCCAGGCCTCCACGGATCAACCACAAGATCTTGGAGAATGTCCTTACCCTCCAAGCCTCAGTTTACCTTTAGGGTGACCAACCATCCTGGTCTGTCCAAAACTGAGGGTTTTCCAGGCACAGTCCCAGGCAAACTGGGATGGTGAGTCACTGATATAGTTTGGCTCTGTGTCCCCACCAAATCGCACCTTGAATTTTAATAATCCCTATGTGTCAAGAGCGGGACCAGGTAGAGATAATTGAATAATGGGGGCAGTTTCCCCCATGCTGTTCTCATGATAGTGAGTGAGTTCCCACGAGATCTGATGGTTTATAAGCGGCTCCCCTCTTTGCTCAGTATCACTCTCTCTCCCACCGCCCTGTGAAGAGATGCCTTCCACCATGATTGTAAGTTTCCTGAGGGCTCCCCAGCCATGCAGAACTGTGAGGCAATTAAACCTCTTTTTATAAACTACCCAGTCTCGGGCATTTCTTCACAGCAGCATGAGAACGGACTAATCCAGTCACCCTGGTTTCCTCATCTCTAACACAGGGACCACCTGCCTCCCAGGGCTGTTATGCAGAACAGAAATAAGCCTATGGAAAAGGCAGAAAACCATGGAGCCAGAATTCTAGATCTGGTTACATGAATACTAAAGACTTTTGCATGCCATGGAATTCCAGGCATGAAAAAGAACGCGGCGGTCCCGTGTACTGCTGTGGAAGAAGCTCTGAGATACAGGTATTTTTGTGAAAAAGGCCAGATATAGCGCACTTTGTGGGGAGTGCTTCTGTTAGTACCAAGGAGGGGACAGGAACACACATGCACGTGCTCCAATGCGCACATGGGTTTCCCAGGAGGGGACTGGGGCCTGAGGAGAAAAGACTTGCTTTTCACTGTACATCCTTTTGCTTTGTTTGAATTATTTTACTCCTTTGTTTTCAGTAGCTGGCCGGAAAACTTCCCAAGCTTCCATGTGTCAAAAAGAACTCACTGAACAAGATTAAAAGGCCAGAGTTAGGGAGTCGGAAATGTGCCTAGCTCAGGGCCCAGCATCTAAGGAGCGCTCCATGAAAGGCCTTCTCCCCTCTCCCACTCCTGACCTTGCTGACTGCTGGGAGTGCAGGGGCACAGACGGGCTGTTGCCTCCCCCAGTGCGGTATTTGTGAGGCTCAAATGCAAGCCCAGGCTGGGGAGACTGCCCTGGGTTCCACGAGGCATCCTGCCTAAGCCCTGGGGGTCCTAGAAGTCACTGGCTCCCTTCCCTGCCCTGCCTCAAGGAGCAGAGGTGGCAGAGGTGGGCCCACCGTACAGGGTCAATGTCCCGGTTTCACATATCTCCATATTGCAGGGACCTGCGTATGCTGCTGCGGCTGTGGAAACCAGTTCTCTGTGGCTCTGGCCTTGGGGAGAGGGAGCCACAGTTGATTTAGGAAGAGGCTCCAGATGTAGAGTGAGACTACCAAACAGGCCTGACCCCCACAGACCCTGCCTCTTGTGAGCGCCCAGACTCAGCCCTGCCTCAGGCTCCCAGCCATGTGGCCAGCCGCTTTTCTTCTTTAAATTTTAGAATCAGACGAATATTTCAGGAAAATATTCTCATTGTAAAATCTCGAACATTAATAAAATGTAGTGAACAAAAGGCCAAGCAATTCCTCTTTACCTCCTGAGCCCCATTCTGTTTAAACCATTGTTTTCAGCTGGTCGGTGTATATGTGTACCTATGCCATGCCTATACCAATACCTATACCAATATCTGTAACTATACCTATGCCACTACCTATACCTGTATCGTGCCTGTACCAACACCTATACCTAGACTGTCTATATCTGTTTAGATGTGCATATTGTGTTTAGGTATGCTTCTCACATGAGTAGTAACATTCTGTTTGTTTTGTTCTACAAGATGCTTTCTTTTTCTTTTTCTTTTTTTCAGATAGAGACTCATTCTGTTGCCCAGGCTGGAGTGCGGTGGCTCAATCCCAGTTCACTGCAACCCCTGCCTCCCAGGTTCAAGCGATTCTCATGCCTCAGCCTGCCAAGTAGCTAGGATTACAGGTGCACGCCACCACACCCAGCTAATTTTTGTATTTTTAGTAGAGGCGGGGTTTCACCATGTTGGCCAGGCTGGTCTTGAACTCCTGAGCTCAAGTGATCCATCTGCCTTGGCCTCCCAAAGTGCTGGGATTACAGGCGGGAGCCACTGAGCCCGGGCTATTTTTCCCTCCCTCCCTCCCTTCCTTTCTTTCCTCTTTTCTTCAGACAGGGTCTCACTCTGTACCCCACGCTGGAGTGCAGTGGTGCGAGCTCGGCTCACTGCACCCTTGCTTTCCCAGGCCCAAGCGATCTTTTTACCACAGCCTCCAGGTAGCTGGGACTACAGGCACACACCACCATGCCTGGCTAATTTTTGTATTATTATTTTTTTTTTGTAGAGATGGGGGTCTCACCATGTTGTCCAGGCTGATCTCAAACTCTTGGGCTCAAGTGATCTGCCTGCCTTGGCCTCCCAAAGTGCTGGGATTACAGGAGTGAGCCACCGCGCCTGGCCAATGCCTTATTTTTCACTGAACAACATGTCATGGACATTTCTGAGTCAGTGCTTACAGACCTGCCTCCTCCTCTGTGCTGTGCAGTATTCTGTGTGTGAGCTGGTCCATCCTTTATTTGCCCCCTGGCCTATGAATGGACATTTCCATTATTTCACTCCTACACATAGCCCTGAGCAGGCCTCGCTGTGCACTCCAGCAGTTTCTCCAAGATAGGTACCCAGCTGAACCCCTGGCACTACTGAAGAGGACGGGTACCAAATTTGTGATCAGTCTTATACTAAAAGCTTGCCCTCTGGGAAGTCCAAACTAAGCTCTCCTTACTCTTGGACTTCCAATCACTCTGTTGGGTTGGCTTTTAAAGCTGGGCCAAGGAGAACTTTTCAACCATCTTGGCTTGCCCTGTTGGTGGGTGGGAGACAGGGTCCCCGGCCTGGGGCAATTTCAGGGAGAAGGGGAAGAACTCCCCCAGTCCCCAAATTTCTCTCCCATCTAAATGCCCCCGACCTGAAAATGGAGATAATAATAGAGCTTCCCTCACAGAGTCATTCTGGGGACACTGTGAAAAACAGCCAGGATGGAGATCTGGTGCAGAAGGACGACGGCAGTTAACAGTCGTGGTGCGACGTCCGGAAGCCTCGCCACGCCGCCCGGAAGCTTCACCACGCTCCAGGCAGTCTTTGGAGGCCCCACCACCATCTTCTCCCTTATGGTGCCTGACACACACCATTGTCATCATTTGCACTAATGCGAGTCCTACTAGTGGCTGGTGCCGGTTCTCACATGCTCCTCTGCATCACGCCTGATCCACATCGCTCTAACCCAGTGGCCTGTGAGTCCCCATGGCTGACATTAGCTGCAGGGCTGGCCCAGAGCTCTCTCTTCCAAATTTGCATTCAGAATCCTTCCCCAGTATTCCCAATGAAAACCCCAAATGCTGTGTGGACAGCTGGATCCAAAAGAGCTCTGGGATCAGTGGGACTTACTTACCCAGTCTCAGCTACTCTAAGATCTGGGAAACAGTGGGTTTTTTGGGCCAGGCCAGAGCCTCTGTTTCCCCATCTGTAAGATAGAGGTGGTTGCAGTCAGACTGGATAATTCCAAAGTGCATTTTTGTTTGTCTCGGACCTCCTGCCCTACCCTCTCCAGCTTATATTCTCAGAAAACATGCTGCTAAAAGGAATGGCCCAGTCTTGGCTCCTGTTAGCCTCTGTCTCAGGAGGACAGGGGTCCCCAGGACCAGGGAATCAGTCGGAAGTTCAAGCTCTACTCCTGACTTCAAGTTCTGCTCTCTGCCTTCTAGCTGCAGCCCCAGGTGATGTTTGCAAAGGCCTCTGTAACTTAGTGGGTGCTTAGTCATGGTCCCTCCCCTTTCCCTGCCTGGGCAGATCTCTGAGCCTCACTTCTCTGAGCCTCGGTTTCCTCACCTCTGCAATGGCTGTGCCTCCCTGCCTGGCCCAGTGCCAGGGCTGTTTGAAGTTAGCAGAAGATGCTGGATGGAAAGAGCTTTGCAGGTAGAAAACCCTGGCCTGTTGGCAAGATTTATTGCTGGGACTGAAAGTGGGAGGTCCAAAGGCCATTGAGGCCGAGACAGTCCCTACCCAGAAGGCTGTGCCAGGGACCAGGCTGCTCTCCCTCCACCCGCACTAGCTGAGCAGAAGGCCTTCTCCCTGAGGTCTTAATGTCTGGTGGTGAGCAGGGGCCGGGCTCTCTTTCAACAGATATTTACCCTTTTATTTTAGAGTGTCTGTCCCCCAAGCAGGACTCTGGTCAGCGGCTCAATGCCAAAGGCCTGGGGAGGGGCACAGGCAGCCTGAATCCTTCCCTTGCTCTCATCCCCCATGTCCTGTGGACTCTCCTTCATTTTCCTCTCTCACCTGCAGCCCCAGGGGACCCTTGCCTTGCCCGTGGCCCCTTGCTGCCCCCGCCACCTTGTCCCCCTCCTTTGTGCTCCCTCCACTTCCACTCTGGCCACCAGGATTCTGTGTGTGTGTGTGTGTGTGTGTGTGTGTGTATGTTTGAGATGAAGTCTTGCTCTGTCACCCAGGCTGGAGTGTAGTGGTGTGATCCCGGCTCACCGGGAGAATCTCCCGGGTTCAAGCGATTCTCCTGCCTCAGCCTCCCGAGTAGCTGGGATTACAGGCACATACTGCCACGCCCAACTAATTTTGTATTTTAGTAGAGATAGGGTTTCGCCATGTTGGCCAGGCTGGTCTTGAACTGACCTCAAGCGATCCACCCACCTCGGCCTCCCAAAGTGTTGGGATTACAGGCGTGAGCCACCGCGCCTGGCCTCTGGATTCTTTGGAAAATAAGATCTGAGCAGTCTCTCCTGCCGAGTGCCAGCCTGTGCAGGGCCCTGAGGGGCAGTGGAGCCAAAAGGAAAGGAGACGGTGTCCCTGTGCTCTGCACTCTGCTGACCCCCGGCCACTGCTCCCTAGCCCATGTCCTGCTGGGGTGCACCCCACATTCTACCACACAAATCTGTTCCGGCGCCAGACCACGCTTCCTCTCTCTCCCCTTGGTGCCTCCCCTCCCCAGCCTAGACCCCTTCCTTTCCCTCCACCCTGACGCATCCTGCTTCCAGGCTGGGTGAGGGGAGTCCTGGTCTGTGTTTTCTCGATTGAGTTAGCTCCTCAAATCATATCTGTGTGTCTCCTGAGGGGTCCGCAAGTCCCACAGGCAGAGGCACACCTGCATCACAGCGGGGGCCTTGAGCTCGGCCCTCCTAAGTGGCTCCTGAAATGCTCTCTGGACGCCTGAATGCATGCCCTCCCCCGGCCACCCGGGGCAGTTGGGAGTGTGAGACCTCAGGCTTGGCCTGGTGGAGCTATATTTAGACACCAGGGCCAGGGCAAGCTTCTGAGGCTGAGGAGGTGGCGGGGCCCACGGTGGGGCCCCAGGGGAACCGCCTCATCGAGGGGACTGTCCCTAGGTGAGAGGCGAGAGCCCATTCCGGCTGCTTTGGCTTCCACTGCCCCCAAAACGGCAGAGGAGGGATTCTGTTTGAACAAAGGAGGCTCTCTGGCTGGTTTGGTGTGTGTATTATAGCTGGAAAAAATAAGTTCTGGGCCGGCCGGTCAGCTCCAAGGGTGGCCCAGGGCTGGGGAGCCAGGGCGAAAGTGGGGGTTTCCTGGCCAGCCCCTGGGCCGGCTCCTGTCTGCTGCAGCAGCCTGCATGGCTGTCCTCCCCTCCGTACCTCGGGCAGGCATTGTGCCAGACCAGGGTGCGGCTGCCTGGCGGGTGAGGAGGGGCTGCCCTGGCCCCGCTGCTCACTGCCCGGCTCTTGGGGCGGGCTGGAGGCAGGATGGATGTTCACAATAATTACCCAGCTGCAGCTTCCCCAGAGCTGCCGCCATAGCAACGGTGCCGGGCGCCCCAGCCGGCCAAGTGGCAGGAGGGGGATGTGGGCGCTGTGGGCAGGTCGGGGAGTGGGGTGGCACGAGCCCCAGGCACAGCCCCACTGGCTCCCTTTGTCAGCTCCCTCACTGGCCCACCCCTTCCCCGGAGGCCGGGGGAGGGGGGATCTGTCTGGGCATAGGGAGGTTGGCACAGCCCAGGAGAGGCTCCAGCAGACGCCCCATTCCCACTGCCAGGTCCCATGTGGCAAAGGGGGAGCAGGTGTCAGGAGGGCTGGGAGCTCTCAGGGTTCAGCGGAGGGTGTGCTGTGCCCCACCTGGTGGCCCACCACACACCCCGGGTCCCCTGGTCTCATTGCACACAGCGCTGTCTTCTTTCTCTAGAAGGGAGTGTGTGGGCACTGGGCACTCCCCGGGAAGGACTCCACTCACCCTGCCTTGCAGGGGTCCTCTTGGAGCAGGCCTTGGGCAGAACTGGCTTTGGGTGGCGCTTTACCTGTCGGGAGGCCCTGGGGACCCCCATAATCCTGCCCTCATGGTACCCGTCCCCTCTCTCTCTACTAGGAAGCCCTGACAGTCCCTCCCTCCTGTGAACATTCAGTCTGATGAAGAGACTGTGGTTAGCTCCACTTTCCAGATGGGGAGACTGAGGCCAGAAAGGTCTAGGACTTATCTGGGATCACAGAGCTCAAGTCTGTGGAGCCCCAACCCCGTCCAGTGTTGCCACCACGGTCACCCGGCAGCACAGCCTAGTGGTGACCCAAGAGTGCAGGGCCTGCGACCCAGGGGCCTGGCCAGCCTCGCCCAGCTCCAGTTTTCTCCTCTGTAAGATGGGGATGGAATTGGAGCTCTCTGTATGGGGTTGTTGCGTGGATTCGAGGAAACTGCATGGAATGCGAAACGCCTGGCACGTGGGCAGTGTTAGCTGCTGTTGTTGTTGGAAATATTATTTTTTATTATTGTTGTTACAACACGTGGGGGCGGACCTCGATGCTCACCAAGGTCCCTTTTGGCTCTGGTCTCCTGGGGCGCTCCGGGTGGGCTCCAGTCACCACAAGCATGCTGGGAAGTGGGAAGCTCGCAGCCTACTGAGAAGGTGGGTGTGAATCCCCTGATCCCACAAGTGCGTCTGGGCGTGGGCTGGGTGAGAGTGAGGTAGGAGACACAGGACTGAGGCGGAACCCGTGCTGTGGAGGTGAGACCCTGTTTATACAGAGTGATAGGGGCCTGTCCTGGGGGTCGTCCTGGAAAGGTCAGAAGAAGGGCGTTCTAGAAGGTGGTCTTGCTTGAGGAACCAAAGGGGAGCCAGAGTCCTGGAGCACAGAGAGGGATAGAAAGGGACAGGGAGACTGAGGGTGGAGCGGTCCACTAGGGAGAACTGGGTTCCTGGGGCTTTGAGGGCCACCCAAGGAGGAGAGGGTTGTTTTTGAGACAGAGTCTTCCTCTGTCACTTAGGCTGCAGTGCAGTAGCATGATCTCGGCTCACTGCAACCTCAACTTTTTGGGCTCAAGTGATCCTCCCGCCTCAGCCTCTCAGGTAGCTGGGACTACAGGTGTGCGCCACCACACCTGGATAATTTTTATATTTTTTGTAGAAATGGGGTTTTGCCATGTTGCTCAGGTTGGTCTCTAACTCCTGGACTCAAGCGATCCTCCCACCTCGGCCTCCCAAAGTGCTTGACTGCACCTGGCCGAGAGATTTTGGAGTGATTCTAGAAGCTGGGGAAAGCTAGCAAGGGGCTTTAAATAGAGTAGGTCAGTATGCGTGTTGAATGAATGGGTGAATGAACAAATGATTGAATGAATGAAAGCTTTATTCTGCCTTGGCCAACCACAGAGCCCCTCTCCCTCCACCTTTCCCTCCTTCCTGTCTCATACCCCCTCCCTCATCACCCCAGCCCTCCCTGGCTGGCTCAGTTTTGTCATTTATAGCCGCTGCCCCTAGGAACCCACAGTCATGTGGTGGAAGATTGACAAGTAAAGAGAAGAATTCTAGTGCAGCAATCTAGCCAATATGGAGCAGTGTTCTGAGAAAGGAGAGCTGACACCGGGCCAGTCAGGGCATTGCCTGAGAGGGGTGTTGAAGGATTAATAGGAGTTCACTAGGCTGCCGAGGCAGAGGATGCAGCATCTGCATAGGCTCCGCAGAGTATGCTGTGGGAGATTTTTAGTCGTTTCATGGGGTGGTGACAAATAAGGATAACTACATTTATTGAGCACCCACTGTATATCCTAGTCTAGTGCTACACACATGAGCTTATTGGAATCGCACAATTGAAACCCTGCTCCCCTTGTGGCAGAGACCTATTTCACTTTCATGGATGAGAAATCAAGGTTCAGATAAGTTAAGTAACTTGCCCAAGGTCACGCAGCAACCACAAAGCCTATGCTCTTAATGACCCAGGGAGTGGTAAGGGGTGGGTTAGAGAGACAGGCCAAGTTGGAACAGGAAGGATCCTGAAGTCCAGACTAGGGTGTCAAGACCTAATCCTGGGGGCACCAGAGGCCCATGGTAGGGTTTTGAGTAAGGGCAGGAGGTCTGGCCTGTGTTTGAGACGAAGACTCTGTGGCCTATTTGGAGGGTGTACAGGGTAGCTGAGACTAGCCTGGAGGCTACTGCAATAGTCCAGGCAAGGGCTGACCCCAAGGGGGACATGCTTGGGGAAGGGGAGGAAGGGATGTCTTTAGGGGAGACAGTGAGACAAATGCAAGACCAGGGGAGTGGGCTGAGGCCACTGGCTGAAGTGCAGATCGAGATCGGAGTTCGAGTCCGATGAGTCTAACAGGGAGTTTGTGTCCGATGAGTCTAATAGGGAGTTGATGCTCTTTCCTGCTTTCCAGCCAGTTATTATTTCCTTGATATGTAAAAGACTTCACATTTTCTGGCTAAGCGCAGTGGCGGGTGCCTGTAATTCCAGGTACCCAGGAGGCTGAGGCAGGAGAATCACTTGAGCCCGGGAGGTGGGGGTGTAGTGAGCTAAGATCGTCCAAACTGCCCTCCAGCCTAGGGGAGAGAGGAAGACTCAATCCCCTCCCCCGCCAAAAAAAAAACTTCACATTTTCTCCTTTGTAAAATTATAGGCATTTTTTAAAAAGGTAAGTGGGAGAGGGCAGTTCTTAACCCACAATGGTGACGATGGCGCTGGCTGCTGGTGGCTTTTGAGCCCAGTGGTGCCACTGGGGGTTTTCTCCAGAGTCTCCAAGGCCCCCAACAGGCCGAGGGCAGAAGGCCTTGCTCGTGGTGGCAGCGACCTTCAAGTGTGCATATGGGACCCGGCATTTGTGAGGGGTCCAGCAGGGGTCAGACTGCCCTAGATCTGTACCAAAAGTTGCTGGGGCTGCAGAAATTGGAGAAGCTTCTGGAAGCCTGGCAGCAGCACACTTGACCTCTCTTTCTGGGCTCCCCGAGGCTGGGCCGGTGAACTGAGGCCCCCTGGCCTGCCCGCTGCTCTGGGAATATTGTCACCAGCAGGCCAGGCAGGTGGCGGCTCGTGCTGCAGGTGCCGTGTCACCTGAGCCGGGGTCATGGCCACTCCACAGGGAGGAGGGAGCCAGGCACACAGCACAGCCTGCCCGCCGGCCCTCTTCCCCACTGCCACAGAGGAACCACAGCCAAGAGCCTTTCCTGGCCCAGAATCTGGAATGAGGATGCTGTTTTCTCTACCCCACCCACACCCAAGCCCCTACAGGGGTCAGGTGCCAGTGGGAACTGGGACTGGGGAGAAGGTCCAGCACCTACGAGGCATGGCCCATCCTGGCTCACTCTACTGCCCCCCTTTGCTGTTGCTCAGACATTTCAAGTACGAGCCCACCTCATGCCTTTGCACCTGCTGTTCCCTCTGCCTACAATGCCCTTGCCTCGGTGTCCCGAGGGCAAACTCCACACTGCCTTTTTTTTTTTTCTTTTTTTGAGACAGGTTCTCACTCTGTTGCCCAGGCTGAAGTGCAGTGGCACAGCCATGGCTCACTGCGGGCTTGACCTTCCTGGGCTCAAGCGATCCTCCCACCTCAGCCTCCAAGAGTAGCCCTGGATTTAACTTCTGGCTTTGCTACTTAACCCTCAAGTGGCCTTGGACAGTCACCATTTTCAGCCTCAGTTTCCCCACCTGTCAATGGGGGCTGGTAGAAGACAGAATGAGATGTTGAGTGTTGGCCAGCCCAGAAAGAGTAGACAGGAAGCTTGAGCTCCTTTCTCCTCTCCCTTCCCTGTCCTCTCCCTTCCCTAGGAGAGGAGCGGGGCCAAACCAAACCAAACCAAAACCAAACAAAATTGCTGGAAGCCTGACAGGTCTAACGATGGTTTGTAAGATGCCCTGCTTGAGCCGGATGTGCTGTCAGCTTGGCGTCCAGATGGGCACCCCAGAGCAGGGCACGCCTGGCCAGTGCAGTGCACAGATGGTGAAAGCACAGGAGGCCACAGCCAGGCCTCCGGAGCCAGAGCCAGGACTGCAGCGACGGGCAGTGGAGGTGGCAGTGGCCCCTCGGCCTCCAGGCCATTGCTTCCTCCTGGTGGGCCTCAGCTGCCCGGGTCAGGCTCTGCCACTGGCAGCTGCACTGTGGGACACCAAGCATCGCCAGCCTTCAGGAATCCTTCTCCCTCCCTGACCCTGTCCCCCTGTGACAAGGCAGACAGCAGAGGTCCCAGGAGCAGACAGTCTTGAGCTCTGTGCCTGGGAGGTGGTAGAGTCAGGACATGAACCCCAGGCTCTGTCTGCACTGCCAGGTCCCCTCCAGAACACCCAAGATCCTTGCAGGGTGGGGCAGTCCGTCTGGCCTCAGCACTCTGGGATTTTCTTCTCCCAGAATCTTGCAAGGCAGCCTGTGCAGCTTAGGCCGCCACAGTTCGCACCCCACAGATGGTACAGAGCGCAGCTTCGTTCGCTTTAAACCTCGTTCGGAGCATGTTAAGCCCCTGCTCAGAGCCCTCCATAGCCTTCTGCTGTCCCCGGAGGAATCCAGCACCCACGAGGCATGGCCTAGCCTGGCTGCGTGTCCCCCTAGCTCACTCTACTGCCCCTCTTTGCTGTCGCTCAGACATTTCAAGCACGAGCCCACCTCATGCCTTTGCACCTGCTGTTCCCTCTGCCTACAATGCCCTTCCCCCAATGTCCCCAGGGCAAACTCCACACCGCTTTTTTTTCCCTCTTTTTTTGAGACAGGATCTCACTCTGTTGCCCAGGCTGAAGTGCAGTGGCACAACCATGGCTCACTGCAGCCTCGACCTTCCTGGGCTCAAGCGATCCTCCCATCTCAGCCTCCAAGAGTAGCTGGGATCACAGCGTGCACTACCACGCCCAGCTTTTTGGTAGATATGGAGTCTCTCTGTTACCCAGGATGGTCTTGAACTCCTGGCCTCAACGGATCCTCCTGCCTCAACCTCTCAAAGTGCTGGGATTACGGGCATCCAACTCACACTTCTTCAAGTCTCTACTCTCACATCCCCTCCTCCTCCGAGCCCTCCCTGACCATCTGAAGGCACCTCCCCTCTCAATTGGTCTGCTCTCTTCTTCTTAGTGCTCATATTATACATATCTTGATTGCCTGTCACACCCCTGCCCCCTGAGAATGCGAGCTCCAAAAAGGTGGGAGCTTTCTCTTATTCAAGGCTGAATCCCAGGGCCTAGCACCATGCCTGGCACAGAGGAGTCACTGATACATTTGTTGAATGAATGAATGAATGATCAAATGAGCAAATTCATCACTCAGCAAACATTTATGAGCACCTACTGTGGTCAAGATCTTGCTGTAGGTACAGGACCCAGGGAAGCAAATCCCTCATACCGGGGCCTCAAGGGGACACAGAGCAGAGAACAGAAGGGAGGTAATGAGGGCCCTGATGGGCCTGGGTTCTCATCCAAGCCCATCCACCATTTCCCAGCTGAATGGTCTGCGGCTTGGCATTTGGCCTGTCTGAGCCTCACAGTCCTCATCTATAAAGTGGAACTGAAAATACCTCCCCACCTCCCCACCCCAGCCTCCTCTCCACCCTAGTCTCCTCCCTACTCCAGCCTCCTCCCCACCCTAGTCTCCTCCCTAGCCCCCTCCTCCCCAAACCACCCCAGCCTCCTCTCCACCCTAGTTTCCTCCCCACCCCGGCCTCCTCCCCACCCCAGCCTCCTCCCCATCCCAGCCTCCTCCCCATCAACCCACCCCAGCCTCCTCGCCACCCTAGTCTCCCCATTCCAGCCTCCTCCCCATCCTAGCCTTCTCCCCATTCCAGCCTCCTCCCCACCAACCCACCTCAGCCTCCTCCTCATCCCAGCCCCCTCCCCACCACCCCGCCCCAGCCTTCTCCCCACCCTAGTCTCCTCCCCACCCCAGCCTCCTCCCCATCAGCCCACCCCAGCCTCCTTCCCACCAACCCACCCCAGCCTCCTCCCCACCCCAGCCTCCTTCCCACCATCCTACCCCAGCCTCCTCCCCACCCCAGCCTCCTTCCCACCAACCCACCCCAGCCTCCTCCGCACTCTAGCTTCCTCCTCACTCTAGCCTCCTTTCAACCATCCCACCCCCAGCCTCCTCCCCACCCCAGCCTCCCCACCAACCCACTCCAGCCTCCTCCCCACCTCAGCCTCCTCCCACTATCCCACCCCCAGCCTCATTCCCACCAACTCACTCCAGCCTCCTTCCCACCCCAGCCACCCTGGCGAATCTATAATCCATTATCCACACGGCAGCCAGAGGGGCCTTTCTTTTTCATTTTCTTTTTTCTTTACTTCCAAAAAGTATTTATTTATTTATTTTTGACTAGGTAACAAATTTGCATGGTTCAAAATTCAAAAGGTGCAAGAAAAAATGTAGAAACGATCCCTCCCACCCAGTCCAGCCAGCCAGGACTCCTCCTCACAGGCAGACAGCTTCTCCTATTTTCATCTATCATGCCAGAGATAATTTTATGCATATACAATGCATACCTTTTTTTTTTAAAGCTGACAGTAGCATACTGTGCATGTGGTTCTGTCCTGTTCATTTTTCATTTGACAATTTAATTTGGAGACTTTTCAGAGGGTCTTTTTTTTTAATTTTTTTGTAGAGACAGGGTCTTGCTCTGTCGCCCAGGCTGGGGTGCAGTGGTGTGATCATAGTTCACTGCAGCCTCAACCTTCTGGGCTCAAGTGATCCTTCCCACTCAGCCTCTTGAATAGCTGGGACTACAGGTGTGCACCATC
>NW_026652296.1:28081014-28152108 GCF_009828535.3 Hylobates moloch
CATCCATCCATCCATCCATCCATCCATCCATCCATCCATGCATCTATCCATCCATTTGTTTATTCATTAATCCATCCATCCATTGATTCATCCATCCACCCTCCCATTCATCCATCCATCCATCTTTCTACTGTACATTCCTCAGCATCTACTCTATCAGGCTGAGTGTTGAGACACAGGGACCAGAAGGCCTAGGATTCAGCCAGCTAACACTGGGAATCTTAGCAAGGCTAGAAGGGGGCTTAGCGGTTGCAGAGGCCAGATACCATTGTTCCAGGGACACTGGGGAAGCTCAGGGGCCCATCTGAGATTACATGACTAGGCAGCAGGAGGATCAGGCCTGGAACCAGAGAGGCCTCATGCCTCCCACTGCAGCCCTTTCTCCATGTGTCTTGGTAACTATGCCTGGCACCTATAGATCCCCAAGGAAGCCCTGCAGCTGGCAGAGGAGCAGCCTTCCTGTGCCCAGGCCCCTTCTTGCAGGCCTCCTTGTCCCACCCCCACCCTCACCCCAATAGCTGCAAGAGAGACCTGGCTGGGAAAATGCTTCTGTGTTGCCCAAAGGGCCCTGGGATGCTGATTCATGGCTCATAGGAGCTGCCTGTTAAATATGTGGAGCTTGGCTATAGCCTGTGCCTGTCTCTTTAAGGAGGCCTTGGGCCTCCTTGCTCAGCCAACATTCCCTAAGGAACTGGGCAGGTCTGGTGGCTCCCCTGGCATAGGCCTACTGACTTCAACTTGTTAAGGCAGCCTGAGGCGGGGCCCACAGGTCCTTGGGTGGGGCAGGGAGGACCAGGGGCTCAGAGGAGCCCTCCCTTATCTAAGATCCTAGTCTTTGGAAGGGAAGGAAATTGGATCCCAGACCAGGTAGCTGGACCCCAAAGCCTGGGCTTGTGGCACTTGGGAGGTCCTGGGTTAGGGTGACCAGCTGTCCAGCATGCCTGAGACTGAGGGGTATAAACTGTGATGGTCCCAGGCAAACTGGGATTCCATCAAGAACAAAGCCATCCCTAGGCCGGGCGCAGTGGCTCACGCTTGTAGGGGTGAAACCCACTCTACTAAAAAAAAAATTACCGGCTGGTGGGGGCCTATATCCCACTACTCGAGGGGTGAGGCAGAGGCGGAGCTTGCATTGAGCCGAGATTGTGCCACTGCACTCCAGCCTGGGCGACAGAGGGAGACTCTGTCTCAAAAAAAAAAAAAAAAAAGCCATCCCCATGCCTGGGGCAGGCAGCCTTCTCTGCTGACCGAGCTCTGTGGGGTGCAGAATTCCTGGATTCCAGAGGCTGCCCCACCTGAGACGTAGCTGTGTGACCTTCCACAGGGCTTCTCATATCTCTGAGCTTTCATTTCTTCAGCTATAACATGAGGGTGCAGCCACTGCCCTGCCCCTTTCAGGCCAATGGGAGAGTGCTGGGAGGTAATGGCTGCCAGAGTAACTTCATCCTTCATTTGAATCTCTGTGCCCTGGGGCAGATGTCTTTTGAGCCCCTGGATAGCCCAATGTGGGGAAGAGGGTTCATCGATTCACTCAGCACAGGGCCCGGCGCCTGTGCTCAGTGCATATTGAATGAATGCATGCGTGGAAGGTTAAACGTGCATCCATGCCTCCTCTGTGCACAGAGCTGGAGAAACAGAAGAATAAGACCATCTTGGCTCTCAAAGAGGTCATCTTTAGTGGGAGGGGGAAAGAAAAGGAGTCAGTGTCCAGAGTGGCCCTGTTTGGAGCTTCTGGGCTCTACTACCTCCCAGCCAGGAGAACTTGGGAAGCTCTCTTTACTGCTGCATGCCTCAATAATCTCCCTGTGAAAACAGCATTAAAAATGGCACCCTCCCTGTAGGTTGTTAAAGGAGTAAGCCGTGTGCACACAGCTCAGTGCCCGGCATGGTGTCAGTTATTAGGGCTGCAATTGTTACGTGAGGGAGGCAGATGGGAGGAGGGAAGTTGCCAGGAGAGGGGGCAGCAGCATGGGGAAGAGCCAGGAACCTGTGAGGGTGACCTTGGGGAGGGTGCCCGGCCTCTGTCTCACTGATGGTTACAGAAGGAGTTGGAAGCCAGCATCTCTTGGGCCTCTGGGCTCTGCCAGCTTGTGAGTGCACTGAGCCTTCAGAAAGCTCAGCTCCCTACCATGGCAAGGCTGGAGGAGGTGGGATGGAAGGGCTGGCCCTCCCAGGTGCAAGCCCCTCTGCCTGCCCACAGCTTGGCTGGGCAAGGGTTGGATCCAAGCACAAATCATGCAGCTGGTTACTGTGCCAAGCAATCTCCAGCCCTTCCACGGGACCACAGTCTAAATCCACGGCAGCTTAAGGTTCCCCACCTCCTGCTGAGCAAGGTTGGGGCAACCATTTCCTGTCCGAGAGCCACCTCTTCCCCAGGCCCTATCCAGACAGACCTCCTTCAGCTCTGCCAGGGAGGCCCTCTCATCCTCCATGAGCAGACGAGGAAGCTGAAGCATCCCTGCAAGCAGGCAGAGCCGAGAGGGCAGGACGTGGGCAGTCGGTCTCCGCCCGCTGCCTCCTGGGCTCCGGCGCATTCATGGGCCAGGGACAGATGACAGGGCTTCTCCCCTGGGGGAAGACACAGTGGCACCAGGGCATTATCTAGCCCACCACCCGTGCCAGCAGGCCTACAGCCCACAGGCTCCAGTGCCCAATGCTGCTGGTGTCTGCCCTGCTCCAGGATTCACTAGGGGCTCTGTAGCCAGACTCACTCATGACGCAAAGGCCAAAGTGGCCCCAGCTGACTCCTCTGCTAGCTCAGGAGCTCAAGTCCAGGGCCAGGGACTCCACAGTGAACCAGTGGGTAAGGGGCCCACAGCCTGCCACTGCACTGGGCGGGCAAGGGTCCCGAGCCACTTCCGGGCACCCGCTCACTCGTTCGGCGGCGTTTGCCATAATTATCCAGCCATCCCCTTCAAGTGTATGGCAACCATAGCAACAGACAGATGTTCTGTCCCAGCCACGGTCCACAGCAAGGCAGGAGCCAAGCACAAAATTTAACCCTTTCCAGCTCAAGCAGGCAAGGATGAGACTGGACCATGGGCCCAGAGGCCCAGAGGTCCCAGGCCAGGCACCCAACCTTGCTGGAATCTGTTACATGGGACTACAGGAACCCTGAGCACCCGTTCACCTGTGATACTTACTCTCCCTTGTTTGCCCCCTTCCACCTCTTCTACTTACATTTTCTTTCTTCCCAGGACTGAAAGATGGGGATGAGGGATAAAGGTTGTATCTGAAAGGCTGGGGTGAGGCTGGTTGAGCTCTGAGTGCTAGTTATGGTGTAGGCTGAAGAGCACTGGATGCAGAGTCAAGTGAGCTGAGCCAGGCTCTTGCTGTGGTTCTGCCTCTGGTTTGCTGTGTGACCTTGGGCAAGTGACTTACCCTCTCTGAACCTCAATTGCTGCTTTTATACAATAAGCGGGGTAGTCGCTCATGTTCTCATTCCACAAATATTTGTTAATAATCTACTGAGTGTCAGGCCCTGTGCTGGGCCCTGAGGAGACTTCAGGGAACAAGATCCACAGGGTGCTTACACCCCAGTGAAGGGACAGGGCATTGACAATAGACAGGTCCACAACACATGTGATGCCTGGTATTTTTGTTAAATACCATGAAAGACCTTAAAGGGCCCTCAGATGGAGAGTGAGAGGGGGTGGGAGCAGGGCTGCTTGAGACAGGCGGTTGGGGGGCCTCTGAGGAGGTGACCCTTGAGCTGGGGCGCGAGTAGGAGCGGAAGCCGGCCGCACAAGGATTAGGGGAAGTCTCTGGCAGAGGGACCAGCCAGGGCAAAAGGCCTGTGGAAGGAGGGAATGAGCATGGCCATCTGGGAGCAGCGGGAGTGACCCACAGGCAGTGAGCCGGGGAGGGGACAGGAGTAGTTGGAGTCCCAGCCGCAGAGGGCAGGGCATTGCGGCCGCCTGCTCTAGACTCTGGGAAGGTTCTAGCAGGGGCAACCTGGCCCAACTTCCCCTTGGGCTCTAGGCCCCTGGTGGGGTAATGGCCCAGCCAGTCAGCCCCGACCCCAGCAAATCAGGCTTCCCCCAGATGCTGATGGCCCAGCTCTAGGGAGACCAGGGCTCCAATCGTTTCCCAGCCGGTCCCACTCACGGGCTCACTCACTGGGCTTTGCCCCAGAGGTCACTGGGCTGAGCCTAAACCTGGGGCTTCTGACCCAGCGGGGCCCCACCTGGGTTAGCTATTAACGAGTAGAGTGTGGGTGAGTCCCAGGGTACACAGAGAGGGCCCCTCAGACCAGCAGACCCAGGTCTAGCCTGCTTCTGCCACTCCTTGTTTTGCGGCCTTGGACTTAGCACTTAGCTTCCCCGAGCCTCAGTTTCCTCTCCTGGGAAAGGGCTTAGTAAAACTTCTCCCTAGCTCAGCCCCATCCACCCCGCTCTCCCCTGGGTCACTCAACTCTGGCCTCACTTACTGTTTTCAGAACACACAGAGCTCAGCCCTGTCTCAGGGCCTTTGCCGTTTACTGCTTCCTCCACCTGGAATATTCTTCGTCCACACACGCTTTGTCCTTCACATCACTGGGCCTCAGCTCAATGCCACCTACTCAGAGAGACCACCGGGATCACCGCAGTCAGAATGGAGCCACCCCTCACTCCATGTGTCTGAGCTGTGCTTTATGTCTCATAGAATGTAGATTTTATTTCTTTATTCAGCAATTATTTCCTCCGTGCCTGGCACTGTCCTCGGTGCTGGGGACAGGGCAAGGAACAGAATAGCCAGCTCCTGCCTGCCCTTCCCAGAGGGTACATCCTCGTGGATGCGACAGACAAATAAAGCAGGGAGAGGGGTGAGGAACTGGGGGGACTATGGCAATTTTAGACTTGGTGGCAGGGAGGCCGCACAGAGCTGGTGACATCTGAGCAGGGAGCTGAAGGAGAGAGGCAGAGTTTGGGGATCTGTGGAAGGGGTCTGGGGAGGAGGTATTTGCCTCCCTGACTGGAAGCTGCCTCCAGGGGTGAGGGCAAAGCATGTCTTCTTGTTCCATTCTTGTCCGCAGCACACAGTAGGTGCTTCATAACACAGTTGTCACTGCTGTTCCTGTGGGCCCTTGGAGGATTATACACAGCCCGAAGTCCTTCTCGCATGGGGCCTGTACAAGTGGGCCCCGGGAAGCACAGTGCTGTGAGGAGAGTCTGCCAGGCAGCCTGTGAGAGCGGCGCGGAGAACAGGCCACCTCCAGGGAGATGGGGGCAGATCTGCAGGGGAGGAAGAGACAGGGGAGGGGGCTGGGGCCGGGTCTCCAGGGGCCTCCATGCCACACAGGGACTCTGGACATGATCCTGAGGGGCACCGGCAGCCACTGCAGGGCTCAGGGGAGGGGGTGACATAATTAGATGCAGGTTTTTAAAGGCCTTTCTGGCATCCATTGTGGGGAACGGGGTGGGTCTGAGTGGGGCCACAGGCTGGAGGAAGGCAGGGCCAGTGAGAGCCGTGGACGGCAGTGAAGGCAGGGAGGCCACAAGCCCCACCAAGGGACTGGCAGGCATAGGCTGCGTTGCCATAGCTGCGCCCGGACCCCGCGAGCTCTCATCCTGCATGCCCTCACTGTGCCCCTCCTGGGCACTCCTTCACCAAGAGCAGCCTGGCTCCCGGCTGCAGGCCAGGCCCTATTCTAGGCCCGGGGGAGGCGGCACGAACACAGGCCCAAAGCCCTGCCCTCCTGGGAGAACCCACGACAAACATGGTAAACAGATGAAATAGGTGGCGTGTGAGGACAGCACAGAAGAGAGGAGGGGACAGGTGGGGAAGGGCCAGGCAGTGGTCAGGATGGTGGGCAGGGCACGGGCTGGGCCTCCCCAGAAGGAGACTCCTATGCCAGGCCCTGAAAGAAGGTAGGACATTTCCGCTGTTGCTGCTAGGGGAAGAACTTTCCAGGAGGCAAACACCCCTGGCAGGAGCTACAGTGGGGTCAGCCTGGCAGGGGAGGGAGACTGGGCAGGAGAATCCATGTTCAGGGGTGTGCAGGCTCAAAGAAGATCTCTATGAGGACTGGGCTTCTCTGAGTGACACAGGAGCCACTGCAGGGCCTGAGCAGTGAGGGACAGGCCTGACTCTCCTGGGACGGTGCCCCTCTGGCCGCTGGGTGGAGAGTAGACTGCAGGCGGCATGGGCAGAAGCCCCCAGAACAGGGAGGCAGCGGAGTGAAGACGCAGGTGAGATGGTGGAGGCTGGCCCAGGGGAGATGGAGGGGATGTGAGCAGCTCTGGGGACTGAGATGTGTTTGGGGTCAGAGTCCATGGGATTCATTGATGCAGTGATGTGGGATGTAAGACAGAGGGAGACACAGAGAGTCAGAGACAGAGACAGAGAGTCAGAGACAGAGAATCAGAGACAGAGTCAGAGACAGAGAATCAGAGACAGAGTCAGAGACAGAGACAGAAGGAGACAGAGGGACATAGAGTCAGAGACAGAGGGAGACAGAGAGTCAGAGACAGAGTGTCAGAGACAGAGGGAGACAGAGAGTCAGAGACAGAGTGTCAGAGACAGAGGGAGACAGAGAGTCAGAGACAGAGTGTCAGAGACAGGGGGAGACAGAGAGTTAGAGAGTCAGAGACAGAGGGACACAGAGTGTCAGAGCCAAAGACAGAGAGTCAGAGACAGAAGGAGATAGAGAGTCAGAGACAGAGGGAGACAGAGACAGAGGGACAGAGAATCAGAGACAGAGAGTCAGAATCAGAGACAGAGGGAGACAGAAAGAGACAGAGAGTCAAAGACAGAGTGTCAGAGACAGGGGGAGACAGAGAGTCAAAGTCAGAGACAGAGGGAGACAGAGGGAGACAGAGAGAGACAGAGGGAGACAGAGAGTCAGAGACAGACAGACACAGAGAGTCAGAGACAAAGACAGAGACTCAGAGACAGAGAGTCAGAGACAGAGGGAGACAGAGTCAGAGAGAGAGAGACAGAGATAAGAGAGAGGCAGAATCAGAGTGACAGAGTCAGAGGGAGAGAGACAGAGAGACAAAGTCGGAAAGACAGAGGCAGAGAGAGAGACAGAGACGCAGAATTAGAGACAGATGAGAGAGAGTTAGAGATGGACAGGGTAAGGGGTTGAGGATGACAGCCAGTGTTCTGGCCTGGGCCAGGGGAGAATGCAGTCGCCATTCTCTGGGATGAGGAGGGTTGAGGGTGGAACCGATCTATGTGCAAGTATCAGGAGATCCTGGGGAAGCCCGGAGGAGCTGTGCAGGAGGAAGTGGATGTGTGGCTTTGGAGCTCAGGGGGGATGATATCAGTGTGGAGGGCAGCAGAGAATCGGTCTTTAAAGTCAGCCAGGGAGGAAGGCAGATGGAAAGGGACAGCAGCCCAGGGACTGAGCCCACGGCCCCCACCCTGAGAGGTGAGGGAGAGATAGGCGAAGAGGCAGAAAATGGATTGAGAAGGAGCAGCCAGGGAACTGGCAGGGAGGGTTCTTCTCACAACCAGGGGAGGACAGCATTTGAAGGAGCAGCAGGTGTTAGCTGCATCTGATGCTACTGACAGGTCCAGACGGGGAGGTCTGAGAGATGGCATTGGGCAGGTTTAGAAACGTGAAGTTTCTTTGTTTCCTCGAGAGGGGGAGGGGAGACCCTGTGGGGAGTGGATTGAAGGGAGAAGAGGGGAGAGAGACTGTGGAGACAGCGAGAATAGGTGCGTTTTCAGGGCGTTCCAGCAAAGGGCTGGAGAAAAACCAGACAGCTGGAGAAAAACGGGACAGCAGAGAAGGGAGGGGTGCTCAGAGAAGGGTTCTTTTAAAATTCAAGAAAAATGAGCACTTTGTATGGGAAGAGTTTCCAGAGCAAAGTCTCAGGGATGACAAGAGGGAGGGGGTCACTGAATCCTTCCCAAGACCCTGGAGAGTGAGCAATATTATCATCCCCACTTTATAGATATGGAAACCTCAGCCCAGCGAGGTGGGTTCTCCTGCCCAACGTCACACAGCCGGGCAGTGGTGGCGAGTCCCTGCAACTCTTCCTGGGCCTGGGCTGTTATCCTGTTTGACAGATTACTAGTTACTAGTCTCAGTTCACAGAGCAGGTTAGTGGCTAAGTTAGGAGGTTGATTTAACAGGCTGTGGGGGGAGAGGCTGTGGGAGGAGCCAGGAGTGACTCCTGGTGGTCAGCACAGTGGTGCCACTCCCCGGGCTGGGAACTGAGAGAGGAACAGGTTTTCAGAGCTGAGCTCAGTCACCGGTGTGCATGAGATTCCCCATCTGTGAGATGAGGCTGATCGCGGAGCTGACCTCACAGAGATCCTGTGAGACTCAAGAGAGCTGCGGTCAGTCCCAGCACACAGCAAATGCTGGGGGTCGCATGTTTGTTCTCATTTCTGAGTCTAGCTAGTTGAGTGCACAGTGGGACTTCCAGGCACCAGTGTGCACAAGCAGCTGACTCCTGGGTGAGACTCGCAGGATGAGAAGGTTGATGGGAAGTTTGGGATGACATGGACCTTCGGAGGTCCTTCCTGGAGGAGCCACACAGCTCTGAGTTTAGTTCTGGGTTTGGAGGCCCAGCCTTCAGGGGACCTTCAGGAGCCCTTAAGTAGGTCCAAGGGTGGGACCTCGGGTGAGAAGGGTCCTGGGAGAGCCTTCCCTTCTCAAAGCCTGAGGTCTTCATCTGTAGGATGGGTGTTCTGATTCTCGCTTTGTGGAGATGCAGTGACTGTGAAATGTGCTCACAGGTGTCTAGCGATTGCTCAGGGTAGATGCGCTGAATGAACCCTGGGACTGAAAGTCGGGAGGGCTGGGCACCCTCCCTGCTCTGCCTTAATTTGCTGTGTGAACTTGGACATGTAGCCTAACCTCTCTGGGATTTAGCTGTAAAGCCTGGATGGTGTAAGGCCCCCTGCAGCATGTGCACTTCATCGTTATTTACAGCTTCCTGATTTTATTAGGTGGTAACACCTTCCCTGCCCGCCCCGCTACACCTGAGTTTTTCTGCTACAAAGTCCTGCTTCTTGCCAGGGCAAGAGAGGGGCTGGAGAAAGTAGAATGCAGATCACCTGGGCCTGAAGGGTTCCACTCTGGGGCAGCCCTGCCCCAGGCACACTCAGGTTCCTAGAGTGGCATCTTGGGTTATCCATTCATTGATCTGGGACAGAGAAGCTGTGAGTCCCATTTCTCATCCATCTTACAGATGAGAAAACTGAGATTCAGAGGAAACATGACTCACCTGCCCCTCAGAGCCGCCTCTTGCCAAAACTCCAGGCCACCCCTGAGGAGCTGGCTGTCAGGAGGCAGGGATCAGACCCTCAAGGGCATCCACAGGCCTCTGACCCTGGCTCCTTCACTAATTCATTCGGCCCATGGGTGGCACCTCGTATCTGCCAGGCTCTATCCTAGGCACTGGGGACACCAAGAAGACTCAGGTGGACTCCTGGCCTCCTCTAGTGGAAAAGACATATGTGAACAGAAACCAAAAGCAAGTGAGAGGGGGCTGGATGGGAAGGTGGCTCACGCCTGTAATCCCAGCACTTTGGAAGGCTAAGGTGGGCAGATGGCTTGAGCCCAGGAGTTTGAGACCAGCCTGGGAAACATGGCAAAACCCCATTTTTACAAAAAATACAAAAATATTAGCTAGGCATGGTGGCACATGCCTGTAGTCCCAGCTATTCAGGAGGCTGAGGTGGGAGGATCACTTGAGCCTGGGAGGTCGGGGCTGCAGTAAGCTATGATTGCACCACTGCACTCCAGCCTTAGCAAGGGGGTGAAACCCTGTCTCAAAAATAAATAAATCAATAAATAAAATAGAAAGAAAGAAATTGAGAGGGGCTGGGGACACTGGGGAGGGAGTGATTCATTCTGATCTAAGGATCTGGGGGTGCTTCCTGGAGGAGGAGCACCCACGATGGCTCTGCAACGCCAAGGGTAACTGTGACCATCTTGGGCTTCAGGGCACAGTCTCACCTTCTCAGTCCCCAGAGAGGCAAGTCCTACCCTTGGTCCCACTTTACAGATGAGAAGACTGAAGATCAGAGAGCTGAAGTGATGTGTCCAGGGTCACATGGCTTGTGAGAGGGGCCTGAGCCCATTCCCAAGGTCCTAGCAGGGATCAGTCCCAAGACCCACTGTCCCCAGGCCAAGGAGGCAAGGAAAGACCCCCATCCCAGGGGCCCCCAACCCAGGAGGCCCAGGCCTTCCTCCGGCCTGGCGTCCCCGATGCCCAGTTTCACTTCCCGAAACACAGGCCTATTTTGGATCCTGCTGACTTCCTTTCTCACCCGTGGCCGTTCAGGCTCCGAGGACTGGGCAACCGTAGGGTGGATCTGGTGCCCCCGGGCCTTTCCCAACCTGCTCTTACACCACCCTGGAGCGGGTGGAACTGCCAGGGCTGCCACCACCTTCTCCCGGCCCAGCCTGCCATGGCCCCTCAGGGAGGGTACCAACCACAGGGCACCTGGCAGGGCACCTGGCAGGGCCCCTGCCACACGCCAGCTCAGAGGTCCTGCTCCCAGCCCATACCAGCCTGAGCCGGACAGAGCAGAAGGCTCTGTCCAAACCCCAGCCCCACAGTGTCCTGGCCTTGTGACCTCTAGCAAATTGTTTTCCTCCATGAGCCTCAGTTTCCTTCTCTGTGACAGGAGATGAGGGTGACTTCCCACCTAGAGTTGTTAGGAAAACCACTCAAGTTCAACAGCAGGTCATTACCGAGCATCTACCATGCTCCAGGCCTGTTTTGGGCATGGGCCACTCAAAGAACCTTGTCCTCAGGAAGCTGAAATCCTAATGGGGGAGAGAGCTGGGAATAAACACTATGAATAAGTTCATTAAATGGTACATTAGAAAGTGACGCACATTTTGGAAAAAATGGAGCCGAGAAAGCATGTGTGTGTGACGGGAGGAGATGTGGGGCCATGTTAAACGGGGTGGTTAGGGAGGCCTCCTGGGAAGGTGGCATCTGACAACAGGAAGGAGAAGATGGAGCCGGCCCTGCAGACATCTGAGGAAGGGCACTCCAGGCAGGGGGCCCAGCATGTGCAGACATCCGCCCGGAGGCAGGAATGCCAAGAAGTTGTGAGTGCGCCGCAGCAAGGGGTTGGGCCAGAGCCTTAGGGACACATGGCCAGAATAGGCGGGGCGGCCAGAGCACGAGGCCCTCGAGGGCCAGGCTCAGGACTTCATTCTGAGTGAGGTGGTGAGCCACAGGGGCTTTGGAGTAGGGGAGGGGTGCGATCTGACTCTTGTTTCAGCCGTTTCCCTCTGGCTGCATTATGGAGGATGGGTGGCAGGGCCAGGTTGGAGGTCAGATGCAAAGAGAGGTTGCTGGGGGTTTCAGCAATGGGGCAGTGAGATGTGGTCAGATTCTGGTTATATTTTGAAGGTGGAGCCAAAGGGATTTGCTGATGGGTCAGATGTAAGGGGTGAGAGAAAAGGGCCAAGGGCAGAGATGACTCCAGGCTTTTGGCCTGACCCTCCCAAGTCTCCTGACTCCCATCCCACGCTCCTGCAGGCCAGTCAGTCCCCAGTAGCCAGAGGGGTCTCTTGAGAACCCAAGCCAGATGGTGTCTAGACCTTTCCAATCCAGTGGCTCCCCATGGCTGTGGTCTGGAGTCCACACTCCTTGCTTGGCCTGGCCCCAGCCCATCTCCCCAGTCGCTCTTAAGCCCACTGGCCTCAGCTCATTCTGTGTGCCAGCCTCAGGGCCTTTCCATTTGCTAGGCTGGGTTCCAGTCTGTTGCTCAACCACTCGATGGCCCTGGAGATGACACATCTTTTGGGGTGCCCTCGGTTTCTCCGTATGTGAAAGGGTAAGTTTAGACCCCTTGAGCCCTAAAGAGAGTCCTTACGTTTGCACACTTTGGGGATTTGCAATCCATGAAGAAGCTGCCCTTCTCCACCCTTCTCTTGCCTGGTGAGACCCTGGGCAAGGTGCTTCATGCTCCCTGCTCTCTGCAGTCTTATCCACCTTCCGGGGTCTCTCTCAGGTACTTCCGGCTGGAAAAGGAGAGATGTGTTCCTGAGATCATGTTCCTGGAGGAGGGTAAAGCTTCAGACAGGCCGGGCGCGGTGGCTCATGCCTGTAATCCCAGCCACTCGGGAGGCTGAGGCGGGTGGATCACCTGACGTCAGGAGTTCAACACCAGCCTGGCCAACATGGTGAAACCCCACTTCTACTAAATACAAAAAAATTAGCTGGGCTTTGTGGCGCATGCCTGTAATCCCAGCTACTTGGGAGGCTGAAGCAAGAGAATCGCTTGAACCTGGGAGGCAGAGGTTTCAGTGAGCTGAGATTGCACCATTGCACTCCAGCCTGGGCAACAAGAGCGAAACTCCATCTGAAAACAAAAACAAAAACAAAAGATTCAGACAGACCTGGGTGGGCTGGGAAAGTTCCCCTCCCCACCTGGAGCCTCAGTTTCCTCGCTTGTAGCATGGTGCTCATGACTGCTGAGCAGTCTGGTGACCACAGACTAGGATGCCTGGTCCACTCAGTCATTCAACAAACATCTACTGAGTGCCTGGCAGTGGGCAGGGCCTGGGCTGGGTGCTGCATACAGTGGGGACGAAAGATTCAGCCTTGCCGTCATGGAGCTAGCCCTTACAGGCACCAGGCAAATGATGTGATTGACTAACAGGGCACACCTCAGGCCTGGTTTCCTGGGGAGACAGGGCTGTACCTGCACTTCCCACCAATGCCTGCTGCCCAAGTTCTCCCCAGCCTGCCAGCCCCAGCCCAGGACCTCTCTCCAGGACTCCACTCCCCAGGGCCAACTCAACTCTGTCTTCACCCTTTGGTTCCTGGGCTCTTCAGAGCAAGTGACCCCAACAGCAGGCTCAGGCATGAGCCCTGTTTCTGCAAGTCACAGCCTGTGGGACTTAGACAAGGCACTGGCTTTAGTCTTGGTTTTCATACTTGTAAAGTGGGAGAATAATAGAGCCCGCTTTTTTTTTTTTGACGGAGTCTCGTTCTGTCGCCCAGGCTAGAGTGCACTGGCGTGATCTTGGCTCACTGTAACCTCTGCCTTCTGGGTTCAAGCAATTCTCCTATCTCAGCCTCCCAAATAGCTGGGATTACAGGCACCCGTCACCACGTCCAACTAATTTTTGTATTTTTATTGGAGAAGGGTTTTCTCTACGTTGGCCAAACTGGTCTTAACTCCTGACCTCAAGTGATCTGCCTCACCTCGACCTCCCAAAGCGCTGGAATTACAGGCATGAGCCGCCATGCCCGGCCTTGAGCCTGATTTTTATAGGGCACTTATGAGGATTCAGTGGGTTGCGGAGTAGCAGTGGGCTCAAAGAACAGTCGCTGTGATCTTTGAAGCCCTTCCCTGACATTTTCTCCAGTGGCCCTGAGGGCACAAAGCTGGGAGCTGATACTTCTTACTCCAGAGCCTTGGTACAGAGAGAGGACTTAGTCACTCCCCTTGTTCCTGGCCAGGTCAGCTCTAGAGTTCATGTTTATTAGAAACTGTCTCAGACCTTCCCTGCTCTGGGTACTTTGTTCTATTGACTAGTTAACCCAGAATTCCCCCATTTCACAGATGAGGAAACTGAGGTACAGAGAGGTTAAAAGCACCTGAGCAAGGTCACACAGCTGGTGAGTGGCAGAGCTGGGGTTCTAACCCAGGCCTCCTGGCACTACCCTGCTACCCAAATCCTTAGAGCGCTTCTGCCGACATTATCCACTCCCACGGGTTGCCCTGTGGTGTGATCCGTCATCTGAAGCCTCAGGGTCATCCAGGGTCAAGGCCAGGAATCCTCTGCCTCAGCCTAGCAGGAGAAAGGTATCAGAGTTCAAAAACTACATATTCCCAGCCGAGTGAGGTGGTTCCCGCCTGTGATTACAGCTACTCAGGAGGCCAAGGTGGGAGGATCGCTTGAGCTTAGGAGTTCAAGACCAGCCTAGGCAACAGAGCAAGGCCCTGTCCCTACAAAAAAAATTTTAAAAAAGTAGCCAGGCATGGTAGTGCATGCCTGTAGTCCCAGCTACTTGGGAGGCTGAGGCAGGAGGATCGCTTGAACCTGGAAGTTGGAGGTTGCAGTGAGCTGCAATTACACCACCCTGGGCAACAGAGCCAGAAACCATCCATTTATTTTATTTTACTTACTATTATTATTATTTTTGAGATGGAGTCTCACTCTGTCGCCCAGGCTGGAGTGCAAGCTCCGCCTCCCGGGTTCACGCCATTCTCTTGCCTCAGCCTCCCGAGAAGCTGGGACTACAGGTGCCCGCCACCACGCCCACCTAATTTTTTGTATTTTTAGTAGAGACGGAGTTTCACCATGTTAGCCAGGATGGTCTCGATCTCCTGACCTCGTGATCCGCCTGCCTCAGCCTCCCAAAGTGTTAGGATTACAGGCGTGAGCCACTGTGCCTGGCCAAAACCATCAATTTAAAAAGAAAAAAGAATTATAAATTCCTATTGTCCCCACCTTGCTATTGACCAGCTGAGAACACCCTAGGCAGCGGATCCCTGCCCTCGGTGCCTGTTCCTGCCTTTGTGAGATGGAGAGCAAAAAGCCCTTCCAGCTTCATCACCCCTGGGGTCATACCTCATCCCTATCCTGTGCCTGCCATGTGAGCCTTCCTCCAGCCAGCATCCCTCTGGGGCTGTTTTCCTTGTCTGGCAAATGGAGCTGGCACTACCTGCCCTTGTGGAGCCCTCAGCTGGCTGGGAGAGCCCCCTGAGAGAGTGCAGACATGGGTGTGCACTGTAAACAGCACGCACCCCTCAGGGCTCCCCGTGTCTCCCAGCCCACCTTCTGAAGGCAGGGCCTCTCACCACCTCAGCTCCCAGGGAAGGGTGGAGCCCCTCAGGTCCTCAGCGGCCTCCCCTCTTCCTCACCACCAGGTCTGCTCTGCATGGGTGCCTGGAGGGAGGAGCTTTTGTGGGCAGAGACAGCCCTATACTGGTCCCAAAGAATGGGAAGGTCGTCTGCCCATCCATTCAACGGCTGAGCATCTCCTCTGTGCCAGGCCCTGTGCTAGCTGTCAGGAACACCGCAGGGACAAAGACAGATCCAGTCTCTGACCTCATAGAATTCACAGCCAGGGGTGCGGTGGACAGTTCTCAATAAAGGAACAACATAAATGTGAAATGCAGGGGTGGTTAAGTATTACAAAGGAAGGGCACAGGACTCTGTGAGAGTGCATCCTGGAGGAGGAGCCTGGGGGTGTTCAGGAGGTGATGATGGAGCTGAGTGCTGTTAAGGATGAGTTGGAGCTAATTAGGTGAATTTGGCCAGGCACAGTGGCTCACACTTGCGATCCCAGCACTTTGGGAGGTTGAAGCGGGTGGATCACTTGAGCTCAGGAATTCGACACCAGACTGACCAACACGTGAAACCCCGTCTCTACTAAAAATACAAAAATTAACCAGGCGAGGTGGTGGTGGGCTCCTGTAGTCCCAGCTACCCGGGAGGCTGAGGCAGGAGAATCAGTTGAACCCAGGAGGCGGAGGTTGCAGTGAGTCAAGATTACACCACTGCACTGCAGCCTGGGCAACAGAGCAAGACTCCATCTAAAAAAAAAATAGGTGAATTTGTGGTAAGCGGGGGAAGGGCTTGTGCAAAGGTCCTGGGATGGGAGGGAGCTGGAAAATTCCAGGAAGCAAAGGAAGGTCAGTGTATCTGAACTGCCCAGTGATGGCCAGGTAGGCTAGCAGGGGTCAGACCTCACTGGGCCGGTTGTGGATTTCACAGAGCCAAGAGAGAAGAATCTCAAAACCACCCAAACTCCTCATGGCACAGATGGGGAAACCAAGGCGCCGTTGGGTAAGGGACATGGCCAAAGTCAGAGAAAGTCGGGGGTGGACCCAGGGCTAGGACCCAGGCTTCCTAACTTCTGCCCAGGCCATTTTTTTGCATCTGGGTAGTGGCCTGAGAAGAGGGGGAGAAAACCAACATGACTTAGTGCCTGCAGTGTGGCCGGAGTGCCGCGTGTATCTGCACATGCACACACTTCACCACTGGGCCCCTGGACCTGAGACTAAGGCCTTGGCCCTAGGTATCCCTTCTAAAAAGAGAGGCAAGGGAACCCGCGGAGGTGATCTGATGCAGCACCCTGCCACTGACTCAAGGGCTCACCCCATTGTCGCCTTTGAAATGCTCTGTAGCAAATAGGAATTAGAATCCCCATTTTGTGGACGAGCAAACTGAGGGAGGGAGAAAATGAGGCAGTGACCCAAAGTCCCACGGGATCTGTCAGTCAAAGCTGTCTTGACTCCTAGCTTAGTGCTCTTTCCTAGGCCAAGCACAGCCCAGGTTTTAGCCATCTGGCAGGGCAGAAGTCCCTCCTGCCATCTAACTGAAATCTCTCTTGCTTTCATATGTTAGCTTCTTATTTGGCTTGCTGAAGATATGGAGAAGCTTCGTGTTCCACCTCATGGTCCCTGACTATCCATCTTGAAGGGGACTGAGCTGGGGGTAGGAGACTCAGGGACTTCCCCCACCACAACCACAAATCTGAACCCAGGGTGTGAGTTTGCTGGGGTGGGGTGGGGAAGGTGGCAGGCCATTTGCCAGTGAGCCTTTCCTCTGAGGGAAGGTTCTGGGAAACCTCTAGAAGAATTCCCCAGGGGCGAAGCCCTTCTAGATCACCCCAAGGACAGACACTCTCCCTGGGATGCAGCTGCCCAGTGGCTGAGCTCACGGCCAGTGGCTGGCAGAACTCAAGGCCTCAGATCCACCCCCATAGCTAGAGGCAGCCTTGCGTCTCCTCTACATACGTGCCTGTATGACTTGCTTGTCAGAAACCACTCAACAAAATCCAATTTATAGAGCCAATATGAAAATCGGGGGAAAATTCCTCTAAACAAAAACCACCTTTTTTTCAAGTCAGGGAGGAGGAAGGCCCAACATCTGGGAGGTCAGCCGAGCCTGGACCTAGTATTTAATTGGCATCTTTCTCCAGAGAGAACCACAGCTCTCCAAAGATGTCAAGGCTCAGTGTGTCTGGTATTTCCTGAGAAATCTAAGGTTATGGAGATGCTGGTGGCAATTTATTAGGGGCCTATTATGTGCTGGGCACCGTGCTAAGTGCTTTTTTTTTTTGAGACGGAGTCTCGCTTTGTTGCCCAGGCTGGAGTACAGTGGCTCTTGGCTCACTGCACCCTGCGCCTCCTGGGTTTAAGTGATTCTCCTGTCTTAGCCTCCCAAGTAGCTGGGATTACAGGTGCTCACCACCATGCCTGGCTAATTTTTGTATTTTTAGTAGAGATGGGGGTTCACCATGTTGGCCAGGCTGGTTTCGAACTCCTGGCCTCAAGTGATCTTCCCACTTCGGCCTCCCAAAGTGCTGGGATTACAGACGTGAGCCGCCGTCCCCGGCCTGTGCTAAGTGCTTTTATGTGGACCACTTCACTTAAACCCCGACAACAACCCCATAAAGGAGGTGCTGTTATTGTTAACACCTTATGGACGAGGACATTGAAACTCAGAGGGGCTAAGTCACTCAGTCAAGGTCACACAGCTGGTGAGAGCGGGCACAAGACTCAAACGCAGGCAGTCTGGCTCCAGAGCCCTCACTCTTAACGTTTTGGGCCTGAGGCAGTGGGATGTAGCGAGGAGGGCACTGGGGGACAGAAGGCTGGATTGAGGGCCCAGATCTGCCATCAAGTGCCTGGATAAGTCTCTGTCCCTTTCTGGGCCTCAGTTTCCCCATTCCTAAAATGGACCAGATGACCTCAAACCATTGCCTAGGCCAGCTTTGGCACTCTCTCCCTTTCAGGGAGGGTTGAAGTGCTATTATTAGCACATGAAAGGCTCTGAGAAGTCCTGCAGTAAAGAAAACCCAGTGAGTGGTTAACTGGAAAAGGTGACCAGCAAAAATAGTTACCTAATGGTTTGCAAGGATTTCAGGAATATGAACTTGGATTGAGTGCCCTGTCGGTAAGTCAGTCAGTTGACAACTATTTATTAATAGGCCCTTTGGGAGATGAAAAATGAACAAGACATGACCCTGTCTTTGAGTAGCTCTTTGTCAGGGAAGAAGGTAGCCAGGTGGAAGAGAATAACCACATCAGGTGGTCACTGCATGAAGGAGACCAGTCGGGGAGCTTGAGGTGCCAGGAGAGAAGAGATATCTTACCCTGCCTAGGGGTCAAGGGAAGCATGGCAGACGGAGTGACAATCAAATGGGGTCTTGAAGGATGAGTAGGAGTTTTTCAGGAAGAGAATTGGTGGGGAAGGGCAGTCCCAGTGATTGAGGGGAACAGCATATACAGATGATCCCCAACTTAACAACGGATCAACTCACAATTTTTCGACTTTACAATGGTGCCAAAGTGATATGCATTCAGCATACTCCTTGACTACAAAGGGGTTACGTCCAGGTAAACCCACTGTTAGAATAAGTTGGAAATGCGGTAAGTTAAAAGCGTATTTTTGCTGGGTGCTGTGGCTCACACTTGTAATCACAGCACTTTGGGAGGCCAAGGTGGGTGGATCGCTTGGGTCCAGGAATTTGAGAACAGCCTGGGCAACATGGCAAAACCCTGTCTCTACAAAAAATACAAAAATTAGCCAGGCATGATGGCGCACACCTGTGGTCACAGCTACTTGGGAGGCTGAGGCAGGAGTATCACTTGAGCCCAGGAGGTGCAGGCTGTAGTGAGCCATGATCTCACCACTGCACTTCAGCCTGGGCAACAGAGTGAGACCCTATCTCAAAAAAACAAACCAAAACAAACAAAACCAACCAACTAAACAAACAGAAAAAAAATGCACTTTTGACTGACTTACAATGATATTTTCAACTTACAATGGGTTTATCAGGACTTAACCACATTGTAAGTCGATGGGCATCCGAATAAGTCTGAATACAGTTTTGCTCTTCAGGGGAATGGAAGGTTCAGTGTGGTTGGCACAGAGAGAAGTAGAGGCTGGAACAAGATGGTGAAAGGCCTTGAATGCCACGCCAAGGAGTTTGAACTTTATTCTGGTGTACCAGAGGGGAAAACCTAGAGGCCAGGAGTGCAGAGAGGAGGCTGGTACAGCCATCTGGGCCAGACCAGAGGGGGTCTGACTGCACTGAACAAACGGTACATCCGTCAGGGCTCGTGGGGTTGCAGGAAATCCAGCACTGAGAGACCAAAGTGAAGAAGAAAAGGGCCGGCCGGGCGCAGTGGCTCACGCCTGTAATCCCAGCACTTTGGGAGTCCGAGGCGGGCAGATCACGAGGTCAGGAGATCGAGACCATCCTGGCTAACATGGTGAAACCCCCGTCTCTACTAAAAATACAAAAAATTAGCCGGGCGAGGTGGCGGGTGCCTGTAGTCCCCGCTATGCGGGAGGCTGAGCCAGGAGAATGGTGTGAACCCCGGGGGGGGCGGAGCCTGCAGTGAGCCGAGATCGCGCCACTGCACTCCAGCCTGGGTGAAAGAGCGAGACTCCTTCTCAAAAAAAGAGAAAAGGGCCTTTAGGTGTGGTTGAATCCAGGGGCTCAAAGGGTGTTGTCAGAAATCTTTTTTTTTTTTTGAGATGGAGTCTCGCTCTGTCACCCAGCCTGGAGTACAATGGCATGATCTCGGCTCACTGCAACCTCTGCCTCCCAAGTTCAAGTGATTCGCCTGCCTCCGCCTCCCGAGTGGCTGGAATTACAGGCATGCTCCACCATGCCCAGCTAATTTTTGTATTTTTAGTAGAGACGGGGTTTTGCCATGTTGGCCAGGCTGGTCTCAAACTCCTGACTTCAGGTGATCCGCCTGCCTCGGCCTCCCAAAGTGCTGGGATTACAGGCATGAGCCACTGCACCCAGCCAGTGTTCTCAGAAATCTGGTCACAATCACGGTGGTTGGGGCATGGGATGTTTTCAGTGGCCTAGTCATTCAATGCTTTCAGTGGTCAGGTCAGTATAGCTCCAGCAACATGCTCTGAATATGAAGGAGGCGGTTTCTCAAAGGGATTTCAAGATGCTGTTACCAGGAGAAGAAAGTTGCTATGCAGGTAAAAGCAGCAGCCCATCTTGGTGGATGGCGAGTGCTGCGGACTTGAGAGGAGGATGGGCACTTTCCCAGCCCAGGCCCTCAGCGGTTCTGAGGCTGAGGCATGTAACTCAGGGCTGGTGTGGTCAGGGCAGGCTTCATGGAGGAAATGGCCTGGAAGGAAGACCTGAGCAATTAGGTAGGGTCTGGGTAGACAGAGTGGGCATTGCAGGAGAAGGGGCCAAGAGAACAGAGGTGCAGAGGTGAGAATGAGCCGTAAGTGTTTGGCTGCCTGTGACATGCCAGGTCCAGAGGGCTGGTAGAGGGAGATGAGGCTGAAGCTAGATGTTAGAGATTCTCGAAGGCCAAGCACACTCTGGCCTGACTAGCAGGCCTCTTACAATATATAGGTCAGGGGGAAACCGTGGCTTCATTGCTCAGCAGCCTCCCATGGCTCCCCATGTCCCACCAGGGAGGCCCAAGGCTTAGCCAAGCATTCAAAGCCCCAGCATGCCCACTGCCTGCTTCTAGGGCCCTGGTGCTCTCCCAGGTGGGCATGCCCACCACAGTCCAAACAGATCGCTCCCTTTTCCCTCCAAACCTCCACTCAGCTGCTTCTCTGGCCTAAAACACACTCCCCCTTTGGTATCTCCATCCACCCGCTGAAGGCCGGTTAAAGGTCTCAGCCTTAAAGAAGCCTCCCATGGAAAGGGCCTGCTCTCAGTTTTCAACTCCCAGAGCTCTTCCTTTTTATTTTTATTATTTATTTATTTATTTTTGAGATGGGATCTCACTCTGTCACCCAGGCTGGAATGCAGTGGCCACCGAAAGCACTCCATGCCCCCCTGACCACTATGATTGTGACCAGATTTCTGACAATCATAGCTCACCGCAGCCTCCAACTCCTGGGCTCAAGCAATCTTCCTGCCTCAGCCTCCTGAATAGCTGGAACTACAGGTGCACACAACCACACCCCACTAATTTTTAAAATTTTTGGTAGAGACGGGGTCTCACTATGTTGCCCAGGCTGGTCTCAAGCTCCTGGCCTAAAGTAATCCTCCTACCTTGGCCTCCCAAAGCACTGAGATTATAGGTGTGAGCCAGTGCCCAGCCAAGAGCCTTTTTTTAGTGTTTTTTTTTTTTTTTTTTTTTTTTTTAGACAAGGTCTCATTCTGTCACCTATACTGGAGTGCAATGGCATGATCTCAGCTCGCTGCAACCTCCGCTTCCCAGACTCAAGCGATTCTCCTGCCTCAGCCTCCCGAGTAGCTGGGATTACAGGCGTGCACCACCACACCTGGCTAATTTTTGTATTTTTAGTAGAGATGGGGTTTCACCATGTTGGCCAGGCTGGTCTTTACTCCTGACCTGAAATGATCCACCCACCTCAGCCTCCCAAAGTTCTGGGATTACAGGTGTGAGCCACCGTGCCAGGCCCGTTTTTTGTTTTTTTTTTTTAAATGCCCATTGGCCCAGCCAGCCTGAGTGGGGCGGGATGGCAATAATGTGCCCCGGCTTTAGAGCCAGGCAAATCTGGGTGCAAACCCTCCTCCTGCCCCCCACTAGCTGTGTGACCTCAGCACATTTAAGCCCTGTATGAGGCTTAAATGTGGTTATAGGTACAAAGTTCTTGGCACATAGTAGGCCCTCATGGAGCTGTCACCATTTTGGTTATTTGAAATATGTCCACTTCAACCCTCTATGAGCTCAGGCCAGGCAGGAACCACACTTGCTTTTTTTTTCTGCTTGCACTGCCTGGCACACAGAAGGGGACTGACTTGTAAGGGCTGACCTATCAGTTTTCCTGGGTTGGGCAGACCCAGGCTCCCCTTCCCTTCCTGCCTGGGTGAGGCTGGGGTAGGCCCGAGGGCCCTACACCTGCTCCCTGAGACTGACCCAGCAGGCTGCTGGGTGCCAGCATCCAGCATCAATAAATTACTGGTGAGTTCAGGTGACAGGACAGATCCAGTGTCAGCTTCCTTTGTGTCCTGCAGGGAGGCTCAGGCACTGGAATCCCCCTTCACAGGCCTCCCCCAACAAGGGCTCCATCGAAATGACAGAGTTGCCCACCTACTGTGTGCCAGGCCCCACCTAGGCACTTTGCACCATATTTGATTGACGCTTTGCAAAGACTCTGCAAAGCAGAAACTAGCTCCGTTTTACAGATGAGGAAACCGAGGCTTAATGAAGGGAAGTGACTTGCCAAAGACAAAATGAATATAAGCAAAAAGGCCCCTGCCTCTCCAATTCAGCATAAATCTTCCTGGATCTCATTGCAGTGTATAGTCAAAACACACACACACACACACACACACACACACACACACACACACACACACACACACCACACACACACACACACACACACACACACACACACACACACACACACTGTCTCTCTCTCTCTCTCAGGGATTTTCATTCATTCATTTATTCAGTAAGCACATATGGGACACCTACTATGTGTCACGCATTGTTCTGGATGTTGGAGATACTGCAGTGAACAGGACAGAGCCCTGCCCTCTAGGAATGTACATTCCAGTAGGTGAAATGAACAGAGACAGGAAACAAATACATATGTATTATAAAGGAAGGTGGCACTGAGTCTATGAGGATGAACCAAGTAAGGAAAAGGAATGGAGGGCCACTGGGGGACTTTTAAGAAGGGCAGTCAAGGAAGGCTCCTCAGGGGAGGTGACATTTGAATGAAATCCCTCGACAAGTTAGTTCTCTTATCTCTTTATGCTTTAGTTTCTGGAAAAAAGGGGATGCTGGACTCGAGCGGGTCTCAAACTCTGCAAGGTGGACAGAATTTTTTCCCACTCAGTCGTAATTCCACAGGCAGTGTGGCACGGGCCACTGCAGGAGTGGAGACACTTTTCTCCTCCCCTCCGCTTTGCCCAGTGCTCCATCTTCCAGTCCAAAGGACCCTTAGGGCACTTAGAGAGGGACTTCTCGAAGGTGCTGATCTGGGCGCCCCGCTCCCCTGCCATGTGTTCTCATGGCAACGTTTTTATTCTGAGACAGAGTCTCACTCTGTCGCCCAGGCTGGAGTGAAGTGGTACGATCTCGGATCACTGCAACCTCTGCCCACCGGGTTCAAGCAATTCTCCTGTCTCAGCCTCTGGAGTAGCTGGGATTACAGGTGCCCACCACCACACCTGGCAAATTTTTGTACTTTTAGTGGGGGGGGGGGGGGTGGTTTCGCCATGTGGGCCAGGCTGGTCTGGAACTCCTGACCTCAGGTGATCTGCCCACCTTGGCCTCTCAAAATGTTGGGATAACAGGCATCAGCCACCACACCCAGCCTCATGGCAACTTTTTGTTTTTAATTCTAAGCCCATTTTTCATGTTTTTTTTTTTTTTTTTTTTTTTGAGACAGTCTCACTTTGTCTCCCAGGCTGGAGTGCAGTGGCATAATCACAGCTCACTGTAGCCTCTACCTCCAGGGCTCAGGCAATCCTTCCACCTCAGCCTCCCAAGTAGCTGGGACTACAGGTGCACACCACCACCGCTGGCTAATTTTTTTTGTACTTTTTTGTAGACATGGGGTTTGGACATTTTGTCCAGGCTGGCCTTGAATTCCTGGGCTCAAGCAATCCACCTGCCTTGGTCTCCCAAAGTGCTGGGATTACAGGGGTGAGCCACTCTGCCTGGCCTGTCATGATCTTTTGAAAGTCAGCTAGTCCATGAGCTTCATGGGTCAGGTCCCTCTTGCTTATTACTATATTCCAAACACCAAGCGTGGTGGCTGACATACAGAAGATGCCCAAATAAACGTCTGAATGATGGATGGGCATAATGACAATAGGCGCTAGCATTTGTTGAGTGCTTATTCTCACGACAGCCCTGTGAGTTAGGGATAATTATTAATATTCCCATTTTATCGTCCTTGAACACTGAGGCTTAGAGAGGTTAAGGGACTCAGTCACTCAACAGCAGAGCCTGTTAGGAGAAGCACAATAAATGCTGATGGATGGATTGATTATGGAGGAAGCATAGTAGCATGGTAGACAATGCTGTAGACTTCAGTCTAGCACCTGCTTTTTGAGGATAAGCCCATTCATTCATTCATTCATTTGGTTGGTTGCTTATTTATCCATTTATTCAATAACGATTAAGCCTCAGCTCTTGTGCTGGGCACTGGTCGACACAGGTAATGAGGCCATCGTGAAATGCTGTGGTCAGAGCTGGGAGGGGGAAAGCCTGGGGCTCTATGAGTGACCATAGAAAGCCCCTGACCCAACCTGAGAGGTCAGGAGGCCTTTCTAGAGAGGCGGGCGTACAGCAGTGGCTCAGCATGGCTGGCAGACTGCAGGGGGGATGCTATAGAATAGGAGGACGGCAGGTGGTAGCACAAGCCCTTGATAGAAGGGGCACCAGCACCCAGTGGTGGAAACTACCTCTCTCCAAGGCTCTGGGGCCTCTCTGCTCTTCCTGGCCCTTGGGTGGACAGGCCTCTGTGGCAGCCTGAGTCACTCTGCCCCACCCCAGGCCTGGAACTTCCTGTGGCACAGTCAGGGCCACCTCACTGTCGAGTTGCAGGCATTCCCGCTCATCTGGGCCCAGGGTCAGAGCTCAGTGAAAGGCAGGTGATCTGGGCCAAATCAGGCAAAGGCCAGGTACCTGGTTCTGTCCTGCAGCCCTGAGCCTCTTTGCTCCTGTGGGACTCAGTTTGCCCATCTATCAGAGGCAGGGTTTGGACTGTATACTCTGAGAACCCTTCATCACCAAGCTCTTGGGACTCATTACGTTACTATCTGTATTTGGAGTGGACGTGAACCCTGGGGGCTTGGACTCCCTGTGCTTCAACTCCAGTCTCCCTTGGACACCTGGGCTAAGTGTGGAAAAAAAAAAATCCAGAGGCCGGGCATGGTGGCTCATGCCTGTAATCCCAGCACTTTGGGAGTCCAAGGCGGGAGAATCACTTGAGCCCAGGAGTTTGAGACCAGCCCGGGCAACAGAGAGAGACTGTCTCTACAAAAAATAATTAAAAAAAAAAATAGCTGGGTATGGTGGTGCATGCCTGTGGTCCCAGCTACTGAGGAGGCTGAGGTGGGAGGATCACTTGAGCCTGGGAGGTAGAGACTCCAGGGAGCTGCAATTGCATCACAGTACTCAGCCTGGGAGACAGAGCGAGACCCTGTCTCAAAATTTTAAAAAATGCAGAGGATCTCCTGGCCTTGATTCACGGGGCAGCCTACTTTGTCCTTTGGCAGGTGTCTGCAATGGGAATCAAAAAGGAGCAGCTGCCCCCTGGGACCGTGATTGCATCCCCCCAGGAGTTGGGCATTGTGGGAGACTTACCCCACACCCCACCCAGCATGCCCCTCCTAAAGGACCCCAGTGACACAGATAGGCTGAAGACCCAGGATCTGCTTCTGCAAAAGTGGGGCTGGGCCACAGTAGGCCGTTCTCACTCCTTGGCCGTTCTCACTCTTTGGCTGTTCCACTCTCCCAGGAGCCCTTGGGGCAAGAGGCTGGGACGTGCCTGGTGCAGTGAGCTGTCACACAGTGGGGACAGCTCCAGGCCTCTGACCTCTAAGACCACAGACCTCTGGACCTCTGCAGCTGCCCTCCGCTCCTCACTTCTTCTCTACCCCACAGTCCTGCTCGTTTAAAACTCGCCAGTAGCTCCCATAGCAGCTGGAATGCCATCCGAAGTATTTTCCAGGGTCTTCAAGACTCCTGCCCTCTCACCCCTCCTCCCTCACTTCAGTCTCACCACACTGGATGCCTTCCAGCTTCTAGAAAATGCCAATCTCCTTCCACCTTGGGGCTTTTGCCCTTGCTCTTCCCTCTGCCTGGAATGCAGGAACAGCATGCCTTGGCACCTGTCATTTAAGTCACTGCTCAGATGCTACCTCCTTAGAGGGGCCTTCCCTGATCCCCCTAAAAAAAGCAGCCCCTTCTTTTTTTTTTTTTTTTTTTTGTGAGACGGAGTCTCGCTGTCGCCCAGGCTGGAGTGCAGTGGCGCAATCTCGGCTCACTGCAAGCTCCGCCTCCCGGGTTCACGCCATTCTCCTGCCTCAGCCTCTCCGAGTAGCTGGGACTACAGGCGCCCGCCAACACGCCCGGCTAATTTTTTTGTAGTTTTAGTAGAGACGGGGTTTCACCATGGTCTCGATCTCCTGACCTCGTGATCCGCCCGCCTCGGCCTCCCAAAGTGCTGGGATTACAAGCGTGAGCCACCGCGCCCAGCCAAGCAGCCCCTTCTATGCATTATTTGCTATCACAGCTCCCTCCTTCCTTCGTGGCCCATTCCCCGGGCTATTGTGATCAATAGCTGGTTTGTTCAATAGCCATCTTCTATACCCATTGGTGCACTCCCACAGGGCAGGGACCTTGGGGATCCCATGACCATATCCCAAGCCCCTGCTGCCCAGTGGCTGCTAGACAAGTGTTTATTGAAAGAATGAAGCACAAAAAGCATCAACAATGCCTGTCTTCCTCCTTGAATACTTCGAGGCCCCATGAAGGAGAAAATGGCACTTATTGGGCACCCGTCACAGGTCAGGCACTCTCATCCTGTTGAATCTCTACATCTGTGACATCCTGTCCCGTTATACAGATGATGAAGTAGGGGCTCAGTGACCTGCCTGAGGTTACCCAGCAAAGGGTGGAATGATGGCTTCATTCCATTGTGAAGTAGCCAAGTGGGACCTGTGAGCATGAAGAATGCCACGCCAAATAATCGTCAGGATTCACTTCCAGATCTGACTACCTGAAGTCCATGTTCTTTTCATTATACTATACATTCTGCCGTGCCAGAACTCAGCCCAAGATTGACAACCAGGTTTTTAGCTTCTGAAAGGCAGGCAAAGACCCAGACTGGGTGGAGAGGTGGTCCGGCTTAGTGGTTATTGAAGTGGGTCCTGGAACTGGACAGAGAGACCAGGGTTCACACAAGGATCCCACCACCCAGGCACAGGGCATATTTGCCACAGTTATCATTACCATTGCCAGGCTAGAGCATCTTTGCTCTCAGGAAGAGTCTGCTGGAAGGATAACCGTCAAAGGACACATTGAAAAACTCGGGGTCTGAGCTTCTTAATCACAGAAGCCCCCGCGCCCCTGGGGCTGGCCTTTGGGTAGTGCCTTCCCCGCTCTGAGTGGTCACCTCTTAAAAACGGGCATGCATACCAGCATAGATCCAAAAAGAGCTCTTGGGAAGATAAAGAGGAAAAATGACTGTGGAGTTGTTGGTGTATATAAAGTAACATGAAATGTAAATTATCTAAAAATAATCTCCCATGTGAAATGCAGAGAGAGGTTGGGACTTGGGAGACCTCTAGGGTTCTTTCAGCATTTATTGGCACCTACTGTGTGCCAGGTGTTGTGCTAGGGCCTGTGCATGTGAGGATGGGTCATATATGGCCCTGAGCATCTGGAGCTCCCTGTCTACTGGGGGAAGTGAGCCAGGTATACACAGCGTGGGGCTCTCTCCGAGCGCGGTGAAAGGGTAAGACTTTGTGTGTGATATGGCAGCAGGAGCCAGATGCACAGGAGCTGAAACCCACCCCTCCTTCCTGCATGACCTTGAGCAGGTCAGGCCACCTCTCCAAGCCCCAGGTCTTCATCTGTAAAATGGAGCCATTCCCTCTGCCTCTCAGAGTTGCCAGGACATGGCACGTAGTAAGTAGGTCCTGGGGTGGGGGACTTTGGGATGGGAGTTGACAGTAGTTCCTACGCAGGAAACGGTCCTGCACTAGCCAAAGTCTGGGCCTCAGGACTTAGATGGTGACTTGCCTGCAGGAGTGCCATGGGGACATGGGGTAGACCCCAGGGGACAGCTGGGAGAGAAGTGCAGCAATTCCTCATGACCTGTTAAGGAAGTGGGGGGTAGGGGTGCAGAAATCCTGGGGAATTGGCCTGTGCCTTTATTTATGTTGGTAATTTCATTAAGGGGGAGGGGACCAGCTAGCTCTATCCAAGGTCAGATCTGCCCAGGTAGGAGGGGGCGGTGGGACTACCTGAGTTTACTCAGCAAGAGATTCTAGGTCAAGGCGCACCTGGGAAGGCAGGGTGTCTCAGGATGAGTTTGTGGATGTGTTGAGTGTTTTCTGAAGCCGAGGTGGGATTGGGCTGAGGCCACAGGCGACTTCCCAGGGGGCCTGGGCCTGTCCTAGAGCAGTGGGGCGGGCAAGCAGAGGCAAAGCTGGCCAAACTTCGGGGAATTCAGGGTGAGGCAAAAGGAGAGGAAGTTTGGGGGCCCCGAAGGGCGGCGATGTGGGGTTCCCCCAGGGGAACACTGCTCTTCTGGCTTCGGCTCACGGGAGAGAGGTCAAGCCAGCTGCGGGAGCGAGGGAGGGGGAGCCTGTCCTACACCTCCCTGGCCGGGCTAAGTAGGGCGGGGCGGCCGGGAGGCCGGCGACTGGGCTGGGGTCTGCGCCCTACTCCCCGCGGGACCGCCGCGCCCGGGAGGAGCGGGGCCTGCGAAGCTCCGGGCCCGGCCGGGCCAGACGGAACGCGGTTCCTGGGCTGGGCACTGCGCGCCTCTGGTTCCTGCCCTCCCGGCTGCTGCGGGCGCGGCTGCCCCCGCGCCCCCAGGGGCAGGGCCGGGCGGGGGCTGGGCCCGGCGGGCGGGCGCAGGAGGAAGGGGGGGGCGGGCGGCGGCGAAGGCTGCGCCGCTCTAACAGGTGGGATCCCGCGGCGTGGTGGAGGCGGGCGCGGGAGGAGGAGGAGGAGGAAGAGCCGCGGCAGCGGGAGCCTGAGCAAGAGCAGGATGAGCCGCGCAAGCTGACAGCCACTGCTGCCGCCCGCGCCCAAGCTCGGTCTCGCTCCCCGCGCTCGGGGCCGCTCCCCGCCTCCCGCCTCCCCCGGCCGCCCGCGGGGCGGCCCGCCCCCTCTGCACCTCCGGGCCCGGAGCTGCCTCCATCGCTCCTGCATCCCGGCCGGGGGGAGGAGGAGGCGGAGCAGGAGGCGAGCCGGAGCCGCCGCCGCCAACGCCGCCGCCGCCGCCGCCGCCGCCGCCCGAGCAGGACAGAGCGCGCCGCAGCCCCGCGCGTCCGGCCGCCGCCCGCGCCCATCCAGCAGCCTCGCCGGAGCCACACCGCGGGACAGCCGCGGCCGCGGCGCGTCCCGGCCCGGTCCAGCCCAGCCCAGCCCAGTCCCGGCACCGGGCGGCCCGGCGGCCGGCCCGCCCCCGAGGGCGCCGGGCGCGGCGGGAGGATGCCGAAGCCGACGCTGCTGCTGCGCGGGGGCTGGGAGCGCGAGCGCAGCCCCGGGGACTCGGAGCTGGGCCGCCAGTTCCGGGACTGGTGCTTGCGCACCTACGGCGACTCGGCCAAAACCAAGACGGTGACACGCAGCAAATACCAGCGGATCGCCGAGGTCCTGCAGGGCGGCGGCGGGACTGGCGCGGGCAGCGGCCCCGCAGCCGGCGAGAAAGGCAAGTTCCAGTTCTGGGTGCGCTCCAAGGGCTTCCGCCTGGGCAGCGGCCGGGAACCCAAGATGGGCCAAGTGGTGTATGTGCCGGTCAAGACGGGCTCGGTGAGTGAGCGCGCGGCGGCCGCGGGCGGGTCCCGCGGCGGGGCTTGGGGCAGGCGGGCGGGGGCGGGGTGGGGGTGTGGATGTGTGTCCGAACGTGTGTCCCTGAGGTTGTCCGTGTGTCGGGCCCGCCTGAGGCGCACGCGTCCCTGCTCACCGGCCCTCCCCGGCTCGCCTGGGCAGCGCTCCGGGTTCGGGGCGTCCCTGCCCCCCTCCGCGCCGCTGCCCGGGCCGTGGCCGTGCCGGGCAGGCTGTCCCGGGCTGCTCACCCCAGCATGTTCCGTCCTCCCGTCCCCTCCCCCCGCCAGCAGGCGGCTTCTCTGGAGCCCGAGCCTCCCCCCGCCCGCCCCGGGGCTGCCTGTCCCGGGCGCCTCGCGCTCCCGCCCCCGGGCCGGCTGGGCGGTGTGTATGTGTGTGTGTGTGTGTGTGTGTGTGTGTGTGTGTGTGCGCGCGCGCGGAGGGTGGTGCCGCGGGGTAGTGGGGGAGGGAGGCAGGGGCAGCCGCGGGACGGGGAGTCCGCCGGGCCTCCCAGCGCCAGGGGAGGGGGCCAGCCCTGGCACTGTCGCCCCGACCCCACCCGGGGCTGGCCCGGGGAGGGGCGGCCGGAGCCGCAGCCTGGCGCAGGAGCAGCCTCCCGCGGGTGGGTGGGGCGCCCCCTCAGCCCCCCGGGCCCCTCGCTCCCCCTTCCCCGGGACGGGGGCGGCCTGACCTATCCATCCCCTCCCCTCCCCCGTCCCCCGGGCCGGCCCGGTCCGGGCGGGGTGGCGTGGGGGAGGGGGCGGGGAACCGCAGCCGCCTAAAGGGAGGAGGCGGGCGGCCGGGCGGGGGCGTCCCCTTTGGCCCGGGGCGCCCTGGAGAGGGCGTGCGGCGCGGGCCCCGCGGCTCCCCCGCCGGGACCTCATTGTTCTGCAGAGGGTGGGGGCTGGGGGGGGCCGCCGCTCCCGGGGCGCGGCTGAGCTTTGAACTTTCCGTCGCCGAGACCCTCCATTAGTGCGTTCCGCCCCCGGCCCGGTCGGGCCGCGCCGGCCTCCCCCCGCCCTCCTTGCTCCCTCCCAGGCCGGAGCGCGAGAGCCGGGCAGCCCCGCGCCGGCCTCCCTCCCTCCCCCGCTCCCCCTCTCCCCCCTCCGCGCTCCTCCCCCGGCCGGCCCGCCCGCCCCGCGCTCAGCCCCGTCCCCGGCCGGAGCGGGCTCTTCACACACAATTGATTCGGTCGTTACGAAAAGTGCACTTGTCCCCTCCCCCTCCCCCTCTGCGGCCGCCCGGGCCGGGCCCGCGGGGTGAGGGGGCCGCGAGGGAGGGAGGCGGGAGCCGGGGAGCAGATCCGGAGGCGCCTCCCCCCGCGCCCAGGGGACGGGGCTGCAGGCCGCGGGGAGTGGGAGCCGCGAGCGCGGAGGGCGGGCGGCCCATCTGCGAGGAGCGCTGATAACCGCGCTGCGGCCGCCAGCAGCCCATCTGCGCCGCTGCCGCCTCCGGCCGGACCGGGAACAGGGGGCCGGGCCGAGGGGCGCGCCGGCACCGGGTTCCCCGAGGGGGAAGCTGGGGCAGTGACCCAGCCCGCGCAAGGCTGGGACCCTACCCCCCCCCCGCCGCAGCCTAAATCAGCACTCTCGCTCAAACCCGGCGAGTCTGGGTCATTGTCCCCTCCCCCGATCGAGTCCAGGACCCCTCCCCCAGCCCAAATCAGTGCCCACTTTCCCAGATGGGGAGTATGGGTCAGCCCTCCCCACCCTGCCAGGTCGGTCCCCTCCTCGGTTCTCCCATCTTGGGTCACTGCCCCCCGCCGGAGTGCGGTTTTTCTGAGGTCAGTGACCCACGAGATGGTTGGCTGGGTCCTGCCCCCTACCCTAGGTCAGTGCCCTCTGCCATCAGGGCTTCCCGGGTCGGTGCCCCACCCCACCCCCCCATCCTAGTTACACCTCCCTGAAGAGCTGGAAGCCTTGGCGCAACCTTCTTAGTCTGAGGCAGGAGCCTTGAGTCCACCCTCTCCTGGAGTTGGGGGGTGACCCCCCCAGACCTGGCAGCTGGCTCACTGGCTTTCTGTGTGGCTCGACTTCTCCCTAGGGAGTGGGCATCTGGAGCAGTCGTCCACTCTTTATCCACACAGCTGTAGAGGCTGAGCACCCCCTACCCCTATCCAGGCCACATGCAGAAACTGGGTGCTAGGCCTGGACCCCAGGTCCTGCCGGCCCAGCTGCTGGCTTCAGACGCTCCTTGAGACCCACGCTGACACGTCCTGCCTGCCCCTGGCAGCGCGACCGTCCCCAGTCTCCACCCTGGCTCTCAGACCAATAATGAGCCCTCCCCGAGGGACCACCTGCCTGGGAGGCAGAGAAAGGGGACCCAGGCCTCCCAGTCCAGGCTGCCAGGAGATCGACAAACACAACGGATGTGGCCTCCCTCGACAGCCCGCCCCTCGGGCTCCCCACGCCCGCCTGCCTGGCCTGCTGGTCCCCAGAGAGCCCGTTAGTTACCTGCCACTCGCCCAGCCAGCCGGAGCCAGGCAGGAGATGCCACCCCCATCTCCAAGTTCCTTCCTGGGGCCCAGTTATTATTTTTATATTTCCATTTTCCTTTTCACTGATCCAAGAGGAACAAATCCTGCTGGGAATTCTGGGGCAGCCATTGGCCTCTTCCTGGGAGGGGCTGAATGGGACCTCCTTTGAAAGGTGCAAAGGACGTCTCCTATGATCCCTGGCCTACACACGCGCGCACACACACACACACGCGCGCACACACACACACACACACACCTTCACCCCTGGTGTCATTTGGGAGAGAGCCTGTAGTTTGGTCCTTGGTGGGTTTTTGTGAAGGTCATTGGGCCATAAACCTTTGTCCAAACCTTTGTCCAAAGCATTTGTTTAGTACCCACAGGCCTTGTGCGGGCACGGGGGTGCTCGGGTGGGTGGGGCTCTGTACCTGCTCCCAGGTCACCCAGCTGTCGGAGGTGGTGGGCATAGCTGAGGACAGGATAAAGAAGCCCATGGGGGCTTCAAGAGAGAGCAGGTAGAAAGATTCCAAGGAAGAAGGGAGGTGGGAGTTGGGTCATCCAGCAGACAGGCCCCATATAGCCTCTGTCCCCAGGGTGGCCATGGTGTGTCACCTCTCTTCCCCATTGCTCTCTGGCTGCCCCCACCCTGGGCCTCCCTTCCTCCTCCCACAGCCATATGCGGTGCTGCGGTCGGGGCCCTCTCCTCGTCCCGGCCAGCCAAGGGTCGATGATCTGACACCACTTGTCCTGTCCCATCTGGCCCTGAGCTTTTCTGGGTGTGTGTGACAAAGGCTTAATCTGTCCGGACGGGCCCAGGGCAGAGAGAGGGCGAGGGGAATTACACTCCACAGGGCCTCCTGCAGCTGGGGCCCGGGTGGGGGTGGGGCAGGGCGGGGGTCGAGGAGAAGCCTGGGCGTCGGGGAGAGGCAAGTTGGCCTCCAGTTTGCAGGTTGTCACAGGAAGTAGAAGGTGGAAGCAGGGTATGGAGGAGAGGAGGGCGGAGTCCTCCATGGGCAGCTAGGGGTGCTGGTGGGGATAAGATCTCTTTATGACAAGAGCCAGCTGGGGGCCTCCTGGCCGGGCGAAGCCTGGTGAGGATTTATTATTTCTTACGTTTGGCCTGCTCCAGGCCTGTGGGCTGCCAAGTGGGGGAAGCAAACCCCTTGGAGACAAGACCCTCCAATTCCGTTCCGGCATTGGCCACAAAGTAAAACAACCCCTTTCCTTTTCCTCTGGCCTCTGAGTGGAGCGAGTGGAGCTGTCCCCAGAGCCTGTGAGGGCCACAGGTTATGGCTGAGGTGGGGTCCTGGGCTGTCTGTCAGTTCTTAGGATCAGAGAGCCCCAAGGCTCTGTGGAGAGATAGAGGTTCTCAGCCCAACTGTACCATCTTCCAGATGGGAAAACTGAGGCCTAGAGAGAGGAAGTTTCCATTTGTTGGGAGCCAGGACTGGAACAGGGTTCTCTGTGCACCGCTGTAGCTTCTCCGTGGACCTGCCAGGAATCCCACCATTAGAGCCCCATTCCCCAAGGGAAACTTCGAGATTGCCAAACTCCACTCTCAACACCAGGCTTTTGCAAGCTGGACCCCAGGTGTTCCGCTACCCAAATTGACTAATGGTGGTCTTTTCCCAGTTTGCACCAACGTTCATTTAGTGGAAAGCATTTTCAGTCCTAAGTCTTTCTCCCCAGAGCTTTTGTGTAAACCTTTGGCACCTGCGGCCGCTGGTCTGGGCGGGAAATGGCCTCTGACTTAGCACCGTGTAATATGTGCTGTGACCTTTGGTTGAGTCCCTCAGTATTTCCTGGTTTTCTCTGAATTATCAGTATAGCGGCTGTTTTGGGGGTCACCTCCCGTGTGCCTGTCACTGGGCTGAGGCGCTGATACGCATCAGCTTGTGGAATTCTCACAGCAGCCTAGAGGCCGGTGCTGTGGTTACTGCTACCTTCACATGAGTAAACTGAGGCTTAGGGAGGTTCAGACCTTCCCCTAGTCCACACCAATGCTAGGGGCCTTGCGTACATCTCCATTCTGACTTTGAAGGGTCTTGCAACCTGATCCAATTTGAAAGCATAGGTCCTTCATGTCAAGCTTTCAGTCCATTACACTTTAGTCTGAATTAGTTTCAAAGCATCCCTCTGGTCAAGATGTCTGTATTCACAGGCTGGTGCCTGAGGCAGGACTGGCACAGCATAAAGTCTGTGGGCTTTCCTAGGGCTCATGAAGATGGGTGTGGGGTGGGGAGGAGGGAGGAGGCCTCTGTTGTCCTGGGTCCTGGGGGGCTTTTGGAAGAAGGTTGACAGTGATGCCTGGCACAGGCCCCATTTGCATTTTTTGTGAGTGGCGGAGCATGCGTTTTTGTCAGTTACATGTTGTGATTTGGGTGGCATGGTCCTAGGTAACTCTGGGGGGCTGCATTTCGGTGCCAGGGTGATGCAGACAGGTCAGGCTCTGCCTTCCTGGGGCCTCCCCTCTAAGTCATGGGTCACTGTCTGCTGAGGGGTGGGGAAACCGTGCACCCTTCTTCCCTGGGTAGGAGCTGGCAGGAAAACCCTCTCCTTTATGGCCCCTGCAGGCTGCTTTGTCGTCCCCGCATGTCTGGGAGGCTGGAAGGCCCATCTGGGACCTCAGAAATGCTGCTGGGAGGATTGGGGGGTGGGGAGCCTGTGGCTGGGGGTGTCTGGGGACCAAGGTGGAGGGCCTCAGGCATACCTGGGCTTCTTCAAGCCAGATATTATCTCAGAGGTTGTGCAACTGAATGCTGCACATGTGTGTGCTCACGGGCTAGAACATGCATGTGCATGTGTGTGTGTATGTGTAAAAGTGCAACTGTATGGGCGTGAGTGTGCTGTTCCTATCTATGTGCAGGCTGGAAATGCTTGTGTGTGTGTGCGTGGAGTGTGTGCAGGGCACAGGTGGAGAGGCTCCTCTGCGTGTTTGTCGGCATGTATGTGAGCACCTGGGCTGTGGGCCTTGGCAGCCACGGGTGTGACTCCGTGTGCTTGCACTCATGTGAGATCTGGATTGGACTCACCCTGTCTGTCTGCCAGTGTGGTGCTGTTGGGGTGTCCTCCATCATCACCAAGTCACCTGAGCTGCTGCCCTGGCCCCTGCCATCCCTGGAGTCTCAGCAGCTGGCTGAAGCCAAGTGGTGGCCATAAGAGGTGGTGCCATACCCCTGTCCCCATGACTGCAGCCAAGGCATCTCCTTGTTCCAGCTTCCCACCGCCGCCCCCTACCTGCCTCTTGCTATGGTCCTATAACAAAGCCCAAAGCCAAGCATGGGGCGGGAGGGTCCTGGGAGAAAAGGCTCTGAACTTGAAGTGAGGGGGCCAGGGCCTATGGGGTCCTAACTCAACTGTTTAATTGCCACATGACCACGGGCAAGTAGCCTGCCTGGCCTCTGTCAGTCTCAGTTTCCTTTTCTGGAAAATGGGCTCTAAAACTCCACTTCTTGGCAAACTGGAAAAGGCTCTGCTGTCATTTGAGGATGGTGGCTAAGGAATGTGCTTGAGGCCACCCTGCTCACTCATATCAAAGCCAGGCCTACCAGCCTGGGGACATGGTGAGACCCCGTCTGTATACAAAATTTTAAAAAACTTAGGCATGGTGGCACGCACCTGTAGTCCCAGCTACTCAGGAGGCTGAGGCAGGAGGATCACTTCAGCTCAGGAGTTAGAGGCTGCAGTGAGCTGTGATCATGCCACCGCACTCCAGCCTGGGTGACAGAGGGAGACTGTGTCTCAAAAAAACCACAGAGAACCAGGCTAGGCCCATGGGCCCCAAAGCAGGTAAAGAAGCAGCTGGAAGTTGGTGACAGCACCCACCAGGGCCAGTGGCTTATTAGAACAAGAACTCTTGAGTCCACTTTGATGTAGAGAACAGGTAAAGGGCCTGGGCTTTAATGCTACAGGACCCTGGGTTCAAATCCCATCTCTGCCCTTTTATCAGTTTGGCCTTAATTTTCCTTCCTTCCTTCCTTCCTTCCTTCCTTCCTTCCTTCCTTCCTTCCTTCCTTCCTTCCTTCCTTCCTTCCTTCCTTCCTTCCTTCCTTCCTTCCTTCCTTCCTTCCTGTCTTTCTTTTTTGACGCAATATTGGCTTACTGCAACCTCTGCCTCCCATGGCCTTAATTTTCTCATCAGTAAAATGGAGCTGTAATCATATTCCTCTTCTAGGAGTGATGTGGAAATTAATGCTTTCATGCACATGGGGCCCCCAAATGTAGCAAATCTTAGGAAATGTTAGCTGCTATGTGATCTCACTGAGCCTCAGTATTCCTCATCTGGAAAATGGGAATGGTGATGAAGGATGTTGTGAATATTAAATGGTACAGTGGAGATGAGGCACCCAGCCAAGTCCCTGGCATAGAGTAGGTAGGCAGCAACTATGAGTTCCCTAGAGGTTGTATCTGAGTCATTTTTGTGTCTCCAGCACTATCAGGGGCCTGAGAAATGTTGCATTGAATTGAACAGAGAAGGCTTTTTCTTTTCTTTTCTTTGAGACAGATTATCGCTTTGTTGCCCAGGCTGGTCTTAAACTCCTGAGCTCAAGTGATCCTCCTACCTCAGCCTCCCAAGTAGTTGGGCTTACAGGCGGTGGGCACTGCACCTGGCACCAGAAGTCTTGGTGAGGGATGGAGATGTGTCATGAGCCCCCAGAGCTGGGAACTTGCAGACTCAGGGTCTCTTGCTGCCCTGACTGGTTCCTGCCCTGCAGTGAGCCTCATTATGTTTAGTTATGACATACAGAAGGCGTCAGTGATCTCCCTGCCTCTGAATTCTTCCCAGGTGTCAGATCCCAGAGGTCAAGGAAGGGCACTGGAGGGCTTTCCCAAGGCCTGGCAGGCACCTGCTGAGTAGAGGGACAAGCCTCTCGCCCTTCTCCTGCATGGACCGGACCCCCACCCGGCCCCCGCCTTCTCCATATGGACCCCACCCCCTCCCGGCCCCCTGGCTGGGAACCTGAGTTCCTGGGGTCTGGATTTGTAAGGAGAACACATAATGGCTGGCGTAATGACTGCCTCCCTCCGGCAGGGGTCTGAGCCCATCTCCCAATTTTTCAAGCCCCTGCCATGTGCCAGATACATTATTCCATTTACTCTCCCCTGGGTTCTGTGAAGTAGATGAGAACTTGGTACCAGACAGGCCAGGGAACCTCCCCAAGGCTCACAGTGAACACACAGCTGGGCTGGAGCTCCAGGGCTCTGTCTGACCCTCCAAACCCCAGAGCCTGGAGGCAGGGGTGCAGGAGGACCCCTGGGAGTGAAAGCAGCAGGGGTGCCCTAGCTCTCCACCCAACCCTGGCTCATGGTGCCCTCTCGCCTTTAGTGAGGGCACCCCACGTAAGCTTTCTAGACCTCAAGGCTGCCCTCCCACCTGGCCAGACCCAGCCTTGTTTGAGACAGATGCCCCTGCTGCCTCTCGTCCATGCTCTTCCCCTCCGATTTCAACTGCAGCTGCAGGCCTGGCCTGGGTGGGCTGCTGGGCCAGCAGACGGGAGTCGTGGGGAGTGGGGAGATGGCAGAGCAGGTGGGAGGCTGGGCCCATCCTCTCACCCACATGGTTGTGGATCCCGGAGCGCTAGTCCTCTTGGCCACCCTGGACATGGAGCTCCTCCCCTGCAGATGGGGAAACTAAGGCAGAGTGGAGGGAACTCACTCAAAGTCCCACTGAGCTCCAGAGCTGAGTGTGAGCCTCTGGTTCCCAAGCCCAAGTCATTCATTTATTCACTTCCTCACTGCCCTTCCTATACAGCAGCTGCAGCCTTCCCCTTCCTCGGCCACACCTGAGAGTCACTTCCGACCCCTTTCTCTGACCTCCTGTCCCTCCCAATCCAACCCATTTGCAAATCCTGTTGGTTCTACCTTCAAAGCACATCTCAAATTCTACCATGTCGCATGGGCCTCCACTGCCTCCAGCCTGGTCCAAGCCTGGAGAGGCGGCTGCCTCCCCACGGGGCCCCCCGTGTCTACCCTGTTCCCTGCCCGCATAACCCGTTCTTCCCACAAACAGCCAGAGGAAACCTTGGAAACCCCAAGTCAGGTCTCTCCCTCCTCTGTCCAGAACTCTCCAAGACTCCTGTCTCACTTAAAGCAAGAGCCAATGCCTTCCCAGTAGCCTGCAGAGCCCTGCGCGATCTGGCCCTGGCTACCCACCACTCTCAATTCCCTCTCACCTCGTTCATTTGGCCTCAGCCACACTGGCCTCTTTGCTATTCTCCAAACATGCCAAATACAGTCCTGCCCCAGGCCCCTTGCACTGGCCTTCCCCTAGCTTGGAATACTCTTTCTTCAGATCTCTGCATGGTCAGCTCTTCTCCTTCTTCAGGTCTTTGGTCAAATGTCACCTGCTCAGAGAGGGCCTCCCTGGTCACCCAGTGAGGACCCCCTTAGATCCCTTGGACCATCTCCCTTTTCTACTTGAATTTTCCTCTGTGGCCCTCATCACTCCCTGAACATTCTATGTGTTTCACTACTTTCTGTGCTTAGGATCTGTCTCCCCAAAGCCATGAGCACTAGCAGGGCGGACTGCATCTGTTTTTGTTTTTTTTTTTTTGCTGCTGCTGCGTCCCCAGGACCCAGACCAGCTCCTGCCTTAAGGGGCTCCCCACTGGGCAGGGTGGTTCAGCAGATGTTTCAGAGCCGGGTTCTGAGAACTGCCCAGTTCTACACAGAGGCCCTGAGGAGCCCCAGGGCGCAAACCCACCTTCCCACGGGACAGGGCCTGAGAAGTCCTAGGGAAAGTGACATTTCACCTGGACCTTGAAGTCCAAAAAGAACTTTTCAGCAAGAGCAGAGCATAGAGAAGCTCATTCTGGGGGGTGGGACTGGTTTTGGCGGGGTCAGGGTGGGCGTTGTACGACGGATCCCAGGGCCAATTTTCTTAGAGAAGCATGTTTGGAAGAACATTCTAGATGGAGTGGAGATGAGTAAATGGCCAAGTCAGCTTGAGAACCACAGTGGGGTCCTGAGGGGGTGAGCTGCCAAGATTGGTTGGGGCCAGATGGAGGAGAGAGATCTGAGGAGCCCATCGCATCAGGCACAGCAGGGAGCTCACAGGAGGGTGCTTACATAGAGGGAGCTAAGGTCACGTTGGGGTTTTAGAAGGAACGCTCAGATTCAGTGGCAAAGAGGCAAGAGGGTGATGGAGAAGGAAAACCAGGCGGAGGCATAGCGAGGTGAGGGGAGAAAGGCGTGACGGGTTTCCTCGACGGACCAGCGGTTGAGTGGCTGGGGCTAGGTGAGGTGGGAGTGGGGCGAGGGAGGCTAGAGGGTCATAGACAACCCCGGGATTTGTGGGTGGGAAGAGTGGTTTAGGAAACCGGGGTGCAGATCTGGGGTGAAGGCGCAGGGGCAGGATCTGGGGCACAGCATCCAAGGGTGTCCTGTAGGCTGGCAGCCTGTGGCGGTGGGAGGCCGTGGAGGGGACCCCGTGACTCAGGCCTCGGTGGGGCCAGCGTGGGAGACATCGTGTTACCCAGGCCCCCTCTCCAGCTTGGAGCCCTCCCCTCCCGACTGGGACCCGACGCAAGCTCCTGGGAGGCCTCTGCTTGGGTGGATGACTCATCGTTTTCTCGGCATCCCCGGGCTGAGGAAATGTTCAAGGAGACATGGGGCCCTTCCTTCAGCAGGCCAGGCCCTAACTGGATGCTGGCGAGTCGAGAAAAACACAGTCGGGCCTCCGGCCTTGTCTGAGGCCAGCCCTCAGGGGTGTTTCCGAGAGCCCCTGGCTTCCACAGCCTTGCACAGTCCTCAAGCGCCCTGAATGGCTGTTATGACCCCATTCTACAGGTTAGCAAACCAAGGCACAGGCTCTGCTGGGCCTCCAGCTAAGCAGCCACTAGGTGCCTCAGTTTCTTCTTCTGTAAAATGGGTCTGATGATTGTCCCTCCCCTGCAGGTTGTTGGGAAAAACTAAAGGCAAGAATCCATGTGAAATGTTTAACTCGTGGGATTGTCATTGTCATGAGGATGTGAAGAGGAGACTCCCCGGGCAACAGGGGCTCTTGACTGGGCAGAGCCACCGTAGGGACATCCAGAAGGTGGTATGGCCAAGGACAGTCCTGCATTTGGATCCCAACTCTGGCACCAGCTATGTGGTTCTGGGCAAATGGCTTGCCTGCTTTGATCCCTGACCCCTCTGTATAAGGGGGTGATAAAACCCGTACCCCAAGGGGTAGCTGGGAAGATGACATAAAACCAAGCCTGCCAGGTGGGCCACAGAATAGGGGCTGCTGCTCCATCTTGGGGTCTCTCAGAGCAAAGATCCCGAAGCCAGGCAGCTGTGAAGCTCCCAAGGGTGGCTCCGAGGCTCTCTGTGGAGTAATAGGAAAGCCTGGGCTGAGGGGAGAGAAGAAGGGAGGCAGCTCAGAGGGCTCAGGCTGGGAGGCTCCATGGAGGATGGATGTTCTCTGGAGGTTGAGGTTGGGACAGGAGCAGGCTGGGGGTGAAGGGCTTTATGTTGATTCGAGGCCCCTGCAGGTCAGCAGAGCAGTGGAGGTCTGGAGCCAGGGGCTAGGTCCAGGTTCTGCCACTTACTGCTGTGCAGCGTTGGGTGAGTTACTTCCCCTCTCCGAGCCTCAGTTTCCTCATCTGTAAAATGGGATGATAATAGCTATGGAATCGGTTATATCCTCCTTCCATGTTATTGTATAGAAGTATCTATACCAAGGTGTGGACAGTCAAGCCCTCAATGAAAGGAAGCTGTGATCAGGATTATGACTGTGATGGAATCAATAGCCCTAGAAGCTGTGATGAAGCCAGGTGAAGCAGTGCCACCGAGTGGGTCTCTGGAGCTCAGACTGGCCGGGGTTTCAGTGGATCTCTGTGACTCGTTAGCTGAATGACCTTGAAGCAAGTTGCTGCCCCTCTCTGAGCCACAGTTTTCTCATCTGTAAAATGGATCCAGGCCAGGCACAGTGTTTCATGCCTGTAATCCCAGCATTTTGGGAGGCTGAAGTGTGAGGATTACTTGAGCCCAGGAGTTTGAGACCAGCCCTGGCAATATAGTGAGACTGTGTCTCTATAATAACTAAAAAAAATTAGCTGGGCATGGTGGCACCATGCCTGTGGTCCCAGCTACACTTGAGCCTGGGAGGTTAAGGCTGCAGTGAGCCATGGTTGTGCCACTGCACTCCATCCAGCCTGGGTGACGGCGAGACCCTGTCTAAAAAAAAAAAAAAAAAAAAAGGATGCAATAGTATGACCTATCTCTCAGAGCTGCCTTGGGGAGCTGAAGAGAGACTCCATGTCAAGTGCTCAGCATGGGAAACAAGCGCTGCTCTCTGCTTATGCCTGTGGTGTGGCCAGTGGCAGTGAGACCTACGGACATGGAGTCCAGGGCAGGGGCAGGGGACACTGGAGCAGAGAGCAGCAGAAGGGGCAGTAGGCAGAGGTAGAAGGGAAGCCAGAGCGTGTGCAGGGAAACTGGGCTGGGGGGCTTCCAGGAGGGTGGTGGTCAGCTGGGTTTGCCTCCAGGATTGACAGGGCCCCAGCCCCCAGATCTGGAGGAGAGGGGACCTTGATGGAAGCCAGAGGGCAGAGGGACGGCGCAGAGCCAAAGGTGGTGGGAAGCGGAGGCCGGGAGTCCTGCTGCTCCAATCAGAGGCTGGTCATCGGGGAGGAGGGGCGAGGGGCAGTGGGCTCCACGGAGTCCAGGCTGTGCATTACGGGACCGAGAGCGGGAACGAGAGCCCTCGGTTCTAATCCTGACTCACCAACTGGCTTGGATCCATCTTACCTTCTTCCATTTTCACATCTGTAAAATGGGGAGAGCAATGTCAGCTACTTCTTCCAGTTGCTGTGGGGAGAATCTGGAATACATGACGTACTCAGTCCGTGTCTGCTGTGGAGTGACAACAATGGCAGTCATGACACAGCCAGTATTGTCCAGCACTTAGGAAGTGCCAGGCCCTGTGCTAAACACTTTATGCACACAACCCCATGTGATTGTCCAAACTTGGTGGCCGCTGTGATCCTTATCTCGCCAATGGAGATTCAGAGGCTCAGATACGTTAAGTAAGATGCCCAAGAGCACACAGCTGGGAAGAGGCAGATCACAGACTCCAACTCGCACAGGGAAGGGTTGTGTCCTCAGCTCCTTAAATCGCCATCCTTCTGACAACAAGGCTTAGATTCTGGGATCCTCTGTGGTGTTACCTGGTCTTGGACGGTGGTTCATCCCAGGCTGGGGAGTTGGGTGTGAATCTGCCTGGCAGAGGGTGCCAACCTTGGGATATTAGACACAAGCAGGGTCTATTGGTAGGGTTCACCCTCAGGGATCCCCCAGAGATTCTGCAGTTCAGGGAGGGTACAGAGTAGTATGGAGCCCCACAGCCAGCCGCTGGCCACTCCATGTCAGCCAAGGCTGAGAGAGCCTCCTGGCGGCTCTTGTGAGACCAGGCCTCTGCCCTCAGCGGTGGGGCCTAAATGGGGAGGTGCAGCCCCACACCCAGCCCAGGCCAGCTACCAGCTGCCCCAAGAGCAGACGGGTGGCCAGTGCCTGATCTTGGGCAGCCCCCTGGGGGGTTAGGAGAGGGAGAGAGTGCCTCGATGGCTGGGAGGAAGCACAGAAAGCCTCTTGTGAGGAAGGGAGCCATGCCGTGGGGAGAGGAGGGGATAGACCTCCTAGGAGGGGGCAAGGTGGATGAAGGTGCAAGAAAGAGGTTTGTTTTATGGCAGCACACGCACATGATTTAAAACCAAAACCAAAACCGGCAGTTGGCTGGACATGGTGGCTCATGCCTGTAATCCTAGCACTTTGGGAGGCCGAGACGGGTGGATCACTTGAGGTCAGGAATTTGAGACCAGCCTGGCCAACGTGGTGAAACAAAAAACAAACCGTCTCTACTAAAAATACAAAAATTAGCCAGGCGTGGTGGCGCACGCCTATAATCCCAGCTACTTGGGAGCCTGAAGCAGGAGAATCTCTTGAACCTGGGAGGCAGAGGTTGCAATGAGCCAAGATTGCACCACTGCACTCGAGCCTGGGCGACAGAGCGAGAATCCGACTAAAAAAAAACAAAATAAAACAAAAAAACCCCCAAAATAACAAAAAGCAAACCAGCAGTTTCCTAGGACCTGATAAGTGGCCATCCCATCCCATTCCCTGCCGCCTGGTTCCCCTGCCTGAGGGGTCCACTCCCTTCTGTGCCCAACATACTTGGCTCTGGAGTGGGGTTCCTCAGTTTGAATCCTGAATTCACTGCATACTCGCTGTGTGGCTTGGACAACTTGCTGAAGTTCTCTGTGCTTCAGTTTCTACATCCAAAAAAGTGGGAGTACTAATGGGACCTGCTTCCCTGAAGGCCGTAGTGAGCATTGAGGGCTTCTTAAGGGTCGTGGTGGAGTGCTCGGTGTTGGCCATCATCACTGCAGCTGCTGTTGTTCTCATTATTATTATTAATTATTATTGTGCATATATAGCTAAGCATGCCCTCCTTGCAGTTTTAAATGCCCAGCTGCCCGTGCAGGTCCTAAAGCTCAGTTTTTGTGCTTTTTGCCTATTCAGGAAAAAGAGAGGCAGAGGTAAGAAGTTAGCCCAGGGTCAACCCAGTGGCCCCAGACCTTGAGACTGGCCTCTGGTGTGGGCAGGTTTTCTGGACACCCGCTGAGCCCCAGGAAGTGGCTGCTGCTGCTTGCAGGGCTCGTGGTTTGGGAACTCAATCCCTGTGCCTGTGCTGGGTACACAGGGTGGCTGTGGGGACAGGAGGGGGAAGGGGACTATGGAAAGAGCCCTTGGCCAGGCCCCAGAAGATGGGGGCTCAAGGCCTTCCTCCGCTGCCCCTTTGGGGTACCATTCTTGGAAAAGTTCCCAAGCTCCAAGCCTTTGGGTTCCTTATCGGGAAGGCGGTGCCATTCTCTGAGCTGCTGTGGAGAGCCAACGCAGCGCCTAAGATATGATGGAGGATTGGGGTTGTTCATCAGGGACCCTAGGGATCCCTGCCCTCAGGAGGATTTACAGTTGAGTTGGGAATGACGGTGTCATTGATAAGACCCTGGTTCCGGAGGTATTAACATGTAGCTGAGAAGAACCCAGCCCTGGGTTCGAATCCTGGCTGTGCTGCCTAGTAACAGAGTGACCTTGGGGAAATTAATTAACCTCTCTTGGCCTCAGTTTCCTCCTCTGTACAGTGGGCCTAGCAATAGAACCTGCTGTTTGGGGTTGTTTCATGCTGGTAAGAGACTTAGCCCAGGGCCTGGCTCCTGGCAAGGCTCTGCGATCCGATCCGCAGCAGTTGTAATTATTTTAAGGAACTCAGACTAACACGAGAAACTACCGGCAAATGATACAGGGCTGCAGGCAATCCATTCATCCACTGATTTGTTCAGTACATTTTGATTGGTGCCTGCTATGTACCAGGTGCTGTCATTCATTCCATAAAGATTGCCAGAGCACCTACTCTTTGCTAGGAGCTGTGCTAGGTACTGCCTCCGTGGTGGTGAACAGGACTTGATCTCTGCCCTCTCAGAGCTGGGAGTACCAGGTACCCCCCTGGCTGGAGGTCGGGGGCAGCCTAGGGGCTGGTGTGCTCTCCAGCTGGTTGGCTCAGGGAGCCAGCCCCTGTCCTGGTTGTGCCAGGCTTGCTGAGCTCCAGGAGATAGCTTCTGCCTGGAGTCCCCCGTGCCAGCCCTGCTGCCCTGGTGTCTGGCTCCTCTGAGCCTGCCTTTCCCAGGAAGTAGTGCTCTAGGGAGTGTGGGAGTGCAAGGCCTTTTCCATCACTACCCCCTACCCCAGCTCTTGTCACCTCCTCCCCAGCTGTAGCACTCATTGTCCTCCCTCCTACTTCCGCCCTGCTTCACACTGTGGCCAAAGTGCTGTGTTAAAAATGTAAACCTGACCATGTTCCTTCTCTGTTCAAAACTCTCCTGTGGCTTCTCATCACTCTCTGAGCAAAAGTCACCATGACCTGCAAGGCCCAGCTCTGGTCCCTCTTTCCAGTTCCTTGGCCCCTGCTCACTTTCCTTCAGCCACACTGGCCTCCTGGCTGTTCCCCTGGACGTCACTGAGCTCTGCTGAAATATCACCTCCTCAGGGAGGCCCTCCCTGATTGTCTTTTCAAAATGTCATTGGTTCCCATCACTCTCAAGCCCCTTACACTAACTTTGGAGCCCTTATGAACGTCTGACCAAGCTGTGTTTTTGTGCGTGTTCCTCTTGGGTTCCATAAGGACAGGAATATTTGCTGTCTGGTTCACTGCTGAGTTCCTAGCACTCAGTGGATATTTTTTAAATGAATGCCTCAAGCCTTGTCTTTATCCATTTTGTGCCTCAGTTTTCTCCTTCACAAAATGGAGAAGCAGAGCTGTTGTGGGGCCAACATGAGGGCTGGCGAGATGGCCAGGGTCCCCCACACAAGCAGCCTGCAGTCCCATCATGGGGGGTCCAACCCACCCAACAAGCAGCCTCCTCCAGTCCCAGGACAGAGAGACTCAGGAGCCTGGCAGGGTCAGCAGGGCTGGGTCATCATGGGCCTCAAGCTCCATCAAGAGGATTTCCACTTCCTCTGGCCATGTTGGGAAGCCCAGGTGGGGCAGGGGCACAGACAGTGGGAAGGAGGGAAGGAAACTGGCTTGAAGGAAGGTGCAGGGCTGGGGAGATATGGCTGGATGGCCCCATAATGGGGCCCCAGAAAGCCAGATCTCGGGGATTGGGAGCCATTGAGTGTTGTAGAGCAGGAAGAACATGGGGAGGGAGGTGTTTAGGGAGTGAGTCTGGTCCAGTGTGTGCAGGGCAGAGACTGGAGTCTGAGGTCCAGGGAGGCTGTAGGTTCTAGGAGGCAGTGCCCTAAATGGGAGCAGATTTACAGGAATGAGGGGGAGGGGCTGGAGGGGTGAATCTGAGTCTCCTCCTCATCAGCTGCTTTGCCCTCCACAGAGAACTATTCATCATTTCATTCACTCATTTATCCATTTAGCAACCTGGAGAGGGCCTCCTGGGGTGCACTGCTGAGACCCACAGATGTGGTTCTTGCCCTGGCAGAGTTCAGGACATATTGTGGGGAATGGATGCTACATGACACAGTTACGGTGGTGGCAGTGCTGGTGCTGATGGTGGTGATGGTGTTGGGGATGGTGGGGATGGTGGTGAGGATGGTGATGGCGGTCACGATGATGATTATAGTGGTGATGGTAATGGTAACAATAGTGGTATTAATGGTGACGATGATGACGATAATGTTGATGTGGTGATGATGGTGGTGATGATGATGGTGATGAATATGGTGATGATGGTGACGATGATGGTGGTGGTGGTGATGGTGATGATGGTGGTGGTGATGGTGATGATGGTGGTGGTGATGGTGATGATGATGGTGGTGGTGATGGTGTGGTGATGATGATGGTGGTGGTGATGGTGATGAAGATGATGGTGATGTGATGATGATGGTGGTGGTGGTAATGATGGTGGTGATGGTGGTGGTGATGACAATGGTGGTGGTGATGGTGATGGTGGTGTGTGTGATGGCACACACCAATGATGGTGATGATGGTAGTGTGTCAGCTCATGTTTGTTGAGCACTCAGTGGGTGCCAGTCTGTTCTAAGTGCTCCCTGTGTGTTTGCACACCGGGCTCCCGCAGCAACACTGAGAGGCACTGAGACCTTATGCCACTTGCCCAAGGGCCCCTGTGAGCAAAGGGCAGCACCCAGATGTGCACTCAGGCAGGCGGCTGACCAGCAGCTGCTCCCAGCTATGGCCGCCTGCCACTTCCAGCAGGCAGTTTCCTCCCTCTGTGGGGGGCTCAGCACAGGGAAAGTGTATGAGTCTGACTTGCCAGAGCAGAGTTTGAGGTCTGGTTTTGCCCGAGTAAGTTTGGACAAATGGTGCCCTGGCTCCTTTGCCCTCAGCACCTTGTCTGTGAAAAGGGAGAACCATCCTCCATGGAGGCCACCAGGAAGGCAAGGGACTGCCACCTCGCCATGGCAGCTAGTGTGTCTGGGGCAGATCCCATTCCCTAAATCAGGAGGAAGAAAGAAAAGAAGGCTCTGTTCTCAGCCTTGCCTCTGGGAGCTGGGATGGAGAGTGGGGCAGGTGGGAAGCCAGGGTCTTTTGGAAGGATACATTCTACCCACGCACATTGCTGTTTCCCCGACACAGCCCCAGGGCGGAGGCTGTTCTCCCACCCATTGCTGGCTCCCAGATCTCTCAGGAGGGGAAGGAGGCAGGGACCCAGGCTCCTGCACCCCCGATTCTAGCAAACCCAAGCTGATTCCATGCCAGTAAAGAGAGGGGACAGATGCCCAGAGCTGGGGGCAGAAGGCCAGGACACAAATGCTGCCCCTGCGCTTCCTGTGCAGCCTGGGGCCCACCAGCTTTCCTCTCTGGGCCTCAGTTTGATTCACTTGTTCAAATATTTGCCAAGCACCTGCTCTGTCCTAGACACTCTACTCTGGAGGCATAAACAAAATCCCTGCCCTCGGAGAGCTGACGTTCTAGGGCAGGCTGACAGTACCCAGTAAACAAGGAACAGGCCCACTGTGTCAGACGCTGGTAAATGCGTGGAGAAAAGTAAAGCAGAACCAGGGAAACTCAAGAGGTTGGAGCAGGAGGTGTTAGAATTTTAAACAGGGTGTCAGGGAGGGCCTCAGTGAGAGGCCTTCAGCTATGAAATGTGACATTTTGAGCAAAGCCCTGCAGGAGGTGCAGGAGCAAGTTATGCAGGAATTGGGTGGAAAGACATTCCAAGTAGAGGGAACAGCAAGTGCAAAGGCCCCAAGGCAGGAGTGTGTCTGCTTGGTTTGAGGAACTGCAAGGAAGCCAGTGTCCCCAGCTCCTCCCACCCCCTGTATTTGGGAATCAAAAGACCACATTTTATTCTGCAGGACCTTGGGCCTCAGAACAAAATGATTTCTGAGCCCTGGTAGCCTGTCCCCACGGGAGTCAGTGATGCCAGCCTCGTAGGTGGGGCTGGGGCAGGTGCCTTGCTGCTCATATCTTAAAAGTGCTGAGTGGGTTTGAAGACCCATGGGGACTTGGAAAAGAGGCTACCATCATCCAGCTCCTCACCCTGAGTGGCGGATTCTCAGATGGCGCTGGATTCGAATCCTGGGTCCACTGCTTTCCAGCCGCGTGATCTTAGGCAAATCACTCTCTGAGCTTCAGTGTCCTCAACTGCAAAACACGGACAGGAGTTTCGCAGCCCATAGAACCGGGTTGCGATGGGACTTACAGAGACCACTCTGGGAAGCGTGTGTGTAAGTGCCCAGCCTGGGGCCTGGCTTATAGGAGCTTCTCAGTAAATGTTTATTTTTATTTTCTTATTTTTTAAGACAGGGCCTTGCTCTGTTGCCCAGGCTGGAGTGCAGTGGTGCAATCATAGCTCACTGCAGCCTTGACCTGGGCTCAAAGCATCCCACCTCAGCCTCCCAAGTGGCTGGCACTACAGGTGCACATCACTACACCCAACTAAGTTTTTTCTTCTTCTTCTGTTTTTTTTTGTTTTTTGTTTTGTTTTTTTTTTTTAGAGACAGGGTCTTGCCATGTTGCCCAGTCTGGTCTCCAACACCTCAGCCTCCCAAAATGCTCAGATTACAGATTACAGGCATAAGCCACCATGCCTAATGTTTAAAACCAGAACCTAACAACCTAACATTCTGGTATGACTCTGAATTGTTTTCAAAGCTGTTGGAAATTTGTCCTATCACTTGAGTCTTCTAAGAACCCCATGAGGAAGACGGAACAAGAAGTAATAGCCCCAGTTTACAGAGGGGGTAAGTTGAGGCCTGGAGAGGATGTGTGACTTGCCCAGGGTGACAATGAGGCAGGGCTGATGGAGGGCTAAGACCAGGCTGTCCCGGTTCAGAGAGCCCAGGGTGTGCGGGACAGGAGAGATCGTCCAGCGCCCTTACAGCCCCCACCATAAGCAGCCCCATGCATGCACCTCCTGCACATGTGTGCTATGCAATAATAGCGCCTTTCAGATTTGTGGTCCCCGACCAGATTTTGTAAGGCACGGCTTGGTGGGACAGGAGGTCTGTTGTAAGGATGTTGAAAGGCCTGGAGCCTGGGGAAGCTCAGGCCGCAGGCAGGCAGAGTCTGGGGCAGGTCTCAGCGAGAAGAGGAAGAGGTACCTCACGTGACTGTCCACTTGGCCTGTGTGTCCATCCGGTGTCTGGCCTGGCTGGGCTGGGAGGGCGGGGTCTCCAGACTGTTCCCTTAACAGCCTGGCCCCCAGTGCCTTGTCATCCAGATGCCCATCCCTGTCAGCTTCTCTGAGCCTCAGGACAGCTCTGTGAGGGGCTGCACATGAGGAAGCAGAGGTTGAGAGAGGGGCACGCCTGGTGGGATTTGGACCCGGGCCTGCCTGATCCCAAGCCCCAGGGTGCTAGTCACAGCTCAGGCAGGTACTGGCAGGTGGGCTTTGTGCAAGCGGGCCCCCTCCTCCCTGGGCCAGCCTTCCTGGCCACAGCCCAGCCTCCCAGCCCTTGACAGTGGGCCCTGCCCACAAGTCTCTGCTCCTTGGTTCCTGCAGCCTGAGCCTCATCTCACAGGGCTCCTGGCCCCAGGTTCTAGCCGCACCTGATTCAGCCCCCCAAGGCACTGGGCTGCTGGACCCCTCGAAGGAGCAATCAGGGAGCCCACCTTTGTGCAGCACCTTGAAAGGCCAGACATCTTTTCCCCAGTGCCCACACAACTCGGAGATTCCTAGACCATTTTACAGATGAAGAAACTGAGGCACAAAGAGGGAAGATTGTGTCCTGGAGCACACAGAACATACGAGGCAGAACTGGGACTCCAAAGCCCAGCTTCTTCCATCCCTTCCAGCCTTCTGCCCTCAGTTTCTTCCACTGCAAAATGGGATCCTTGAACTAGACAGTCTCAATTTAGATCATAGTTAGAATAGTACAAGCTCAGCAGCGAGATGGGCTGAGTTCTAATCCTGGCTCCTTCATGTCCTACCAGGTGGCCTTGGGCAGTCGCTTCATCCCTGTACCTCAGTGTTCTCCCCTGTAAATGGGGCTGAGAGCAGTATCAACCCATGAGCGGCTGTGAGGTTCTGTAAGCAACACACGCAGAGCATCCAGAAGATGCTGGAATGTTCGTGGGAGTCATCCACTTTTTCAATCATTAGCTCCCTGTCCACCTCCCCTGCAGTGCTCTGAAGGATGACAGGGCCACGTTAATGGTCTCTTCTGGCCTTTCTGGGGCGTGGCCGGGTGGCCCACACTGAACAGAGACTGTGTGGATGTGTCATGGGGACAGACAGACGTCCCGAGGCCCACCGTGGCGGATGGCAAGTGGCAGGGAGCTCTGGATGTGAAGCTGGCTCAGGCTGCACCCGGGCAGCCAAGGGCGCCTTTGTCCCTTTGTCTCCTCTCGTGCAAATTAGCAATTACCTTTCCTGCTCCTGCAAGCTCGGCCTTTCCTGGGAGAATTGCTCCAAAACAGCCACTGAGCAGGCAGGAGATGCCTGGCTAATTAGCGGGTGGCCGCCGGGGATACGCTCAGGGCCTAGTGACCAGAATTGGGGCCACAGCTGCCTGGGGGCTGCTGCCACCTTGGCTGGGAGACCAGGCAATGTCCCAGGCTCTAGGACATCATGGCTTTTCCATCATGGGGTGTAAGTCCTAGGGCTATGGCTTGTCAGCTGTGTGACCTTACATAAGTCACTTGACCTCTCTGGGCAACAATTTCTTCATGTTTAGGATTATGTGGGTTTTGGAGCCCAGTACCTAAACGGTGCCTGTTATCAGCCAGTGTTATGATTACTGCTATTGTCACCGCTGCCATTGCCTTGGGCCTGGGCTAGCTGGCTCAGGTGAGAGAACATGAGGAATATGCAAGCCCTGTGATGGCCCTTGGGGACCCCGTAATGTCGCCTGAGCAGCGCAGGCAGTGGAAAAGCCGAGCTAGGCCTCACGCCCTTAGGCAAGAGGGAGCCTTCATCTCTCCAACCCCAATCTCCTTTCGGTCCTCTATGAAATGGAGTCATCGAGATACTTGTTGGCCATGTGCCTAGAATAGGGCCTGATCCCGGGCAAGTATTCAGTAAAGGTGAGGCTCTCTCCCTCCCTCCCCTCCACACTCCCTGCTCTCCACCCTCCCTGTCCTCCACCCTCCCTCCCCACTCTCCCTCCCCACCCTCCCTGACCTCCACTCTCCCTCCCTCCACCCTCCCTGTCCTCCACCCTCATCTCCCCCTCTCCCCCTACCTCTTCCTCCCTCCCTCTCCTTCCTCCACCTCCTGCCTCCCCCTTCCTCCACCTCCTCCCCACCTCCTGTCCTCCATCTCCCTCCTCCCCCCTCCATCCCTCCCTCCTGTCCTCCTCCCCTCCCCCTCACCTCCTCCCCATCTCCTCCTCCATCTCCCCCCCTTCTCCTCCTCCATCCTCCTGCCTCCATCCCCCTCTCCTCCACCTCCTCCCAACTCCTCCTCCAATCCTCCTCCCATCTCCTCCTCATCCTCCTGCCTCCATCCTCCTGCCTCCATTCTCCTCCTCCAGCCTCCACCCTCCCTCCACCCTCCTTCCCCTCCACTCTCCCTCCTTCTACTCTCCCTCCCTCTACCCTCCTTCCTCTCCACTGTCCCTCCCCTCCACTCTCTGCCTTCCACTCTCCCTCCCCACCCTCCCTCCCCTCCACCCTCCTTCTCCACTCTCTCTCCCCTCTACTCTCCCTCCCCTCCACCCTCCCTGCCCTCCTCAGGAACACAGTAGCTCCTGGAGCAATAGCGTGGTGGAAGGGCTGTCAGCCTGCGGCTTGGGGTGATCAGGGAAAGGCCCCTCCTGCAGGAGCAGAATGGGGAGGGCTGAGGGCTGTGGGTGCTGAGTGAGAAAAGGAGTGCCAGCCGGGAAGCTGTGGAGGTCAAGGGAGGGCAGAGATTCCAGAGATAGGATACCAGGCCGGGAGCATTCTCCCTGCTGGCTGGTGACTCCGGGGAGGAGATCTCTCAGGGCTACCCAGAGGGTGTGGAGCAGAGGAGGAATCCCTGGCTTGGCCTGGGGAGTCTGGGCTGGGGAGATTTTCTGGCAGAGTATACCCTAGGGCTAAGGCTCACCAAGGGGCTAAGCAGAGGGTGGGTGTCCCAGGTAGAGGAGACAGCCTGTACGGAGGCATGGAAGTGTCATTTAAACCTGAGGTGGGCGGAGCCATAGCACACAGGCCTCTAGTGCCCAGCAAATCAGCCTGGATTTTATCTGGGCACTGGGGAGCCCAGGAAGGTTTGGGGCAGGCGGCGTTGAGGTCCGATTTTCAGGGTCAACATACAGCACTGCTAATCAGGGAGGCTGAGATAGTGGCTGAGACAGTGAAACCGGAAGCCTGATGGGCGGGTGGGGGGTGGAAGTCAATCTGACATCTCATGCTCCCCAGTGTCACCTAGGCAAATGCCATTCCTCCTGGAGCCTCAGTTCTGCCTATGGCCAGTGAGTGGACTGTGGACTTCCTGCCTTCCTGAGTGCTTAGGGTGAGAATGAAATAGTCCTGATGGCATGCCTGGAGCCAGGCACCCCATGGCCCTCAGAGTAAGTGTGCCTGTGATCTTTCATTGAGCACTTGCTATATGCTAGATATTTTATTATTTATTTGTTTAATTTTTTGAGGCAGAGTCTCACTCTGTCACCCAGGCTGGAGTGCAGTGGCATGACCATGGCTCATTGCAGCCTCCACCTCCCAGGCTCAAGCGATCCTCCCACCTCAGCCTCCCGAATAGCTGGGACTACAGGCACGTGCCGCCATGCCCAGCTAATATGCTAGGTACTTTACACGAATTATATTGTTTCATTCTCATAACCACCCTTTTAGGTCCTCCCCATTTATTGAGGAGAAAACTGAGTCACAGGGGAGAGAAGTAACTTGCCCAAGAGACAAAGCTGGGATTTGGGCCCATGCTGGGGTGACCCCAGAGTCCTCACTAGTTGCTCCTCCACACTCCTATCCCCAAGCCCAACTCTGGCTGGGGTGTGGCCCCATCCCCAGCCAGTTCCCCAGGGCCCAGTTAATCCCCTCTCAGGGCCACCGGCATGAGAGCCAATTAGTGCCTCCTGTGCTGGGGGCACCACACCTGTCCCCTGCTCTGGGCCCCCCAGAGGCCCAGCCCTGCCCAGATCCTTTGGGCACACCCTCAGCTCTGGAAGCTGATGCTTCTTGTATTGCGCCATTAAGAAAAAGGACTCAGCCTCTTTTTTTGTCAGGGAAGCTAGGGGAAAATAAAGCCAGTGAGAGAAGCATTCCAGCGTCGGGATTTTTCCAAGCCTCGGCTGGGCCGCCCGTGGAGCGCTGACTTCCCGCTGCAGGCTCCCCTCATCCTCCCGGCACCCACCTACCTCCCCGCCGCAACCAGGCCCCAAGGGCCCCCATGGTCCCTGGTGACAGGGGGCTGCTGGTGGGTTGGCTGCGGTTTCTCACCTGCGTGCCGGGTCTGGCTCCAGCGAGAAAGGAGGAAGAGGGAAAAAAGGTCCTTGAGATGGTGACAAAGGTCTGAGTGTGGGCCGCAAGAGCAGCCTGTTTCCAGGCAACTGCTATACCCTGGGCTCCCCGCGGTGGCGGGCACATCCGTCATGCCCGTGGCTCGGCTCGGGAGGGAGTTGGGCCCCCCCAGCAGCCCAGGCACACTGCCCACCGCCCCCAAGCTCCAGCCCTGCTGGGGACATGAGGCCCCTCCAGCAGGCACTGCATGAGAATGCCCAGTGTTCTTGTGGCCGCTGCTGGCTAAGCTCCTACTGGGTGCCCAGCCTCAGGCCTGGTGCAGGTGGGACAGAGCTGTCAATCATTAGTCCCATCCGTCAGTCTGTCCATCCCCCATCCAGCTGTCCAGGATAGAACTGTGGTTTGGCACGTAGGTTCTGGAGGGCTGGGTTGAAACCCGCTCCACCAAATCCTTGCTGTTTGTCCTTTGGTGCATTGCCCCACCTTGCCAGCCCCAGTTTCTTCATCTATGAAATGGATATAATAACAGTTCTTACCTCATAGGGTTGTTGTGAGGATTAAATCACTTAATATAGGTAATGCCTTAGGCACAGTGCCTGCCACATATTAAATGCTTGCTAAATGTTCATTTTTTCTCTTTTTATTATTAATTGTTTGTTAGGTGACAGTTGGGGCAGCGGGTAGCATGCCATCTGTGGCAATCAGGTAGACCTGGGTGGGGGGCAAGTTTGTCCCACTTTGAACCGTATGACCTTAGACAGGTGGCTCGGCCTCTCTGAGCCTCAGTTTCCTCTTGACTACATTGGGGAAATAATAGCTGCCTTGACATGCTCCCCTCTTCAGCCTAAGTGTGAAACCCCATCTCTTGTTGGGAGGATTAGTGGTATCCACGTGTGCCAGGGCCCCACCCTGGCCACACTCAGTACTCAGAATGGTCATTATTCAGCAGGCCATGATTGGTGCCCACTGGGTGCCTGTGTGAGGGCTGGGAGAGGAGTCAGGCCTGGCAGGGCGTGGCCTCACCAGTGCTCCCTTCCCCTGCCTTGGGGCTGCCCAGCCCTGCCCCCCATCCTCCAGCTCCTTTGTGAAAAGAACCTCTGCGAGTGCCCTGGAGCGAGAGGAGGAGGAGGACAAGAAGGCAGCCCGCGTGCCAGGGGGCCGGGCACACCGCCGCCTTTGTCTGGGCCACCCTGGAGGCAGAGGGAGGCTCGGTCTCCCAGGGCAGGCCACACTGCTGGCCTGCTGGTGGCTCAGGGAGGCCGTGTGGGCGGCAGGGCCTGGGCAGGCCTGGGCTGGCAGTGGTCCCTTGGGACAGCTTGGCCCACTCAGGCGAGAGGGATGCCCACACCTGGGAGGAGGGCGGCAGCCAGCTCGTAGGTGAATGTGTCATTCTGGGGCCCATTACAGACACACCTCAGTACCTACTAAGTGCCAGGAACAGTGGCAGCCACTGGGCCCTCAGAACTAGGGCATGCATTCCGGTCCTGGCGCCTGGGGGCCTGGGTTCCAATCCCTGCTCCACTATTTGACAGCTGTGTGGCCCAAGCAAATTCCCTCCCCCGTGTAGGCCTCCATTTGCTGATCTGCAAAATGAACGTAATAACATTCCTACCTCAAGTGCTCCGAGCAGTGCCGGGAACAAAGAGAGCTCCCAGTAACTCTGGGCAATTTGTCATTGACTCTGCCCTTGAGGAGAAAGGGCTGAACATTTATCGAGTTCCTACTGTGTGTTAGACTTTTGACCTGAAGAGAATCCAATTCAAGAAATAGCTACTGCGTACCTACTATGTGCCAGCATCTAGGCTGGGCTTTGGGGATACCTGGATGCAAGACCTGGGGCAGGGGTGTGGGGATAGAAGGAAAAGGAAAGGGAAGGGAGGTGAGGTATGAGGTCCTACTACGTGCCAGGCTGTTTGCCGAGCACTGGGAGTCCAGAGAGGAAAGCAGTGGCCCCTGCCTTCATGATAGGGAAGGACAGAAATCCAGAACCCGATGATTATCACCCAGGGTAGTCCCATGGGGGATGCCTGGGGGCCAGGGAAGGCTTCCTGGAGGAGGTGATCTGGAATCTTGGGCATTGTGGCCACGCTACAACTCTCTTCTGCAACATGCCCATCATGTGATCTGGCCTCAGTTTACACATCTGGAGATACGGGACACACTATCCAAGGAGGAATATACTTTTTCCATCTGCGATCGGCTCACCTTCCCTTGCACTGGTTCTCGGCGGCCCCTCCGCTGCCCCTGCTCCGGTCCAGGCTGCAGCGGCTCTTGCTTCGGACTGCCGGCTCCCTCTCTCCATCCAGCAGCCAGAGCGATCTTCCGAAACATAAATCACACATCATCAGTTCCTAGCCTAAAACCCTTCAGTGGTTCCCCAGGGGCTCTTAGGACAAAGACCAGACTCCATACCACAGCCTGCAAGGCCCGGCCAGGCCCAGCACCGCTGACCCTCCAGCCCCACCAGTCAGAGGAAGGGGCCACAGCCAGGCCAGATCCTCCACCTGCCGGTGCAGCTGGAATCCTCGGTTACGGCTGTCAGGGGACCAGTGGTGTGGGGTGGTGGGGCAGCCACGTACCCAGCCGGCTGTGTGATCTCAGCATACAGTTCCTTTCCAGATCCATGCGTCAGTTTCTTCATCGGTAAAACAAGAGGGCCTCAGGGGTGATGCCCTTAACAGTCTCATTCAGGGTGCTGGGGCCCCTTGGCCTTTGGTGAGCTCGCCCCCTACACACACCCTGGGGCTCCCGTGATGGAATGTTTCATGCTCTCCCCAGATCTCATCAAAAGAAGAGACCAGCAAATCAGGGTTAGATTACGATGCAGATTTCAGCAGCTCTCTTGATCGTGAGGAGGAACTGAGGCCCATAAGGTGAAGTGACCCTTCCTGGGCTCACTCTTTGAGCCAAGCTCCTCTGTGGCCAGTTGTCAGTTGTCAGCAGTAATGACACAGGGCAGCGGCACTGGGAATCCCTTAGGAGAGGTCGTGCAAACTGGGGAAGCTGGGGATTTTAATCCCTTCACTTGAAATCTAGATTTTATTATTTTTAATTTCAACTTTGTTTAAATATCAGTGCATTCACATTATTACTGTTACATTGAGACAGGGTTCCATTCTGTCACCCAGGCTGGGGTTCAGTGGCATGATCACGGCTCACTGCAGCCTCCACCTCCCCAGGCTCAAGTGATCCTCCCAAGTAGCTGGGATTACAGGCGCGTGCCACCACGCCTGGCTACTTTTTATATTTTTTGTAGAAACAAGGTTTCACTATGTTGCCCATGCTGGTCTCAAACTCCTGAGCTGAAGTGATTCACCTGCCTCAGCTTCCCAAAGTGCTGGGATTACAGGCATGAGCCACCGCACCTGGCTGTGTTCACATTATTTAAAATGCAAAAGTTTAAAAATACAAACTTTTTCTTTCCCCCAGCCATTCAGCTTCCTTCCCAGAAGGTTCCCCTGTGACTGGTTTCTTGCCTGTCCTTGCAGAGATATTTGATGCATGTGTAGGCAAATGCTGGTGTGCAAAATTCATTTTTAGCACTAGGAGGAACTAGTCATTTTCTGAGTTTGCCCCCTGCCCACCATTAAGGGCCTGCATGAGGTTGCAGAGCTTGGCAGAGGGTAGAGCCCTCCGCCATCCTCTCCCTGCTGAAGCACTGGGCATGCCCAACCGAGGAGACTTGGAGAGGCTGGCTGGGGCTGCTCTGACTTTGCTGCACAGGAGGCCAAGGAGGCTCCTGCCTCCAGAGCGTCTCTTCTGTGTAAGCAGTAAATAGGGACCAAGGAGATGTTGAGAAAGTTCTAATTAGCTACACTGAGCAGTTGCAGCACCATCACAACGAAAGTGATAAGGAGGCTTGGTGCTTGGACTCAAATCAATGGGACTCCAGGGGCAATGGGACTGCAAGGGCAGGACGGTGGCAGGGAGGCTGCTCTGTGGCCAGGGTGGGGATGCGTGAGGGTGGACCCCACTTTATGCAATGAGCTCAGCAGTTTGACCCTGCTTTATGTAGCGGATAGGCTCTGTGTTACGGGTTTCACAAACATTGTTTCAACCCACACATATCCCCACCAGGTAGAACCCCCTGTAACAGCTGTGGAAAAGTCCCAAGGAGACAGGGTTCTTTGGCTGAGATCACAATCACATGGCTGGATTTAAAATCGGGTCTACCTGATTCCTAGGATTTCCCACCCTGCTTTGCATCAGGAGCTTGATCAATATCACACAAGCTGCCTCCTGCATAGTCACGTCGCTGGTGCAGAAGGAGCAAGGTGGCCGGCCGTGTGGCGAGCCACTGTGGCTCCGGCACTTCCAGCTCTGGCTCCACTGTTAACTGGTTGTGTGGCCTTGGGCAGGTCACATGCTCTCGGTGGCAGAGGCCTAGGACCTCTGCCAGGCCCACCTCAGTTCAGATCCAACCTGCCCAGTGGAATGAATGGAGGAGGTAGAGCAGTTTCCCCTGGGGCTGACACTTGTGTCACCAGATGCCTTCGCTGATATGCCTGGAGATGGGACCAGGCCAGAGTTGAGATTCACAGACACACCAGCCTCTGCTCAGCTGTGTGACTTTGGGCCACTCTCTCTCCCTTTCTGAGCCTCCACTTCTAGTCTCGGAGCCTCCACTTCTAGTTTCGGGGCCTCCGGGGATGAGCTTTTGGAGAAGGGAAGTTTGGAGTGTAGCCCTTAATAGCTGGCAGGATTTGGGCAGGGCTGGAATGGGGGATCAAGAAGAACAGGGTTCAAGGAGAGACAGAGACAAGTAGCAGAGGACGAGGCACCTTATCTTTTGCTGACTTCAGGAATGAATTTCACATTTTTCAGCAAGGATTTGATTTAAAGTCGCTGGACAAAACCAAGCCTGACAGAGCTGAGAGGTTCCAGGGAAACCCCCCGAAAGGAAATATTTGCTGAAGAAGAGGATTGAAGTTCAAACATTCCAGAAGCCTTGGCGGTGCTGTTTTGGTCCGGGAATAGAGGCACAGAGGGAGGCAGGAGAGCTCCCGAGGCCACAGAGCCTCTCTGGCTCTTCCCTTCTCATCTCACTCCGCATGTATTTAGGGAGGGCCTACTATGCACCTGGCACTGTGCAGAGACCAAGGCAGACCCCGTCTGTGCCCTTGTGATTGTCACCATCTATGGAGGACACAGCCATTAACCAAAAGGTCACAGAAATATGCAGAACACTGTGGTCATGAGAGGCGCCATGAAGGAAAGAGCATTCACAGCGTCCCAGCTTGGGTCTGGAGGGTCAGGGAGGGCTTCTCGGAGGCCACCTAATGAGTCTGCTTGGGCTGCCATGACAGAGTAACACAGACTGGTGGCTTAAACCACTGACATTTTCTCACAGCTCTGGCAGCTGGAAGTTCAAAATCAAGGTGTCAGCAGGGTTGATTTCTTCTGGGGCTTCTCTTCTTGGCTTGTGGACAGTCACTTCTCTCTGTGTCTTCTCATGGTCTCTCTGAATGTCTGTGTCCTAATCTTCTCTTCTTGGGAAGACATCATTCATATTAGAGTGCGGCCCACACTAAGGACCTCATTTAACTTAGTCACCTCTTGAAAGAGCCTGTCTTGGCCAGGTACGTTGTCACTCCTGTGACATCCTAGCACTTTGGGACGCCGAGGCAGGAGAATTGCTGGAACCCAGGGGGTTGAGACCATCCTGGGCAACATAGTGAGACCTCATCTCTATGAAAAAAAAATTAGCCAGGCATGGTGTTACATGCCTGTAGTCCCAGCTACTTGGGAGACTGATGCAGGAGAATCACCTGAGCTCAGAAAATTGAGGCTGCAGTGAGCCATGATCACTCCACTGCACTCCAGCCTGTGCCATAGAGCAAAACTGGCTCTCAGAAGAAATTTAAAAAATTTTAAAAAGGTCCTATCCACAAATACAGTCACATTAACAGGGGTCAGGACTTCAACATATGAATTGGAGGGGGCACAATTCAGGCTGTAACAGGCAGTAACACTTGAGCTGAGGCCTGAAGATCAAGTAGAAGTTAACGTAACATCAGGAAAGAAAGGGTGTTTGAGGCAGAGGGGGCAGCCTGGGCAGAGGCCAGGTGCTGAGAGGGGCCACATGGTGCAGATGTAGCTGGGGGAAGCCAGCATGGTCAGGGTACAGGTTGCCCACGGAGTGGGGTTCAAGAGGAGGCCAAGGAGGCCCAATCCCAGTTTGGCTGCTCCATTGCTTTGTTACTGGATCCATTTCCAGTCCTTGGTTTCCTCATTGGGGAAACAGGAGTAATCAAAGTTAGCCTTTTGGGGCTGGGAGCTGGAAGGTGGTCACATACTTCTAAAATGTCTTGCCCCATGCCAGCTCCTAGTAGGTGCTCAAGATGAATTAGTTGTCCCTTTCTTCTCCCTTCCTGGACCACCTTTGGTCTCCCTAGCCCCCTCCTTGTCCCCTACCCTGATTTGGATGACCCAGCTTGAGATCCTGAGCTCCAGGGCCAATGACTCTTGACAAACGGTATTGTGACTCATCAAGGCCCTCTGGGCCTCCTGGGAGGCAAGGAGAAAAGGAGGATTTCCTGAGGGGTTTCCCAGGAGAGGGTGCCCGCTTCTGAGTGAATACAGGACCAGGGGTGATCCTCAATGAAGCATCTGAGCCTCCTATGATATTTGGGAAGAAAAGCTCCACCCTCCCCCAACACAACATTGTCCTTCATTGCACAAGAAATCGATCTTCAGTGACAGGGGCCTCCTTCTCTTGGGGAGGTGTTTGCTGGGTCTCTCTGCCCATGAGCCACTTTCTGTTTGGCTGTGCAGCCTGTGACAAGCGCCTTCACCTCTGAGCTTGTTTGTTCATTTGCGCTTACATCCAATACATCCCTTTTTTTTTTTTTTTTTTTTTTTTTTGAGGTGGAGTCTCACTCTGTTGCCGAGGCTGGAGTGCAGTGGCGCGATCTTGGCTCACTGCAAGCTCTGCCTTCTGGGTTCACGCCATTCTTCTGCCTCAGCCTCCCGAGTAGCCGGGACTACAGGCACCTGCCACCACGCCCGGCTAATTTTTTGTATTTTTTAGTAGAGACGGGGTTTCACTGTGTTAGCCGGGATGGTCTCGATCTCCTGATCTCGTGATCCGCCCGCCTTGGCCTCCCAAAGTGCTGGGATTACAGGCGTGAGCCACCGCAACCGGCCACATCCAATACATTCTTAACATTTCAGTAAATGGTTTATTGTAGGGTCAGTTTAGATTTATAGTTACAAAGTTGCAAAGATAGTCCAGAGAGTTCCTGTCTACTCCTCACCCACTTTCCCCTGTGGTTAACATTTGATATTACTAAGGAACCCATCCAGGCACATCACTATTAACTCAACTCATACTTTTTTTTATTTCACTAGTTTTTCCCTAATGTCCATTTTCTGTCCCAGGATCCAACCATAATACTACGTTACATTTAGTTGTCACGTCTCCTTAACCTCCTCTGGTCTGTGACAGTTTCATAAGACCCAGTTTTATTTTGACAAATATTTCTGAGCACCTACAACGTGCATTGATCTGTTCTTGGTGCTAGAGAAAGAAACAGAATCCCATCTTCCATGGAGCCTGTATGTTCGGGGGTGGGGAGACAGACCATGAACCCTAAATATAAGTGTTAAATATATAGAAAAATAAAGCAGAGAATGGGGCTAGGGCTGGGGGCTGCTGCTTGAGATAGGTGTGGGGAGGCCTCCTGTTCCCAAGGAGACATGGGAGCAGAGACCCACTGGAGGTGAGAGAACATCCATGTGGGGACTTGGTGGGAGAGGATTCCAGGCAGAGAAAAGGACAAGTGCAAAGGCCCCGTGGCAGGAAGTGCCTGGTGAGCAGAGCCAGGAGAAGGCCAGTGGAGTGGGCTGGGGCCCTGGGTGTGGGGGTGAGAGGTGAGAGGTGAGCGCAGATCTCTGTGGGTTACAGACTGGGGTCAGGGATGAGGGTGGAAGCTGGAAGGAGGCTGCTGCAGTGATCCAGGTGAACCAGGGAGAAAGGGTGGTGGCCTGGACCAGAATGGTGCCCATGGTGGGGTGAGAAGTGAGCCAATTCTAGGCCTGTTTTGAAGGGCACGCCACAGGATTTGCTGGTGGAAATGGGGCGGTGCTGAAACCTTCTGGCAGGGCCTGTGTGAGGAATCAGAGGACGGTTGTGAGCAGGCTTGGCACACTGTAAAGTAGGATTCCTCAGGGGATCTCCTGTGCTCTCAGAGCCACCAACCAAGCTCATCCTCCGGCTGAGGGCCAGTGAGTAATCTTAGCTCACTGCAGCCTCCGCCTCCAGATTCAAGCAATTCCCCTGCCTCAGCCTCCCAAGTAGCTGGGATTACAGGCATGCGCCACCATGCCCGGCTAATTTTTGTATATTTCAGTAGAGACTGAGTTTCACCATGTTGGCCAGGCTGGTCTCGAACTCCTGACCTCAGGCAATCTGCCCATCTTGGCCTCCCAAAGTGCTGGGATTACAGGTGTGAGCCACTGTGCCCAGCCAAAAAAAGGCGTTTTTTTTATTTTGTTTTGTTTTGAGACAGAGTCTCTCTCTTGTCGCCCAGGCTGGAGTGCAGTGGCATGATCTTGGCTCACTGCAACCTCCGCCTCCCGGGTTCAAGTAATTCTCCTGCCTCAGCCTCCCAAGTAGCTGGGATTACAGGCGCCCACCACTACGCCTGGCTAATATTTGTACTTTTAGTAGAGACAAGAGTTTCACCATGTTGGCTAGGCTGGTCTTGAACTCCTGACCTCAGGTCATCCACCCGCCTCAGCCTCCCAAAGTGTTGGGATTATAGGCGTGAGCTACCGCGCACTGCCAGAATTTCATTATTAAAAAAAAAAAAAATTAATCAAGTACCCGTGGACTGTTAAAAAGAAAAAGTCCCCTTTCTGGCCCTGCCTGCCAGTCACCCTGTTCCTCTCCCCAGGCGAAATCACTGTTATTTCTTGGGTATCCTTTCAGAGATATTTTATACATATATATGCACATATGCAAATCTATTTCTGGGCTTTGTTTCTAGTTTTACACAAAATATGTTGTACATTTTTCCATAGGTTGCTTTTTTAAATATAATAGCTTTTTTTTTGAGATATAATTCACATGCCACACAATTCACCCATTTAAAATATGATTCAGGCTGGGCATAGTAGCTCACACCTGTAATCTAGCACTTTGGGAGGCCAAGGCAGGAGGATCACTTGAGCCCAGGACTTTAAGACCAGCCTGTGCAATATAGCCAGACCCTGTCTCTACAAAACATTTAAAAAATTAGCTGGGCATGGTGGTGTGTACCCATAGCCCCAGCTACTCTGGAGGCTGAGGTGGGAGGATCACTTGAGCCCAGGAGTTCAAGGCTGCAGGGAGTTATGATTACACCACTGCATTCCAGCCTGGGAAACAGAGTGAGACCTTGTCCCTAAAAACAAAATAATAAATACAGTTAAGTGACTTTCAGTATTATATATTCAGACATGTGCAACCATTGCCACAATCAATTTTAGAACATTTGCGTCATCCCCAGAAACCCCCCATACCCCTCACTCCTCATTTCCTCTTGACCCCCTCCCCCAGGTAGGGAGACAACCACTACTGTGCTTTCTGTGTCTTTAGATTGGACTTTTCTGGACATTTCCTGTAAGTGGAATTATACAATACGTGATCTTTTGTAATGGATTTCTTTTACTTACATTTTCGGGGTTCATCCATGTTGTAGCATGTATCAGTACAGTCATGCACCACTTAAGGACATTTTGGTCAACAATGGACCACATATATGACAGTGGTCCCATGAAATGAGGAGGATGATGATGATGATGATGATGATGATGATTTGAAGACCAAGTCTCATGCTGTCGCCCAGGCTGGAGTGCAGTGGCATGATCTCAGCTCACTGCAACCTCCGCCTCCAGGGTTCAAGTGATTCTCCTGCCTTGGCCTCCCGAGTAGCTGGGACTACAGGCACCCACCACCATGCTCGGCTAATTTTTGTATTTTTAGTAGAAATGGGGTTTCACCATGTCGGCCAGGCTGGTCTCGAACTCCTGACCTCAGGTGATCCACCCGCCTTGGCCTCCCAAAGTGCCGAGATTACAGGCATGAGCCACCGTGCCCAGCCCAAATTATTATAATACTGTATTAATTTTTTTTTTTTTTTTTTTGAGATGGAGTCTTGCTCTGTCTCCCAGGCTAGAGTGCAGTGGCACAACTGGGCTCACTGCAACTTCTGCATCCTGTGTTCAAGTAATTCTCCTGTCTCAGCCTCCCAAGTAGCTGGCATTACAGGCACCCACCACCATGCCTGGCTAACTTTTTTTTTTTTTTTTTTCTCTTTTTTGAGATGGAGTCTCGCCCTGTCTCCCAGGCTGGAGTGCAGTGGCATGATCTCAGCTCACTGCAACCTCTGCCTCCTGGGTTCAAGTGATTTTCCAGCCTCAGCCTCCTGAGTAGCTGGGATTACAGGCACACGCCACCAAACCTGGCTAATTTTTGTATTTTTAGTAGAGATGGGGTTTCACCGTGTTGGTCAGTCTGATCTCGAACTCCTGGCCTCATGATCTGCCCACCTTAGCCTCCCAAAGTGTTGGGATTATAGGCGTGAGCCACTGCGCCTGGCCACTTTTTTGTATTTTTAGTAGAGACGAAGTTTCACCATGTTGACCAGGCTGGTCTTGAACTCCTGACCTCAAGTGATCCGCTCGCCTCGTCCTCCCAAAGTTCTGAGATTATAGGCGTGAGCCACCATGCCTGACCTATAATACTGTATTATTGTTTACTGTACCTTTTGTATGCTTAGATATGTTTAGATATACAAATATTGGCTGGGTGCAGTGGCCCAGCTACTCGGGAGGCCGAGGCAGGAGAATCGCTTGAACCTGGGAGGCAGAGGTTGCAGTGAGCTGAGATCGCACCATTGCACTCCAGCCTGGGCGACAGAGTGAGACTCTGCCTCAAAATAACAAAACACCAAATATCATTGTGTTACAATAGTCTACAGTATTCAGTACAATAATAGGCTGTGTCATCTAGGATCGTGTAGATACACTCTATGATGTTCATACAACGATGCAATCATCTAATGATGCATTTCTCAGAACCTGTCCCATCACTGACACCTGACTGTACTTCATTCCTTTTTATTGCTGATAATATTCCATTGAATGGACATACCACATGTTATTTATTTATTCAACAGTTGATGGACATTTGTGTTGTTTCCACATTTTGGCTATTTTGAATCATGTTGCTATGAACAGTCATGTACAAGTTTTTGTGTTCATCTCTGCTTTTTATTCTCTTCCATGTAGGAGTGGAATTGCTAAGTCATATGATAACTCTATGTTTAACCTTTTGAGGAACTACCTGTTTTCCAAATCAGTACATCATTTTACATTCCCACCAGCAGTGCATGAGGGTTGCAATTTCTCTACATTTTTGCCAAGACTTGTTATTTATTTATTTATTTATTTATTTTTGAGACCGAGTCTTGCTCTGTCACCCAGGCTAGAGTGCAATGGCGCGATCTCGGCTCACTGCAATCTCTGCCTCCCTGGTTCAAGTGATTCTCCTGCCTCAGCCTCCCGAGTAGCTGGGATTACAGGCGCGGGCAATCACTCCTGGCTAATTTTTGTATTTTTAGTAGAGACAGGGTTTCACCATGTTGGCCAGGCTGGTCTTGAACTCCTGACCTCAAGTTACCCACCCGCCTCGACCTCCCAAAGTGCTAGGATCACAGGCATGAGCCACCATGCCTGGCCAAAACTTGTTAGTGGCTGTCTTTTTGATTAGAGCCATCCTAGTGGGTGTGAAGTGGCATCTCACCGTGGTTTTGATTTGCATTTCCCTGATGGCTGATGATGTTGAGTATCTTTTCATGTGCTTATTGGCCATTTGTATGTCTCTATTGAAGAAATATCTGGCCGGGTGCGGTGGCTCACGCTTGTAATCCCAGCACTTTGGGAGGCCGAGGCGGGCAGATCACGAGGTCAGGAGATCGAGACCACGGTGAAACCCCGTCTCTACTAAAAATACAAAAAATTAGCCGGGCGTGGTGGTGGGCGCCTGTTGTCCCAGCTACTCGGAGAGGCTGAGGCAGGAGAATGGCGTGAACCCGGGAGGCGGAGCTTGCAGTGAGCCGAGATTGCGCCACTGCACTCCAGCCTGGGCGACAGAGCGAGACTCCGTCTCAAAAAAAAAAAAAAAAAAGAAATATCTACTCAGATCCTTGCCCATTAAAAAAATTGTATTACTTGTCATTTTACCATTGAGTTGTAAGAATCTCTTCTGTATTCTAGATACAAGTCTCTTATCAGATACATGGTTTGCAAATATTTTACCCCAGTCTGTCAGTTGTCTTTTTGCTTTCTTGATGGTGTCCATTGTAGCACTAATGTTTTTAATTTTAATGAAGTGCAATTTGTCTAATTTTTCTTCTGTTGCTTGAACTTTTGGTGTCATATCTAAGAAGTCATTGCCTAATCTGGGGTCACAAAGATTTATCCCTGTGTTTTCTTGTAAGAGTTTTATAGTTTTAGCTCTTACATTCTTCAGGTTGTTTTTCCCACTAAACAGTAAATCTGTATGCTGTCAGTGCATAAGTATGTCAGAACATAAAGAACTTTCTCCTTCTTTTTTACAGCTGTGTAGTATTCAATTTTATGGATGTACCGTAATTTACTTATCCAGTCCCCTGTTAATGGACATTTGGATTGTTTATGATATTCTGCTCTCCCAAGACTTCAGTGAACATCCTTGAATATAGATGGCCATTTCAAGCATGGGCGAGTTTATATCAAGGAGTTAAATTGCTGTGTCCGAGGGCATGTGCTTTTGGAGATGATACAGACTGTCCTCCCCAGACAGGGAACCAATTTTCACTCCCGGCAATAATGTCTAGAATGTGAGCCACTCGTGTAATGACCGTGGTTACTGTATATTGAGCACTCAGTGTATGCTGGCACTGTGCATCCCCTCATAATGACCCTGAAGATCAGAATTAAAATCCCCACTTTACAGAGATCTCAGTTCACATGATCTATCCGACTTCTGATCCTATTTATTTTTCACCATTTGATTTGGCCCCCATGCCTTGAGAGTGTCTCCGACCAATCCTGAAATAACTACCAGAAAAATGCAAATTCAGCAGGTGACGCCTGGGGAATCTCTAAGATCATACTTAAGTGTGCAAAAGGCAATTAAGTGTGGAAGCCAAAGGCAGTCAGTTACTAGGGAATCTTGAATCTGTTGTGTGCCTGCCTATGAGATGTGGTCTGGTTTAGGGGCTTAGAGGTCTAGCTTTGCAATTTGTCTGGCAAATGTAGGTTCAATCCTGACTCCATCCCGCCTATCTTTGGGCAACTTGCTTCTCCTCTCAGTGCCTAAGTTTCCTTGTCTGTAAAACGGTATTGACAATGGTACCTACTGGTACATCAGGAGTGTTTAATACACATTGGCTATTATTATCCTTGTTGGCAAAGTGTTACAGGAAATTGAAGGCAAGAGACATGTTGGGTTGGGGGTTGGGGGAAGGTCAGGGAAGGATTCCTGGGGAGAGAGAGGACATGTGAATGAAACCACCCAGTTGTGGGCCCTCCAGGCAGAGGGGACAGTGTGTGTCCAGGCACAGAGTCACGATTGCCCCAGAGCTCATGGGAGGAGAAGCAGCCAGGGAGGCTGGAATGTCAGGTTTGTGCTGGGACCTCTGGGAGGAGGAGACATGGCTGGAGCTGCTTTCAGGGGCCTCAAATCCAGGCATGAGTTTTTGGATGGCATTTGAAGGGCAGTACAGAGCCACAGAAGGATTGTTGAGCTTGCAGTCCTGCCCACCATGTCCCTACCTGCAACTTGGGTGCTTCCTTGGGGCAGGCTTCCCAAACCTCATTTCTTCCTGAGGGGCAGCCTAGGACAGTGTTAAAGAATGAGAAAGCAGGCATGGTGGCTCATGCCTGTAATCCCTGAACTATGGGAGTCTGAGGTGGGAGAATGACTTGAGCCCAGGGGTTCAAGACCAGCCTGGGCAACATGGTGAAAACCTGTCTACAAAAAAATACAAAAATTAGCTGGGCATGGTGGCTTGTGCCTGTAGTCCAGCTACTTGGGAGGCTGAGGTGGGAAGATTGCTTGAGCATGGAAGGTTGAGGCTGCAGTGAGTCATGATTGAGCCACTTCCCTCTGGCCTGGGCGACAGAATGGGATCCTCTCTCAAAAAAGAATGAGAGTTCTGGGGCCAGGCTGCCCGGGCTGGTCTCTAGCTCAGGTGCTTTCTGCTGTGTGACATTGGGCATGTATGTCACTTTCTTCTCTGGGCCATAGTTTTCTCCCTCATAAAAGAGAGTTGTCCCAACTTCCTGGGGCTGGAGTGAAGAGTCAATGAGTTGATATATGTAAAGCACTTAGAGCAGGGTGAGGCACACAGTAAGCACATGGTAAATGTTTGTTGTTACAGAGAAGGAAGGCAGTGGCATTAGATTGTCCTGCCTGTTTCTCAGATGGGAAAATCAAGGCCCTCTGAAAGTTAGTGAATGCCCAAGGTCCCTCTGGAGGACCAGGAGGACTCATTCATCACTTATTCTTTCAGTACATGTTTCCTGGGCACCTACTTTGTGGTCAGCTCTGGCAAATACTGGGGATGCAGTGGTGAACAAGACAGCCTCCATCCCAGGGAGCTCCTGACCCAGGGAGTTGAAAGTCAAGACTGTCATTGCCTCCAACACCCATGCTGTCCTCCTGTGTCCCACCTGTGTCTTGCCCAGGCCAGAAGGGAATTAGAATTACAGCCTTGCCAGGCGCGGTGGCTCACGCCTGTAATCCCAGCACTTTGGGAGACTGAGCCGGGTGGATCACCTGAGTTCGGGAGTTTGAGACCAGCCTGATCATGGAGAAACTCCGTCTCTACTAAAAATACAAAATTAGCCAGGCATGGTGGCACATGCCTGTAATCCCAGCTACTTGGGAGGCTGAGGCAGGAGAATTGCTTGAACCTGGGAAGTGGAGGTTGCGGTAAGCTGAGATCATGCCATTGCATTCCAGCCGAGGCAACAAGAATGAAACTCCATCTCAAAAAATAAATAAAGACATGGAGAAACCCTGTCTCTACTAAAAATACAAAATTAGCTGGGCGTCGTGGTGCATGACTGTAGTCCCAGCTACTCAGGAGGCTGAGAAAGGAGAATCACTTGAACCCAGGAGGCAGAGGTTGCCGTGAGCCGAGATCGCGCCATTGCACTTCAGCCTGGGTAACGAGCAAAACTCCATCCCCCCACCCCCCCCCCCCAAAAAAAAGCCAGGCGCAGTGGCTCACGCCTGTAATCCCAGCACTTTGGGAGGCCAAGGCCGGCAGATCATGAGGTCAGGTGTTTGAGACCAGCCTGGCCAGCATGGTGATACCCCGTCTCTACTAAAAATACAAAAATTAGCCGGGCATGGTGGTGCCTGCCTGTAATCCCAGCTACTGGGAGGCTGAGGCAGGAGAATCGCCTGAACCCAGGAGGCGGAGGTTGCAGTGAGCTGAGATCATGCCACTGCATTCCAGCCTGGGTGACAGAGCGAGACTCTGTCTCAAAAAAAAAAAAAAAAAAAAAGAAAAAAAAAAAGAATTACAACCTAAGTGTCTTGTAAACAGGCTCTTCCTAGCTCCAAAATCTGGACACAAGAATAATGGAAATCCAAATATCCTGCTCTAGCCCGCCCTTCTTACAGACAAGGGAACTGAGACTCAGCACGCTAGAATAACGGCACATGCCTCTCCCTGCACCTCCAGCCCCTGGGACAGCGGAGAATGCAGCTGCATTCTGGATATAGTTTAAAGGTGGAGCCAACAGAACTTGCCGATGGATGGGATGTGGGCTGTGAGAACGAGTGAGCAGTCAAGGATGCCTTCAGGGTGTTTGGCCTAAGCAAGGGAGATGGAGAAGCCTGCTGGGGGAGGAAGTTTGGTGGTGGTGACCAGGGCTGTGGGCGGGGCAGGGGAAGGGGGTCTAAATGCTTGCTGGATGAGTGGATGGATGTGTCTCCCTGGCTCTCCAGGGGGCCCTAGACACACACTTGCTTTCAGATGTGTCCAGTCGGCTGTCTGGCAGCAGAGGAGAGGCCCATGCTGGAGATGTCAACGTGACATCGCACACGTGTGAATGGTTCCAAGGTGGATGAAGTTCAAGGACTGGGGCTTGGGGTTGTCAACATTAAGAGGTCCTGTCCAAAGTTCACGTTTTTCTTCTTTCATGAAATGTCCCACTTTTAAAAAATTTTTATTCTTTAGAGACAGGGTCACGCTCTGTCACCCAGGCTGGAGTGTAGTGGCACTATTATAACTCACTGCAGCCTCAAACTCCTGGGGTCAAGCAATCCTCCCGCTTCAGCCTCCTGGGTAGCTGGGACTACAGGCAGGCACCACCATGCCCAGCCCCAACTTTTAAGTATCAGCAACAAACTCAAATTGTAATAAACCTCTGTAGTTTCCCCCAAATACATCCATAGACCCCACTTGGCCTGAGACCTCCTGCTTAGGACCTGTGGTGTGGGTCTGGAGTCCCACTGCCTAGATCTGAACCTGGCTGTCGATTCCCAGCTGTGTGCTTTTAGGCAGGTGACTTAGCCTCAGTTTCCTGATCTGTAAAATAGGAATAATAATAGTACTTACCTTTTCGTGTCATAGTACGGGTTCTCTGAGGGTCGTGATGAAAAGCTATTTGTGATGGATTTTACTAGTGACCAAGGCTGATGATAGCAAAGGGGAACAGTGCACTGGATTTTGATTTCACCCTGGGGTGGGATCTATCTCTGCCATTGACAAGCTCTGTGACCTGGGGCTGGTTTTAGACCCCTGAGAAAGTGGTTTGTTGCTCTTGGAGTTGGGAGCTGGCCAGGATGCCTGCTGAGGCCTCTGAGCCCCCACTGACCACCCTCCCTCCCTGCCTCTCTCCTTCCAGCCTCGCCCACCTGCCACCTCCCACCCCTCTACCCTGCAGCCAAAATGATCCTTCAAAAGCACAAATCTCAGCATGGTCTTTTCCTGCCTGGAGAAAAATCCTTGTTGGCACCCCGCTGCCTTCAGGACAAAGCTGGAGAGCCTCAGCCTGGTGCAGGGAGGTGGGAGGTGGCCCTCACCTCTCTTCTGCTATCTCCTTCCACCAACCCTGCTTGGGTACCAGCTGCACACAGCCCCTCACCATGCCTCAAAGGCCCCATGCCTCTTTGTACCCCTTCCCCCTTCCTTTCTCCACCTGCCCCCTGCCTTCCCATCATCCTTCCAGCAGCTCCTGGGCCCTGCTATACCTTGGGTCTAACCACTTCTCTCCCCCAGTGATCCAACTACCTCCCCATGGCTTCCCTGCCTCTCTCTCACTCCTTCTTCTCCATAGCCCATTTTCCACAAGCAGTCAGAGGGATCATTTAAAAATATCCTCTGGATGGTGTCACCCGCCTGCTTAAAATCCCTCTATGGCTGCCTGTTTCACGTGAATACAGCCACCACCCCATCCGTCCCTCCAGCACATTCAGCATAGCCTCCCCACCATCCTACTCACCACTGCCCACGATGCCGGCCGCCTGCCTGCCTGAGGGCCTTTGCACAGGCTGTTGGCCTTCAGAGGTGACTTAACATCGCACCTTCAGCAGAGGCTCCCTGTCCACCACCCTTTTCACAGGCACAAATCACTCGTTCAGGAGGCAGCCAGGTCTGCCTGTTGACTTTGTAACCACAGTGCCTGCCCCGGTATCTTTTTGTTTTGTTTTGTTTTGTTTGTTTTTTTTTCTGAGACAAGGTCTCGCTCTGTCATCCAGCTGGAGTACAGCGGCGAGATCTCGGCTCACTGCAACCTCCACCTCCTGGGTTCAAGTGGTTATTGTGCCTCAGCCTCCCAAGAAGCTGGGACTACAGGTGTGCACCACCACACCCAGCTAATCTTTTTTCTTTTCTTTTTTTTTTTTTTT
>NW_026652296.1:28152221-28389227 GCF_009828535.3 Hylobates moloch
TTTTTTTTTTTTTTTGGTGACAGAGTCTCGCTCTGTCATTCAGGCTAGAGTGCAATGGCACGATCTCAGCTCACTGCAACCTCCTCCTCCTAGGTTCAAGCGATTCTCCTGCCTCAGCCTCCCTAGTAGCAGAGATTACAGGTGCCCGCAACCACACCCAGCTAATTTTTGTATTTTTAGTAGAGACAGGGTTTCACCATATTGGTCAGGCTGGTCTCGAATTCCTGACTTCAGTGATCCACCCACCTGGGCCTCCCAAAGTGCTGGAATTACAGGCATGAGCCACCGCGCCCGGCCCCAGCTAATTTTTGCATTTTTAGTAGACACGGGGTTTCACTATGTTGGCCAGACTGGGTATCACCCTTTCTGGTGGCAAAAGTGCCATGCATCCTTCAAGGCCCAGCCCAAATGTCATCTCCTCTGTGAAGCCTTCCTTCATGCAGCCCCACTCCCTGCCCTGTTCCTGAGGGCCCTCTGGATCATTCTCTCCTATTGCATCCCCTGATGGCAGAGCCAGCTGAGCTCCATGGCAGCTTCCCGCGAGCTTTATTCTCTTCCCTTTTCCCCACACTCAACATGGTAATGATCACTGGCTGGTGAGCTCCTCAAGGCAAGAGCACCACAGCAAGAGAGCTCGTGTTTATCGAGAACGGCTGTGTGCTCAGCACTTTCCTGCATCCTCTAAAATCCTCACAACCCCGTGAGGTTGGTTCTCCTAAAAGCCCCATTTTAAAGAGGAGCCAGTGGAGGTTTAAAGAGGTTAAGTCACGTGCCCAAGGTCACCCTGACACCAGAGCTAGAGCTTGGAATGAATCACGGCAATGACTTATGTATAGCACCTTCCACATGCCAGGCACTATGAAGGTGTTTCATCTTCACAAAAACTTTCACTGCAGCTTCATGTTATGGCTGGGGAAACTGAGGCATGGAGAGGTTAAGTAACTTGGTAAAGTTCAAGAGACGAGTCAGAAGTGGAGTAGGGGCTGAGCACAGTGGCTCATAACTGTAATCCCAGCACTTTGGGAGGCTGAGGCGGGAGGATCTCTTGAGCCCAGTAGTTCAAGACCAGCGTGCGCAACACAATGAGACTCTGTCTCTACAAAAAAATAAAAAGATTAGCCAGGTGTAGTGGCACATGCCTATGGTCCAGTTACTTGGGAGGCTGAGGTGGGAGGATTGCTTAAGCCCTGGAGGTCGAGGCTGCAGTGAGCCATGATCCTGCCACTATACTCCAGTCTGGGTGACACAGCGACACTCTGTCTCAAAAAATTTTTTTAAAAAGAAGTGGAGTAGGATTTGAGCTCAGGCTGTCTGGCTGTTGGTCATCTCTTGGTCATGTGCTTAAATATCATGCTGTACTGGCCATTGTAGCCTTCTCCCTCTGACCTGCCTGAGCAGCTCTCATTGTCTTGGTGCCCCCGAAACCTGGACTAGCAGTTAGCCCGAGGAGGCACTAGTTAGTGACAGTGTCAGGAATAAGGGCGCAGGTAAGCCAGTGGATGCAGGACCCCGCCCCAGCCGTTCTGAAGCTCTGTGTCCCGAAGCCCAAAGATATGGCCACCTGTCTCCTGGGCTTAGTGCCCCCCACCACCCGCCTGTCCAGACAGCCCCAGGGAAGGACCAGATCCATAAACATGAGGCTCTACTTGGGCTGGGAGGAGTGCTGGGCACTGTACAAGTCCTCAATATTATTGCTTTATTGTCATTTAAATGGAGCCTGCCTCAAACAGGCCACCCAGTTCTAGCCACCAGCTCTGGACAAAACCCCCATTGAAAAGCCAATTACAATCACTCCATCTAAATTGTCATGGATTTGTATAGAAAATTACATCTCCATTTAGTCCTAAAGCGACGTCCTGGGCATGGACAGAGGGGAGGCTGGCCCATTTACCCCCGCCAGCTCAGCGCGGGTGCCGCAGGCAGACAGAAAGCCCAAGCTGCTGGGTCTTGGCCGGCCCAGGAACAAAGGCCAGTTTGTGGGGGCCCAGGGAGAAGCTGGGCCTCTGAGGGCAGCTCAGATTCCAGGCCTGGGCCGATGGACCCTGCACCGCCAGCTGGTCTCCCCTGCTGGCGGCTGTGGCCAGACGAGCTCCTGACAGCCGGCTTCAGGCGGCCCATCAGCCCCACCACCCCCGCCACCATCCAAGGTGGCTGGAGCTTGGCTCATGTCCACACTACCAGGAAATGAAGCTCAGGGAGCACTTGACTGGGATCCTGAGATCTTGGTTTCATTCATTCATTCACTCACTGACACATTCAGTATCTGCTAGTAGCATGAGAAAGGCAATAACGTAGAAGTAAGCTCCAGCTTCAGAGTGCCCTGTGTTCAGTTCCAGACTCTGTCCTCAGTAGCCATGAGGCCACTTGCTTATTCCTTTAGTTTTGAAATAGTTGTCGAGTGCCTACTGTGTGCCAGAGAACAGGACAAAATGGTCTTCACTCTTAGCCCTTAAAGTCCAGTGCCCTGGGGAAAATAAACAGGGGCTGACACGGGCTAGTATCCCCATTTCACAGAAGTGTAAGTAGGCAGCTCAGAGGAGCTGGGCATGCTATATGCAAGTGGGAAGGGCGTTCCAGCCAGAGGGAACAGTGTGTGTGTGTGTGCATGTGTGTGTGTGTGTGTGTGTGTGTGTGTGTGTGTAGGGGGTGGCGAGGCAGGCTGGAGCAGCACTGTGGCATGGCATGAGGTCGGTGGGGCAACCTACAGACTGTGGGCCTCTTCTCTGAGCCTCAGTTTCCTCATCCGAGGAATGGGGGCGATGACCCCAGCTGCTGGGGACTTGGGAAAGGGCTCAGGGAGATAATGTGTGCCAGGTGTTCTGCGTGGAGCTGGGCATGGGATGCTTTTGGCTAACCAGAATAGGCTTACTTAGACGACACTCTCTATGGGCCAAACATGGACCGAGGGCTTTCCACACATTCACTCCTAACATTGACAGTCCCATGGGGCAGGGCTAGGATCCCCAAAAGGAGGCAACAGCACAGGTCAGCTAATTATTTGTTCCTGTTCCAGTCATTCTGATTATGGGTTAGCCCAGGGCCTGCACAGAGAAGACCCTCAAAAAGGATTTGTTGCATCAGTGAATGCATCTGGAAGGTCGGTGCTGGGCAGGTGTGGGGGCCTGGGAGGAAGATTCCTGTGTACATGTGTGAAGCTGTGTGGAGTGCTGTGGGATTCTGAGCATGGCTGTGGGCCTGCGTGTAACTGTGTGTGAGACTGTCCAAGGACTGCAGATGGTTGCATGTGTGAGGCTATGTCCATGTCTCTGTGACCTTAACTGTGTGTGACGGTCACACATTGTCTCCCTGAGTCCTTGCCCAAATGCCCAGTGGCCACAGTGGCTCTGTCAGACTGACTGTGTGTGTGTGGCTGTGTCAGACTGTGTGTCACGGCCTACACACATCTGTCTGGGCCCAGAGGGACACTTGGCACCCTTCCTGGGATGGCTGGTGGGCCCGGAGGCTACCTCGGGGCAGGACAGGCAGGTGCAGAGGCGAAGGGGTCAGAGTCCCCAGCCTCCCCTGCCCAGCCCAGCAGACAGACTGGCAAATGGAAAAAAATGTTCACACCCGAGGCAAGCTGGTGGCTGCCCCACCAGGGACTGCTCTGTGCACAGAAAACAAGTTCTTCTGGTATCAGCTTGGCAGGAAGTGGCTTTTGGGTGGCAGGAAGCTGGATTCAGCTCATATCAGCCCCGGCCGAGGGGCAGGAGAGCAGTTATCTGGGGTTAAACAGAGTTACTGAGAAGTGGAGCCCCCAACACGCCATGCCCGATAGAGCTGAGGGCACAGCCCGCCCCTGATGGCCCTTTGGAATGATGGGTGGGCGGTCTTGTAAAGATGAGCCCCTGGCCCCATACAGGGCTCATCGTCCACCTCTCATTTACTCCCATTTAGAAGATGTGCAGACTGAGACTCTGAGAGGCAATGACTTTTCCAAGATCACCAGTTAAGTAGAGAGACAGAAGGGAAAAAGACTGCAAGAAATTTACATCTAGAGATGAAAAAGCCAGGAAAGAAGAGCTAAGAGAAGAGGAGCGATGGGACAGGATGGAGCTAGGAGTCACATGAATGCAGACAGCAGTGAGGCTGCACCACGGGAAGGCCTGTGTGTGCCCACCATGTACAAGGTCATCACGTGGACGTCACAGCTGACCTTGAGATCCTGAACCCGTTTCCCAAATGAGGGGAGTGAGACTCAGAGAGCCTCACTGGCTGAGCGAGGCCTGGAATCCAGATCTGATTCCAAAGCCCAGGTTCTTTCAGGTCATGCCCCCGTGCCCAACTTCCACGGAAGGGAAGTGGCTGTTCTAAAACAGACACCCAGTTCCACTAGCTGCTTGTCTGGGTGCTCGGTTGAGGAATTCACTCAGCTGGCCCGTGGAGAGCCAGGGTTCAAACCTAGGCAGGATGGCTGCAGAACTCACGTGCTTAACCACGTGACAGGGTGTGCCCAGTGCTTTGCTGGAGCAGGCAGAGAAAGCCATGGCCCTGCCCTTGGGCTGGGACCCAGAGGGTCCAGCAACTGGAACAAAGCCCTACAGCTGGCAAGAAAATGAGTCTCCCAACGCCCAGCCCTAGACACTCTGTGCCGCCCCCCACCCCACCCCCACTGGAGCCCCTGGGCACTGGGCTCTGGTCCTTCTGCTGTCATCCCAAAAGCAGCTCTCAAGCTGTTCCCTGGCTGAGATGCTGATTTGAAGCTCGGTTTGCATGTCGTTTGCACATTACTCAGTGTATGTCAGAAGGTACGAACATCTCCCTTTCCGGGAGAGGGCTGCCGGGCCCCCTGCCCTCCTCCAGACAGCAAAAATGCCAGCCGGCTAGACAGGAGCGACGCCCTGGCCTCTGACGGCACCCGCCTGCCGCTGCCTCCCCCATTCCCTCCTGGAGCCAAATTTAGGCAGCTCTGCTACTGAGAGATGGGGAGAGCGGAGGCAGGAAACGGTGAGGTTGGAGGCAGCCTGGCCTTGGCCCTCCCGGAGTGGAGCAGCCCCAGGGGTGCCCCTGTCCCTAAAGCTCTGGGTGCAGCCTCCTCCCACCCCTCCTCTCACTGGAATGCTGGCGGGGTTGGGGAACGCTGGGTTCTCAGCTGCAGCCCAGGGTGCTGGCTACCCCAGCCATGAGGGAGGAGGGAGGGAGGGAGCGAGGGAGGGAGGGAGGAGGTCATGGCCGGGGCAGTGGGGAAGGGATCAGATAGCCTCCTCCTGTCCCAGACACCCACCGCCACTAGGGACACAGAGCCGGTTCTGCTTCTTGGACACTTCCTGCCCCTCCTTGGTGTGCACCCCCAACCCTGGGCCTGATTGTGGGTGGGGAGCAGGGCACACAGCCAGGCCTGAAGGGACTGAACCCTCCCTGCCCCCCAAAGGCTCTCCCAGGCCATCTCTGACTCGGGCCAGCCTCGCACCTGAATGGTCTTGGTTCACCTATCTGGGAAATGGAAGCGGTGGCCTAGAATGACTTCCAAGCAGCTGCCTGCACTGACAGTAGGAGCTTCTGGGAGGCCTGACAGAAGTGAGGGTTGTGGGCTGAGTGTGGTGGCTCACGCCTGTCATCCCAGCACTTTGGGAGGCCGAGGCAGTCGGATCACTTGAGGCCAGGAGTTCGAGACTAGCCTGGCCAACATAGGGAAACCCTGTCTCTACTAAAACTACAAAAATTAGCCGGGCATGGTGGTGTGTGCCTGTAATCCCAGCTACTCGGGAGGCTGTAGCAGAAGAATCGCTTGAACCCAGGAGCCAGAGGTTGCAGTGAGCGGAGATGGTGCCATTGCACTCCATCCTGGGCTACAGAGCAAGATTCTGTCTCCAACAAAAAAAAAAAAAAAAAAAAAAATGCGGGTTGTGGCAGTGGCTTTAGGCCTAGAAACTTCTTCAATTTCTCAGGTATGGTTAGGAGAGGCAGCTACTCACGATGCTGGGACAGAACCTGCGTGGGTTGAACTGTGGAAAGGAAGAAGAGGTGTGGGCTGGATTTCAGCCACCAGGAATCCAGGGGTGGGGCTAATGGAGCCCAGTAGTTGGTATCCTGGGGTCTGACTCCCCGGATTTGAACCCCAGCTCTGTCACTCTGTACCTTGTGACTGACTGTGGGCAAATCGCTTCAGCTCTTCTGTGCCTTCGCTTCCTCACCCTGGGGCAACAGATCTCTCGTTGCTGTTGCGAAAGTGAAACGAGGCCGTGAGTGCTTGGCACACAGTAGGTGCACCGCGACGCCAGCCACTAGTGTGACTGTTTTGTCTCCCAGGACGGTTAGGAGACCCCGGAGCCACAGCAGATGTGGATGTGGTCGCGGTGGGAGGCGATGTATCTTGGTTGTTAAGTGGGCACGGGGATGGGGGGTTCAAGTCTGCGTGACCCTGGGCAAATGGCCACACCCCGCTGCGCCTTGGGCGGGGAACAGCAGAGGCACTGACCGAGGAGGGTCTGTGAGGATTACGGGAGATCAGGCTTGGCACGGCGCCTGGCACATAGCGGGCGCTCCCTGGAGAGCTGGCAAGATAGAATGGTACCGCCCTGCACAAAGGACAGGTGGGCAGCGTCCCGGGGGGCGGGGCAGGGCAGGTGCGCCGGGAGCCGGTTGGCGGGGCCGGAAGGGGGACGCGAGGCCGGCGGGCGCGCGCGCAGCAGGTGCGCGTGGGGTGGGCGGGGCCCGCGCGGGCGCGGTCTCCAGGTGAGCGGGCGCGCGCCTGGAGGCTGGAGACTGGAGGAGGCCAGACGCCGTGGCCCGCCGCCGCCGAGCGTCCCTGTGTCTTTAACGCCCCCGTTCCTGCGTGTCCCCCCCCCCGCCCCGTTGGTGCGCCCCCCCACTCCCAGCCGGGCTGCAGCCGCGGAGCCGTCCCCCCTGCACTGACAGCTGGTATCTAATTACTGTGTGAGAATGGAAAGTCAGGCTGTCCCAGCTCCGGGGAGAGGGGATTAACGTCTCCTGCAGAATACACTTCCTCTGGTGGGTTGCCATGGTTACTCTCATTACCTGCCTGCCCGCGAGGAGGCCGCGCGAGCCGCTCCAGCAGGCCCTCCGAACCCAGCCCGGCGCGCGCGCGCCTTCCCGCCCCTCCCCGCCGGGGCGCACGCGCCTGCGCCGTGAAGAGAGCGCGGCCGTCTCGCCCCCGCCCCTGCCCCCTGCCCGAGCAGCTGTCAGCGGCGCGCGCGGCCAGCCCGGCCCCAGCGCGCGCTGTCAACAGTCATTAGCGCGGCCCGCTCCCCTCCCCCTCCAGCCCCACCTCTTCCCCCGGCCCTGGGTGGGGCCCGCACCTGAGGCTCTCCGCTCGTTAGCGCGCCCAGGCGGCCTCCTTGGCCCGAGAGGGACCCGCCCGCGGGGCCTGGCTGGCTCAGGACTACCTCCTTCCGCCTAGGACCCCCCCTTCGGTGACTCCCGATTCCCTGTCCTAGGCTGCGGTGCCCCGGGAGGCGGGTCTCCAGAGTAGCAGACAGAGCTCTTTAATGGGTGTCTTCTAGGGCGGGTGCTGTTTGTGCATCATTTGGGTTCCCACACACTTCCTATGAGGTGGCGAAAGCAATTATGCGTATGGTGTCACCTCACTCAGGGGGAAACTGAGGCCCAGGCAGGACAGCCCCTTGCCTGGGGTGGGGGCTGGGTTGTCCTTAGGCCTGTGACTTCACCTCTAGAGCACCCTCCTGTGGACCCCCTTCCTGCCCCCGCCAGGCCAGAGTCCTGCAGCCAGGCCCAGACCCTGTCCTGCCCGTCCGGGGATGCTGGACAGTGCCCCTCCCTCCAGCCCTCACAAGTCATTGTCATTCGGATCTGCATTTCCCCAGCCCCTCTCCTTCTAACTGGGGGACACTGTGGCCCACTGTGCCCCTTTCTTTTCCCATTCCTTCCCCCTACACCCATTCCAGACATCCCAGAGTTAACAAAACCCAAAAGTAAGAGAAAAAAGACTCAGAGCTGCTTGGAGGAGATGGCATCCTCAAATGTAGAGCCGTTGTTTGAAGGGCTGGTCCCAGGCACCTTTCTCTATGGCCTGGGGTGTGCGTTTTGGTCCCCAGCGTTATTTGAAAGAAGATGGAGGTTCAGCGAAGCAGAAAGGAGGTCTTGGAATATGTGAGGCCTGTTCCAGATGGCAGGTGCGACTCGGTGGTGGCGGTGGCGGCGGCGGCTACGCGCTAACAGTTGGAGATTGTGCACAAGGGTGGAGAAGAGGCAGGTGCTATATTGAGTCCTCAGCGCCTTGTTTATGTATTTATTTATTTATGGGGAGAGTGTGGTCCCATCCCTCTGCCCCATCCAGGCCTATGGAACTTTGGGTCCTAAAATTCTGGGGTAAATTCCTATTTTGGGGTTTTTTTTTTTCGATTTCCAGTCCCCAGTAGGTAGTATTCAGAACCGAGAGAAATTAAAATACTGCCTTTGTCCCAGTGAAGCAATACCCTCTCTTCAATCACCTGATTGGCCTTTACAAATTATGACAGCTTCTCTTGGGGATGCTGAAGAGAGGGTTTCTGGGTGTTTGGGTGATGGTCTTCATTCTGGTTTTCTTTTCTTTTTGTTCTCTTAGTTTAGTGTGGTTTTCAATTTCCTCTCCACCTCCTCCTTCCTTTCCCTCTGGGGCCCCTTTGCAGGAGACTGACTCCTCCCCCTTGCTTCTTTTTTCAGCCCCACCAGGAGCTGAAATGAGACTTTACAGGAATCCCCCTAGAAGCTTCCAAAACTCCAGTTCTGGCTGACTTTTTTTTTTTTTTTTTTTTTTTGAGATGGGGTCTCACTGTGTCACCCAGGCTTGAGTTTAGTGGTACGGTCATGACTCACTGCAGCCTACACCTCCACAGGCTCAAGTGATCCTCCTACCTCAGCTTCCTGAGTACCTGGGACTACAGTTGAATGCCACCACGCCCAGCTGGTTTTTTTGTATTTTCTGTAGAGACCTCCTGGCGGCGGGGTGGTGAGGGGAGGGGGGGTCGCTGTATTGCCCAGGCTGGTCTTGAACTCCTGAGCTCAAGCGATCCTCCCACCTCTGTCTCCCAAAGTGCTGGGATTACAGGCGTGAGCCATTGCACCCAGCCCTGACTGAATTTATTAAGGCTGGGTTTGGGGGACAGGAAGAATGGCATGATTACAGAAGTTGGGAAGAGCATGCTAGTAATTAATATGCAGGGTAACTTTTGTCTGTCATCTCAGCCACTTTGATGGCCTGGATGGGATAGAGCGGCATCCTCACATTTGCCTGTGCAATCAGCCCCCTGAAGTCCTGGGCTCCCTCCCACGTGGTAGCCAAAGATTTGCTTCCTTTGGGGTGGGCTCTACTGGCTGACTTTCTCCTCCAATACCAATCTCGTTGATTTTTATTCCTTGTCAAGAGCTGGATCTGAAATGCACCAGAAGGCATATCCTAAGGCCTTTCTCTGTGGTTTCTTCTTCTACCATAGGAGAAACCCAGTTGAGAAATGTCTCCGCTATTTAGCCGTATCCTCTCAACCACGGCCTCGTTGTTACTGGAAGGCACACTCTACTAATATGGTGATGGTGGCACACTAAATGGCACCCTGGTGGCCTAAAACTGTGATCCCACCTTGATAAGTATGTAACTTATTACCAGCAAGTGACTTCGAAGTTCTAATGGAGATGACAGAACTGCAATCCATTAGCAACTGGACCTCACTTCACCATCAAGGGCAGGGGTCCATTTAATTGGCTCATGTGGGGAGACAGGCAAGATTCAGTCCGATTCAGGAGCTCCCTGAGGTCGCCCTGGCAGGAGCCTGTCTAATGGCCTGGTAAGACATGCCGATCGCCCTCTTAGGTCTGAAGCCTGGGAATTAGCAATCTTCTCGTGCCGAGCATTCAGATCCACATGAGGAAACCGAGGAAGCCAGAAAGGACCTGCCAAGGGATGCCCTGCTTAAGTATTAATTAACTTTGCCAGGGAGGACTTAAAAATCTGATGTCAGGATGCGGGGCATTCCTGCTCTTTCTATCCATAATCCACATTAAGTCTCTGGGCAGATGTCTTGAATTTATACTAATGTTGCCCAATAAGATTCTTTTGTTCTCACCATTAGGAAAATTGGCCTTCATTGTAAATAAAAATATTAATATATTAGGCCAGGAAGCACAGAGCATGTCTATATTTAATGAGCCAATGCCTGTTTTCCTACAGTTACCTCCCTGGCTGAATCATGGAGACATTCTAATCAGCAGTTCTCAAAATCTGTCTTGCATCAGAATCATCTGGGGGGGCCTGTTAAAACCCCCAGCACATCAGATTTGGTAGATTTAAGGTGGAACCTGAAAATGTGCATTTCTAACAAGTTCCCAGGTGATGCCAATGCTGCTGTTCTAAGGACACTGCTGTAATATTTTGAAATATCAGCAGTATTTAAGTAGACGTTTGGCGATTTTGTCAATGACTTGCCACCTAGCTTTTCATTTAGAACCCAAATGGGCTGGTTTTAAGGGAGCTGGTGATGTCCAAGAATGTAGCTCCATAAATGTGTAGTTTTTTTTTGTTTGCTTCTTTGTTTTAGAGATGGGTCTTTCTGTGTTGCCCAGGCTAGACTCAAACCCCTGGGCTCAAGTGATCTTCCCACCTCAGCATCCTGAGTAGCTGAGACTACAGGCATGCGCCACCATGCCCAGCTTCTCCATAAATTTTTAAAACTATTGCCATGTCTAATTCTGTTGGCCTGGCTCTGGCAGGCTGTTTGGGGGTTGGATGGTTCGAAAGGATGGTGTGCGTTACCATGGCAATGTTCTTCTCCATGCAGGAAGGCCCCAGAGGTTGATCCTACACAAGTGACTGTGTGTTTTTCATGGTTCTTCCCATGGGGTGCTGCAGGGTTCCATTCCATTACTCCTGCTAAGTGTTTCCAGGAAGCTGGGATAGTCAGGAGACTCCAGGTCCCTTCTTGATCCAGCCTATAGATGAAGTGAACTTCCTTTGTCAATTCACTGTCCAGTTTGCTTAGGGCAATGGATTAGATGAAGCTAATTTGGGTACCTGACAGAAGGGGGATGGCAGGGGCTTCCCGAGGCTACAGGGAAGGTGCTTTCTGCTCCCTTTATTAGCAGCTCTTCCCTTGCAGCACTGTCTGGATCCTTAGCTAGGGAAGGCCTGCCTCCCCTGCAGCATTTAGCATGAAGGTTATTACCTCCATGGATGCAAGGGATAGCAGAGATGTCTGTGGCATGTGACTATTGTCGGATCCCTTTGTTGCTGTCTTCTCAGGGTTCTCCTTGAAGGCCACGCAGACATCCTGGTGTTCTTCCCCTAGGGTGTAGCACACATGGAATCCAGGTGGCCCCAGCTCACCAGAGGACAGTTCAAGGTGTGGCTCTGCAGCCCTTGTGTGGTTTGAGTTCTGGTCGCTCCAGGCCCTCTCCTTTCCTATATAAATCTTTGCTGTAGAGACAGGTGGATTACAGGACCCAAATTTGAACATCAAGGGAGAAAGTGATCAATTTTTAAAGAAGGAACTAACTGAAAACTGCTTCCCTGAATAATTTTGCTGGGATTAATTTTATGGTCACATCGGACCAGGTGCAAAGCTGTTGTTTATCAAAGTCAGCCTAAGAGTGCAGGTGGGAGGCTGGGATAGAGACAGTCCACACGGGACAGTATGTTTTGCTTTTTTATCTGGGTTGGTCAATTACATTTTGACTTTTGGAAAGCTTATTCCAAGTTTGTGGGAGCCTTAGCATATTATTTAGGAATTCAATAAGACTGTGCATCTCTTCTGATGGTGGGTGTTACTGAGGGGGACACATTTTGTCATGGGTCCCCTATGGACGCGTCAGAGGGACCAGAGATAAGAGGAGATTCCTAAACACAAAATGTCCAGACTCAGAGGGGTCCAAGGGAAGAGATGAACATTAACCAAGTCTGTGTGCTGGATGCCTGACATACATGCTTGATCCTTGGAACATCCAACTAGCACTTTTTAGGCCCATTTTATAGGTGTGGAAACTGACTTTCAAGAGGTATAGAAATAGGCCGGACACAGTGGCTCACACATATAATCCCAGCACTTTGGGAGGCTGAGGTGGATGGATCACCTGAGGTCAGGAGTTTCAGACCAGCTTGGCCAACATGGTGAAACCCCATCTCTACTAAAAATATAAAAATTAGCCAGGAGTGGTGGCGGGCGCCTTTAATCCCAGCTACTTGGGAGGCCGAGGCAGGAGAATCGTTTGAACCCAGGAGGCAGAGGTTGCAGTGAGCACTCCAGCCTGATGACAGAGCGAGACTCTGTTTCAAAAAAAAAAAAAGGTATAGAAATAAAGTAACCCATCCAAGGCCCCCAAGCTGGTTAGTGGGAAATTTCCATCTCACCTACATAAAATATTGTCTCCTCATCAGATTGCTTTCTTTCTCCATTCCTTCCCACAAAATTTTATCTCCTTCCTTTTCCAGAAATACTTGTGTTCTGGTCTGAAACAATTTTGAACAGGGAGGTCTACTGGCCTTTAAGCAGCTAAGCCTCCAGAGCTATGCCTCTGGATTCAGGTGATCCAAATGTGGCAGACTTCACTGTATACTTAAAAATGGTAAAGATGGTACATTCTGCATGGGTATTTTACCTGAATTTTAAAATTCAGTGGAACTACCCCCATGATATCCTTTTTAAAAACTGTTTTTTAAATTAAAGTTTATCAGACATACAGAAATACACAGATTATAAATGTTAAGGTTTTTGTTTTTGTTTTTGTTTTGAGACGGAGTTTCACTCTTGTTGCCCAGGCTAGAGTGCAATGGTACGATCTCGGCTCACTGCAACCTCTGCCTCCTGGGTTCAAGCGATTCTCCTGCCTCAGCCTCCTGAGTAGCTGGGATTACAGGCATGCGCCACCACACCCGGCTAATTTTGTATTTTTAGTAGAGACGGGGTTTCTCCATGTTGGTCAGGCTGGTCTCAAACTCCCGACCTCAGGTGATCCGGCCGCTGGGCCTCCCAAAGTGTTGGGATTACAGGCACGAGCCACCATGCCCAGCCAAATGTTAAGATTTAATGACTTAATAAGTTGAATACACTTCTATAACTACTGCCCAGATCAACAAATAGAAACCCAGCTATATTCATTTTTTTTTTTTTTTTTTTTGAGACAGAGTCTCGCTCTGTTGCCCAGGCTGGAGTGTGGTGGCACGATCTCGGCTCACTGCAAGCTCTGCCTCCTGGGTTCACGCCATTCTCCTGCCTCAGCCTCCCGAGGAGCTGGGACTACAGGAGCCCGCCACCATGCCCGGCTAATTTTTTGTATTTTTAGTAGAGACAGGGTTTCACCATGTTAGCCAGGATGGTCCCGATCTCCTGACCTCGTGATCCGCCCGCCTCGGCCTCCCAAAGTGCTGGGATTACAGGTGTGAGCCACCACGCACAGCCAAACCCAGCTATATTCATTCTTAAGGTTCATTTTGTTTATTTTCACCAATGTGAACCTCTGGTTAGAAGTGTATTATAACTGTACATCCCAAATCCAGATCTTTGCTGAGTAAAAAATTTTTTAAAAGTCTAACTGACCTATCATAATATTTGTCCCATCCCAACCCTGTCATGGCGGTATTTGAAGGGCCCTGTAATGCTGGGCGTTTATGGGTCAATAGTGAACAAGTTAGTCATTGATCAGCCCATACAGATGGCCTGAGATGTCGGAGGGGGTGGGATACTCCCCAAAAGAGGTAAAATTGATTCCTGAGAGACGTTAAGAACAGAAAAGTCATGGAACTTTACAGCTCATCTCATAAGTGAAGCTCGGGGAGGTTGAAGCGTTTGCCTATAATCTCACAGCGAGGAAGCCAGACCAGCAAGTGGCTTCTCCTGTACATGCAGAGAGAGAGAGATATGTGCTATCTGAGACGTGCCATTGAAATGGGTTCTGACCAGGAAGGAAGCCATTGGCAAGAGGGCCTGGTTTGGGCCAGTGAGGTCACCTCCCAGGGTCACCACTTAGGGACACTGCCCGCTAGCTGTGGGGCTCAGGACCCCACACCCCAGATGCCCTTTGCCCCCCATCTGCTCTCTGCTCTTGAATGGGCTGCTGGTGAAGAGACACTGCTGTTTGGCCAACACGGTGTGTCGGGAAAGCTACTGGGTGAAACCAAGACCTGTCTGTGCCAGAACGTGTTGTGAGCGAGCGTCCCCTCCCCGTGTGGCTTGTATTCTACTTGGACTACAAAGTCCAAGGTCTGAAGCCATCTGTGCCATCCACCAGCCACCATACCTCAGGCAGGTCCTGACCCTAACAACCTCCCAGAGTTGCCCCAGTGTTCGGCTCTCTCATACCTGGGGGAAACGTGGTGAACTGCAAAGCACTTCTTAATACAATATTTATCTAGCAATCCCTGTACTCCAGGCTCAGTGCCAAGTGCTGCACACACAACTCAGTTCTTCATGGGAAAGGGGCTTCTGTTATCCCCATTTTACAGATAAAGGGCCTGAGGCTGGAAGCACAGTAAGTGCTCGGGGTCACAGGGCCGCTTCCATGATGGGGCCATATTCAAACCAGGGCAGAGTGTGTCCAAGTGGCCCTGCCCAGCTGCCACTTATGACCACTCAGTCATCCAGTCATTATTTACTGACTACCTACTATGTGTCAGGCACTGTTGTAAGTGCTGGAGAGAGCTGAGAAGGAGCAGGCGAAGCCCACATCCTCTTGTTGCTGACATCCTTGAGTTAGGGTCCTTTGGGGAAGAATTCTCTCAGAGATGTGTCTTTTGGGCACTTTTAGAGAAAAGCCTGCTTCCTTTCCCCCCAAATTCCCTCCATATGGCTTGCTCTTGATCTTCAAAGCCCGCTAACATCCCCACAGACTCCCCTTAAGGAGCTGGCGGCTGACAGCCTAGTGTCCCTGGGTCTGCGTACCTCCCTTGCGGGGACTGCCTGCACGGAGCAGTTCCCCAGCAGTCTGTTCCCTTCCAGGCCCTGGCCTCGCCCCCAGCCTCCTGCCCTGTGGTTTCCATGCAGCCCCCTTTCCTGCTGGAGGGGAGGGCAGGCGTCAGCCCCGCAGCTGTTTGCTATTGAAGGACCCGTCTTGCTCCTGGCACACCTTGTCGGGCCAGCTGACACCACTCAGCCGCCTGATAAGAGGCTCGGGGCCCACGGCCGCCCCGTTCACACGGCCCTGCCACCTCCTCGTGGCCTCGTGCCTGTTATTCTGTACATCTCCACACACAAAGGGCCCGGGTGCTGTTGCTGGCGCTCAGCTGCTGGAGTGGGGAGGGCAGGCAGCCGCGAAAAGCTTTTCAGAAAGGCCAGGGCGGAGGCAGGAGTCACCCAGGTGATCAGAGCTGTTCCCCCGGGACCCCAGCCCAGGCCCACAGTGAAAGGTTACTGCTAATTGGCGAGCTCCTGATGGGGCCGCATCTATTTAGCACTCCCCCCTCCCCAGAGACTTCCAGGATGGTCTTGGCACAGTGTGTGATTCAAGAGCTCCCCGCCCGAGTCTGGCACAATCTGTCTGAAATTGTGAACATGGAGCCTCTTGGTTTTTTAATTTGTATTTTCGTTGTCGCCGTTCTCTGCCCATTGTTGCTGGTAGATTTCATAGCTGCAGCCACCCTGACTCTGGCGTCCCCCTCCAGGGAGCCCCCTCGGCAGGCTCCCTCCCCTCCCCACCCCAAGACCCACTGTCGGAGGCATTGCCCGTCCTGACCCACTGCCCCGGCCTCAGGGCCCAGTTCTCACCCCGCCATCATCCCTGACACTAACACAGCTTGTCCACCCTGTCGCAGGGGGCAGATGGCCTGTCGGAGCCAGAGGGCATCTCTCTGAAGCGGGTCGCTGTGGTGGAAGATTTCTTTGACATCATCTACTCGATGCATGTGGAGAGCTCAGCGGAGCCAGGCAAAGCCCCCAAGCACGCTGGGCAGAAGAAAACCTACCGAGCGGTGAGATTTCTGTCTCTTTGCCTCCACTGGCAGCCCCAGGCCTTGGCAGGAGGCCACGGGCTCCGCACATGTTGGGCTTGAGGGGCGGGGCAGGGAGCTGAGGCGTGATGAAACGGCCTTTGGGGATCTAGGGGGGCACAGGGCAAGGGCACAGCAGCCAGAGATGGCTCACAGGGCGAGGGGAGGGAATCTGTGGTCTGAGCACAAAGGAAAAGCAGGTTGAAGGGGGTGAGAGGGAGGGAAGGAGAGGGATGAGGGCAGGAGGTGCCCTCCTCTTCCCTGTTTCTGCTTCACTCACTCCCACCACCCCCAGCCCCTTGCAGCCTGTTCTGGGGCTGGGGTGCTGGGGACAGATAATAATCAGAGGAGCAAATGCCTTCATGGCATGGCATTTACTGCATGCCAGGCCTGTCCTGAGCTCTTCCTATGTGTGAGCTCATCCTGTGAAGTCAGGACTGGGAGTTCCCCAGGGGAAGTTGAAGGACTTGCTCCCCACCCTCCAGGAGATCACAATTGGATTTGGGGTGGGGAGGCTGAGAGCAAAAACAAGATGCATGAGAAGCAGAAATGTCTCCAAGGCTGGCTTTGAGAGAGCAAGAACCCAGGCTCAGGGGCATTTAGCAAAGGCACCGCCAGACACAGATGAGCCTGGGGGACTGTGTGGAGAAGGTGACACCTGTACTGGCATTCTACGCTTTGGGGAGGCATAAGGGCAAAAAAGGCAACCTAGGGGCAGGAAGCATCACAAATGCCAGGGAAGTGGAAATAGATGGGACTGGCCAGACCAGAGGTCCCTCCTCACCCTGCAGAGGGGCTTGCCTGGGTTCTGATCTGTCCCCTGCTGACCCACATGTGAGCCTATCCACGGCTTATACATAGCTCTGAACCATTTGTCCAGTGCCCAGGGAAGCCAGTAAAGCCAAGCCCTTCGTGCTCATTCAAGCCTTGCTGCAGTCCTGTGACCGAGGCACTGAGGACCCATTTCACAGTTAAGGAAACTGGGACCCAGAGAATTGGGTCACTTGTCCAAGGTCAGACGGCAGCTGAGTTGCAGTCAGCCGGTGTCCCCCATGCCGACTTTCTCTGGAGCTTCTAGAGATATGCCCTTCTGTGGCTGGGCTTCCCCACCCAAGGCAGATCTGAAACTCCCCACCCCAAGTTCTTTGTATAAATAGCTTTGGACTACCGTGGAGGTGGCTGTAAAGTCTATAATTTCCCCTTATGGCCCATCTTTTTTTTTTTTTTTTTTTTTTTTAAATGCAACCATCCGGTTAGTCCCTGTCCTCAGAAAATGGCTTTTGCCCTAAATGGATTTTAAGAATGGACCCATGTGCCAAGAGCCTCAGAGAGGAAAGGTGTCTGCCCAGGAAGGCAGGAGATGGTGATGGTCTCCCCGCCCCTCCTGCTTCTCGGTCTGTGTGCTTTGGGAAGTGACTTGTGGGAAGGGAGTTCTGAGGGTATTTCCACCAGAGGATCATAGAAGAAGGAAGAGGCACCCAGGCTGGGGCCCACATGGGCCCCTCGGCACTGACAAGACCACATTTTCTCAGCATTAAATTTACCATTGTGGGTGGGGCATGGTGGTTCACACCTATAATCCCAGCACTTTGGAAGGTTGAGATGGGAGGATTGCTTGAGGCTGGAAGTTCAAGACCAACCTGGGCAACATAGGAAGACCCCTTCTCATAAAAAAAAAAATTTGGGCCAGGCGCGGTGGCTCATGCTTGTAATCCCAGCACTTTGGGAGGCCAAGACAGGCAGATCACTTGAAGCCAGGAGTGTGAGACCAGCCTGGCCAACATGGCAAAACCCTACCTCTACTAAAAATACAAAAATTAGCTGGGCATGGTGGCGCATGCCTATAATCCCAGCTACTCGGGAGGCTGAGGCAGGAGAATCACTTGAGCCCAGGAAACAGAGGTTGCAGTGAGCTGGGATCATGCCACTGCACTCCAGCCAGGGTGACAGAGTGAGACTCTTGTCTCCAAAAATAAAAATAAAAAATAAATGAAAAAATTCAGACCTAGTGGTGTGTGCCTGTAGTCCTAGCTACTTGGGAGGCTGAGGCAGGAAGATTGCTTGAGGCTGCATTGAGCTATGATTGTACCACTGCACTCCAGCCTGGGTGACAGAGCAAGACCCTGTCTCAAAAATAAATAAATAAATAAATAAATAAAATAAAATTCACCATTGTGCTGAGCAGTCAGCATGTGCCCTACACCAGCACTTCCTATACATGTATGAAGGTTGCATGCATGAAGCAGGTGCTGTTGTTACCTCCATTTTAAGATGAGAAAACTGAGACTCAGAGAAACACATAACCTGCCTGAGGTCAGTCAGCTGACATTCAGAGTCAGGCCACCCACCCCAGAGCCTGTGCCCTGACCACCACACATCCTGCCTCTCTGCAACCCTCCTGTGGTCAGCTCGTAAGCCCTACGACTTGCTGTTGTCCAGGCGGATGGGCTGGAGCCAGCTGGATCATGTGATTTCCCTGGCCCCTTCGGTGCCCAGCATCAAGCCTCGCCCACAGGCACTCTTTGGGCGGTTTAGGAAGGCAGGGGTCTGCGGCCTCCATGCTGTGGGGAGGGCAGGGCTGAGCTGGTTCTGCCAGCACTTGCATCCCTGGGCCAAGCGGACATCCAGCCCTTTGCTCTGCACTTCCTGGCTTCTCGTCCATATGCCTGCCGCGTGCCCCACTTCCCGCTGCCCAGCCTGGAGCTGGCACATGACTGGCACTGAGCCAGCTGGGCTGCACACAGAGCTGGAATTTCAGCAGCAGGGCCAAGGCTGAGCTGAGCAGGCCAGGGCCCTCCTGCAGTGGGTGTGAGGCTGAGGGGGCTGGCACACCTCCCTCCTCCCCTACGTGCCTCCTCTCCTTTTCCCCTTCTCTTCCCCATCTGTCACCCTTCTCATGCCACCCTTTTCCTTTTTTGGGGGCAGGGGGTGGTGCCTGGATGCCTTTGTGCCCCTCTTCATCTGCTCTCATTTTCCTCGACCCATACCTAGCTCTTCAGCCCCACTCTGCAGACACGAGGCCCCCACCCATCCATGCCTGTGGAAAGAGCCCCCAAGGAAACCCCTGCTGATGGCTGCAGAGGGGCACAGCCTGGCATCACGGGGTACGCATCAAGCCCCAGGCTGAGGACTTTTTGAATCTATCTCTGTGTTTTGCCAACGCTGAATCCTCAGACTGCCTAACAGTCTCTAGGGCACGGGGCCCCTCTGGATTTTTCCAGGCCTGGGGTACTATAGGAGTTAGGACTGGCAGGGCGGTGGCAGACTTGTTCAGTGCACTAAATGAGGTGCGTTATTTGGTGGGGAAAAGAGCTTTCTGGCATCTACTGCTGTCCAGCCGTGGATCAGATAGGGCAGGCACTGGGCTTTCTGAAACTGGAGGTATTCGAGCTGGAGTTAGATGGCCATGTGCAATGGATAATGCAGGGATTCCCATTTCGAGCAGGAAGTCCCTGTCCCACTTAGCTTCTCAGTGTGACCTGAGGTGCAGAGGATCTTGGAGGTCTCTCCAGCACCAGAGTTTGAGGAAGGTTCCAGCCGGTTCTATAGAGTTTCCTGAACTCACACAGAGAGCTAGTCCTTTTTCCAAGGGGCCTTCCTGCTTTTCTGATTTCTGCACCCTTCTGGGTTGGAACAAGCCCTTTTGCTTCCTTTCTCCCTCCCAAGGTGCTGGTAGGTCAGATCAGGTCCCACAGTCCGGATCTACCTGCCCAGGCCACTTTGGAGTTGGGGCCAGATGTGGTCAGCAGCTGCTCGGGGCCCACCACGTGCTAATCCACCCGCAGGGCAGAAGGAGGATCTTGTAAAGTGGTGCAAATCCCCCCAATTGGCCTCATCTGTCTTTGTCGGCCTCTGAGTTGGGGAGTGAAATGGGGCCTTGCAAGTCAGCGACTCTGCAAATAGCTTCTGCTCTCTCTCTGCCAGTGAAGTCCCTGTTTTTTACCACCAGGAAAAATGTGAAAGGCAAATTCACATACGGGACTCAATGTCCAGGCAGGAGGCCCGGGGAGCAAGGCAGCAGGCAGCCCAGGGCAGCGGAGGGCAGCTGGGCAGGGACAAGGGTCCTGGAACTTCCCCTCCTTAGACACAGCGGCTCTGTCTTTGTCTGTTTCATGTTTTGGGCTTCAGTGTTTGAGTCTATTTCTAGAACAGGGTCTGCAGCTTAAATCTAAAACCATCTGAAAACCACCATCCTATTAACTAGAGCATCTGCTAGGATTGTCCTCCTGGTTTCGACTCATTCTGTGGTCCTGTGGCCTTGGGCATCCATGCACTCAATCAGAAATGGAGGTCCCATTTCTGGTACCAGGCAAACCGGGAAGATGAATCAGAAGATGCCTGCTGAAGGTTGCAGGGGGAGGGTTTGCCATCCTCTATACGGGTCCCTACGGCAGTGAAGAGCTGGGCTGGACTCTACGCTTTATTGACTCCCCAGGGAGCTCTAAGCCAGGCTGGCAGACAATCCAACCTTGTGGGGCAGGGCTTCCCTCCCTGGCCCTCAGGCAGTTCCAAGGACTTCTCACCTGTCAGCCTTCTATCCTCCCCTTCCACCCGTCTATGGGACCCAGGGCCAGAAGGTGTGTGCTCAGCACTTCCCTCCCTGTGGCATGTCAGCCAGCCTTTGCACACTGCTGGGGTCCCTGCCAAGGCCAGGATAAATGTGGCCACCACTCTACCCCTGGAGAGGGAGCCATTCCTGTTCCCTCAGCAGGCCAGGCAGCAAGAAGGGCCCTGCCCATCCTGTGTGCAGCCTTCAGCAGAGCAGCCAGGCCAGGAGGACCCCCTGAGCACTTTAAAAAATGTTTCTCTGCCCATTGGCAGGTGAGCGGGCAAGCTTTGGTAGCTTAGCAGGGCTGCCCTCATGGTAGGGACCTGGCCCTCTTCTCCCAGCTGACTGTGCAACCCTCCCCCGGGCCCTCCACTGAGCTCTCCTGAGGCTTGACCCAGGGTGCCACGTCTCGGGAGCCGAGGAGCATCTGTCGGCCCAAGTCAGCCACAGCCCTCTGCTCTGCCTAGCACACGCCCTTCCCTCCTGCACACTTGCTCCTGCAGCTGCCACCCTTCAGCCAGGCATCTCCCTCCAGACCCAGCAGGCCTGAGAGGAACGTGCCCCCAGACTTCCAGGCAGCCCTGGGCTGCTCTGCTGAGGGCTGCACGCAGGATGGGCAGGGCCATTCTTGCTGAGGGCACAGGAGTGGCTCCCTCTTCAGGGGTAGAGTGGTGGCCACATTTATCCTGGCCTGGGCTGGGGATGAAGCTCTCCATGTGCATGGTAGAAAAGCCCCATCCCTTGGCCCTGACACCTGTCAAGGACCAGCTGCATCCCTGATGTTGCTCTCCCATCCGCTGCTGCAGTCAGAGACACTGGGGTTTGCCCTTGTCCCTGACCTCCAGAGGAAGGCAATCAGACAGGGAATTTGGAAGGGAGATAACTCATCAAGGAGCTTGCCTGCTCCACAGAGCATCAGATCAGCTGAGAAATAACAATTGTGTCACCAAAATTAACTTCGCATTTGCAGCTGGCAAGAGTGGCCCCTGGACTCTGCCAGTGGGCTGAGCTGGAAGCTGTGCCTGAGCTGGTCCTCCAAGGGCCCAGCCACAGCCTGGGGCACCCCAAGGCCTTCTGCATCCCCCCACAACTCCACTCCCCAGCCCCGCCCTAGCCCACCTCTACCCTCCAGCCATCGCAGAGATGGAGAAGGACATTCGTGGATTTCCAAAGGAGCAAACCCCTGCAGTTGCTGAGGAAAGGTGGGGCCAAGCGCAGCCAAGAGCAGCCCCTCACCCTTGGCCAACTTTCCCAGCCGGGCTCCGGGCTGCGGGCTGCGGCGAGGACAGCGGAATGCTTGGGTGATGCTGCCCCTTAGTGGAGAGTTGCGGGAGGACCCAGGCTCCAGGAAGCACATGGAAAACCAGTAACTGGGCAGCCTCAGCCCAGGGAACCTGGGACTGAAGGGACTCTTTGACCCCACCAGACAGCTAAATCAGGGTCAGTGGCTTTTCCAAAACCCAGAGCAAGAGGAAAGGGCTGGACACCTAGGCCCACTGCCACTTCTTCCCCACTCCCCCGCCCAGCCCTTTTTTCACGTTCCCTCCCTTCTCTGTGTCTCTCCCCAGCCCTCTGCATCCCTGTCCTCCTCCTTAACTAGGGGAGGCCTTCTGGAGGCAACTGTGGAGTAGTGTGACCTGGAGCATGGGGTTTACTCTGGCACTGCCTTGAAAGTTCTGTGTGACCTTGGGGAGTCGGCTCACCTCTCCAAGCCATAGTTGCCTGGAACTTGGGGGTCCCGCAGAGCCTGTCTAGTTTGAAAAGTCTGATGCCTGGTACTAGCCCTTCACAGCTCTTCCTAAGAAGGTTCTTGACTTGTGAGTGATCACAGGAGATGGCTTGTGGGACCTTTGGTTCTGTGTATGGGCCCGGGGCAGTGAATTTATCTGTGGGTCTCAGTCTATCCATCTCTAAGAGGGGAACTGCTCACCCTATGCTAGAGCAATGTTTATAAGCCCATTTTTTTCGTAGCAGCAATAAAATGTTCTGAGGAATGTTACTTATTAGAATATAGGTTAAAGACTAGATAATGTTTAAAGGGTTTGCTTTTTCAATTTTTAACCTCCTTTATTGAGATTTTTAAAACAAATGGTTTTCCACAAAAGTACTGTCTCATTTCCACAGCAGAGAATCCAGGACACCTGCCCTTGCTCCTCAAATCCCTGACTTTCCTTGCAAGAGCCAAAGCATCTGCCACCAAAGCTCAGACCTTGGTGACCCCATGGCCAAGTCGCCTCCCCACGGATCCATATAACAAGTGAAGCTCTTCTCTCCTCCAGATCGCAGAGACCTATGCCTTCCTCCCGAGAGAGGCCGTGACCCGGTTCCTGATGAGCTGTACGGAGTGTCAGAAGAGGATGCACTTTAACTCCAATGGCCTGGAACCCAAAGGTAGCGGGGGGTGGCGTGCTGGAGGGCTAGGGCGGGGGCCGTCTGAGAGTAGACTGTCCCTGAAGACGCCAGCTTTTGCTGGCACAGAAATGTGTCCAGCAGCTGTTGTTGCTAGTCCCAGAGGCCAGTATGGGTCCGTGGTGCTGCCCAAAGAGCCTTGTTTTGTTTTGTTTAACTTTTTTTCAATCTCAAGTTTCATTTAAAAACCAACCATACAAAACAAAAAAGCGAACAACATGTTTCCCCTGCCTTTCAAGGCCCAGGACAGCCCTTCTCTTCCCAGGTGGATTCCAGTTGGGAATGGCCAGCCTGCCCCGTTCTCAAAGTTCCATCCAGGCCTCCCACTGCTTCTCCATGCACGAGCCGTAGTCTGGCCTGTACTCTCCCTGAGACGTGTGCATGCATCCTCCCACCCACATACCTGTTAATGATACGTCTTCCCTGGTGCTTGTTTCCACCCTGTGCACACCCATGTGGCCACTGATCAGTAAACCCATGGGGTACTGATGAGAATTTTTTTTTTTTTTTTTGAGACAGAGTCTTGCTCTGTCGCCCAGGCTGGAGTGCAGTGGCGCGATCTCAGCTCACTGCCAGCTCCGCCTCCCGGGTTCACGCCATTCTTCTGCCTCAGCCTCCCGGGTAGCTGGGACTTCAGGCGCCCACCGCCACGCCTGGCTAATTTTTTTTTGTATTTTTAGTAGAGACGGGGTTTCACTGTGTTAGCCAGGATGGTCTCGATCTCCTGACCCCGTGATCTGCCCGCCTCGACCTCCCAAAGTGCTGGGATTACAGGTGTGTAATCCCCACCCGGCCGACTGATGAGAATTTAAGATATCCAGGGCAGGCTGGGCACAGTGGCTCATGCCTGTAATCTCAGCAGTTTGGGAGGCTGAGGTGGGAGGATTGCTTGAGCCCGGGAGGTGGAAGCTGCAGTGAGCCATGATCATGCCACTGCACTCCAGCCTGGGTGACAGAGTTAGACCCCATCTCAAAAAACAAATAAAATAAAATGCCCAAAGCACTTGTGACCACCAAAGGTGATCCCTTGGACTGACGTCCATGCCCTCCAGCTCTGTCCTGCCCAGTGAGACCAGCAAGGACCTCACTTCAGCACCCCCACACCCCCTCAAACTGAACATCCCAGAGGCCTCCAGGAAATCTGGGGACCCATCTGTTTGCAGGTGGCTTTGGCACAGTGAGACGGCCCAGCACATTTGGCTGGTACAATTATAATGCTGCCCTGAGAAATGGTGCCCAGGTGGGCGATTTATCAGGGTTTCCAGGACTGCCTGGTGCATCGTGCCAGCTCCCGGGCATCGGGCCTGTGGAAGTTGCTGAAGTCAGTGGGTGTTTTGCCCGAGGATGGAAACAGACTCGAATGAAGGGCACGCCGTTTAGCCGGTGGCACTCAAGTAGCATCCATTGAATCTGGGGAAGGAAAAATCCACAGCAAAGCCTGAGCAGACAACAAAGGACTGGGAGCATGGGCGTCAAGCAGGGCTTTCTGCTCGTGTTCATTGTCCCTGACACACGTGAACGGCTTCTGACAGCAACTGACTCACCAAATCCAGAGGCTTCCATGCCCTTGGGAGCCATCAGGCCACGGCTGTTTCATTGGGCACATGGGCCAACTTCAAAGCACGAGGGGCAGGAATGGATCTAGTTAATCCCTCATAAATGCTGGTTCCTATGTTAAGAACAGGGCTCCAGGGCTGCACTACCATTCCGCTGCTGTGTGTCCTGGGCAAGGGACTTCATCTTTCTGAGCCACAGTTCCCTATCTGTGAAATGGGGTTAATCAGAAGGCTGACAAGATGTGGGTTAGTCCCTGTACCTGGCATTGGTGCAGGAAGAGAGAGCTGTGGCTATTGCGGTTCCTGTTACAATGCTGGACACTCCCGCGATGCATGCCTGAGCCAGTGATCCTGAATGCTGCTGCCCACGTGGCCTGCCCCGGGCCAGGCAGCAGCTGCAACTCCTGGGCCAAGACAGCATTTGGTACCTGCAGATGGGCTGGAGGGCTTTCCCTGCCGCACTCTCCACCCTGCCAGAGTTTAGGCCACAGGGGCCAGGGGTGTATGTCCTAGTGGTGACTGCCTGGTTCCTGCCCACCCATCCGCCTGTCCCCTCCTGTTCCTTTCCTCATTGTTTCCATAGCAACTGGCGGAGTCAGACACAGAATTGCTTGCCTGGAGGAACAGAGGCGAAGCCAAGAGGGGCTCTGTTTGTGGGCTGCTCTGGGGTGTCTGAGACGCCATCCGCTCCCCTCCCCTGCCACGCATCCCACGGCAGTGTGGAGGGCGTTCCTCAGCTCCCCCTGCACTCCTCACTGATGGCTGCTGGGTCTCCCCACGCTGCAGGCTGCACTCCTCATCTGCGGGCTTCTGTGTGGCCAGGAGGGCAACGCGGAGCACAGCAGTGGCCTGCTTCCTCTCCTCACTGGCTGCCACCACCACGCCCCACCCCCAGGGAGGAGAAAGAGGCCAGGGAGGGAGGGAGCACACAGGCCAGGAGCCATCTAGAATATAAACCAGCGCTGTGGGCTCGCTGCTGAAGCCCATCTTTCCTGAGGCTTTCTTCAGGCTGGACAGAAGATGAGCACCATGCCCATTCTCACCCATCCTCCCCCATCCTCAGGCACAATGCCATCTCTGTCCTAGGTAGTGGAGCTTCCCCTCGCAGGGAGAGGAGAAGACGCTGAGGGAGCAGGAGCCCGGGGAAGTGGCGCATGGAAGGGCATGGACTTGGAGTGAGGCAGGTCTGGTGTGCAGCCCTGTTCCCCACTGCGTGTCCCTCAGCAGGACAGGGAACCTCTCTGAGCAGCTCCTGATCATGACAGTTACAAGGATCCTATGAGGCGTTAGTCCTGGCTTACAGGTGAGGAAACTGAGGCACAGAGAGGCGTTGAGGTGAAATCATTCATCCAAGCTCTCCCAGGAGATAGAAGTGCAGGCAGGAAACCGTGTTTTCTCATCAGCAAAGTGGAAGGAATGCCATCCTTTCAGGGTGGTGAGGGGGAGCCTGTTGTGGAGGGCACCTGGGATGCAGCGGGTACCTCGGGAGCATCACCCTGCCTCCTGCCTCCAGCCCGTGTAGTGGCCTACGGTGCCCAGACACAAGGATGCTAACGTCCACGTGGCCCCACAGAGACACAAGGTTTGCCTCTACCCACGTAAGATCAGATGTGGCCCCCAGCCCTGCCAGGCAAGCATGCTGGGTCCACACCCTGGACAGGGTTAGAAGGGAAAGGCCTGGTTTCTGGAAGCTGCCAGTGGAGAGTTTAGAGTCTGAAAGGCTCCACTGTCTGCTAAGTGGCCAGAGGCACTCGCCTCCTGGACCGTCCCCAGGTTCCCCTCCTCCTGCCCCCGCTGAAAGCCTGCAGATCCTATCTCTGCCTGCCATGCTGGCCACTGGATATAGCTATATCCTGCTGTCTCCCAGGCACCCCTGCATTGCCAGCCCTCCCTTCTCCCTCTCCAGCTGCTGGGAAAGCAGAGCCTGCACCAGCCCCAGAGGCAGGCCCAGTGTTCCTGCCCCAGGAAGGTGGGAGGGAGCGGGGACGGGGACAGGATGGAGGCTCCTTGAGGGCTGCTGGGAGAATGCCTGGCTTCCTGGCCTCATGTTAAAAAGAAAGAAAGGAAATAGAGTGGCCTCCTTTGCTCAGTGGTCTCTCCCCAGCAGAGTGGGGGGGCCTGGACAGCCCCGTGCCCTCCCCCAGTGCCAGGAGCATAAACAAAGGAGGTGGCAGAGGATCAGGAAGTCTGAGGACGGGAAATTCCAGGACCTCCTGACTCCACACTCCTTTTCCACCAGTCCCTGAGGAATTGAGGACAGAGCACGCAAAGTGGGTGTGACTTCAGACCAGCCCAGCTCTTGGGGAAAGGGACCTTTGGAGACACGTCTCTGTTTTCTTTGATGTGACAAAATATTGTTACATGGTTGCAAACTGGGAGTAGCCAATGGGCAGCAATGCTGACTCTTCCTCAGTAGGCAGGTTGTCCACTTGGGTCTCCGCCCCTTCGCAACCAGGCCCAGACTCTGCATGGTTTTCAAGGCCCTCCATGCCTGGCCCCTTCACATCCCTCCTTGCCAGCCTGGCCTCTCCCAGCTCTCATACTCACTTGCTGTGGAACTGTGGGAAGGTTGCATAGCTTCTCTGTGTGCTGTTGCCTCATCTGTAAAGTCAGGGTATTACTATGAGCACCCACCTCACAAGGTTCCTGGGAGCCTCTAACCAGAGTGTGTGTGTGGAGCCCTAAGCAGGTGCTAAGGAGCTGTCAGCTGAGCAATAGTTCGTGAGTCCCATTCAGATTCTCTCCACGAAGCTTCCTTGAGCTACTCTGGGGCCCTCTCAGCTCTTCCTCCAGTGACCCTAATGGCCTCACGTCTGTCGCACCCTGCTCATCCTTCACCCTTGTTTCCTGATCCTGGGGACTGCACCACACACAGTTTCCTCATGTTCCCCACCCAGATAGCATGCACATCAGCACTCCTCGAAGACTTGCCAATTCAATGATTTACTTCCCCAGGAAGGAGATTTTTTTTGCCACCTTTTGAGCTGGCCTCTGGCCTGGGATCTCTGTTTCCAAATTTGAACCCCCTGAGGCTGGATGGTCTCACGGCCTCTCTGTGCCAGGCCCCCATCGTGCACATGTCCTTCGACGCCCACCCCTGCCTGGAAGATCTTTCATACCTGTCTCTGGACTGAGAGTTCTTCGTGCTGTAGGTGAAAGCTTGTGAGCATCACCACCTGGTGTTCCCGCGAGGAAACGAGCGTCACTCCCATGGTTGAAGTTTGCATTGGTTGATGAGTGCCATTGGCGCCCAGCTGCACAGGCCAGCAAACAACTTGGCTTGGCTCAAGCACCCACATCATTGATTATTCTCGAGACTGCATAAAACTAGGTCTAGTGCCTGGGCTGGTTTCCATTTTTCTTGGCAAAGAGATGTTGAAACATCTCTCTGGGCACTTCCTGTGCTTCTCTTGCCAGCAACCTGCTGGATGATTTAGGCTCCGTGACCCTTGCTACCTCCTAGCTCACCCTTCTCCATGGCAACAGAGTCCAGCGGTGCCACACTATCAGGTCATTTGTAGAGGCTCGAGTGTGGCACCACATGTTGACCATAGGGCAGGGAGGGGGGCGGCGTGTCTCAGTCCAAGAAACCCACTTCTTCCTTGTTCACATTTCCACCTGAGCTTGTCCCCCATCCTGGCATTTTTCTCACTGGTGAGCATCTGACTCTGAGGCTCCCACTGGCCCCTGCTCCGTCTCTCTTTCCCACTAACCCCATCCTCTCAGTGTGCACCCACTTATTGAATCCAGAACACCTGGGGCTCCTCACTGCTGAAAAGCTTGCCTGCCTTTCTGCCAGTGGTGTGGTTGAGCTCTGACCTCCCACCCATGGCTCCATGGCTCATTTCCTCACCTAGAATGTCCCCTCCCTGCGGAGGTCCTATCTCCCCCACAGAGCTCTCATTCTGGAACTGCAAAATCAAGCATTTCACCTTTTAGCAATGTAAGGTGTTCTCCGATGGGTTTAGGGGTCTGCTTGGAATGTTCCAGCTTCCCCAAGACCAGGGCATCCTGCCTTCCTCTTCTGATCTCTCTTGGCTCACCCACAGGCACAGGAAGTGGTTTCTCATCTCTGGAGACGCCGGGGCGGGAACAGGCCAAGGAAGACCTCTTCTCCCGCCTCTCAAGGGTGCTGTCCTGGCCACTGTTTTATTTTTCCTAAGCCACACTGCCACTAGCTTTATTAAAGATACTTTCTCATGAGCAGTCATGACACTGCAGTCAGGACAGGGGCGACCATCAATAAAAGAACACAGCTCCCCGCCTCCGCGCCTCCCAAACCTAGACAATCCCTGCAACACCCAATGAAGGGCCGACCGGGGCCGCAAGAGTGCTGGGTGCCCTTCACACTCACCATGTCACACTCACCATGGTACTTAACAGCTTCTCACCAGACAGCCTCCTCTTAGAGGAAACAGCAATGGCAGAATTCTCAGTCTGAACATCCACCTCTGAAAACAGGACCCACGGCTCTTCTGAGTGATACCATCTCAGTGTCATCACTAGACTGTCTGCTTGACATGTGCATCCGACCCAGTCAATGTATGGGGCTAGGGTTCAAAACCCCACTGAGGTTAAGAACGTCAAATCTAGGTTGACAGTGGGGTGGAAACCCATTTGAGTTTGGTATCGGTGCAGAGGATCCCTGCCACCCAACCAAGCAGAAGTCTCTCTGAAAAAGGGGAGGAGGGGGTGGTCCCTTTCAGGCCAGTTTCTTAGCCATTCCATTAGTGACATTTACTTTTTTTTTTTTTTCCTTGGGACGGAGTCTCGCTCTGTCACCAGGCTGGAGTGCAATGACGTGATCTTGGCTCACTGCAACCTCCGCCTCTCAGGTTCAAGCGATTCTCCTGCCTCAGCCTCTGAAGTAGCTGGATTACAGGCACGTGCCACCATGCCCAGCTAATTCTTGTATTTTTAGTAGAGTGGGGGTTTGCCATGTTGGTCAGGCTGGTCTCCAACTCCTGACCTCAGGTGATCCGCCTGCCTCAGCCTCCCTAAGTGCTGGGATTACAGGTGTGAGCCACCGCACCCAGCCGACATCTACTTCTTCCTCAAAGAACAGAATGAAACATTCTATATGTGACAGGGTAGCTTTAAAGAGCAAAACTAAGTTCTGCATTCCTGTAAAACTTGATTCAAAATGTTATTTGATCTGTGAAGTCACCAGAAGTACACAGCGTCAAAGCGGACCCCCATCCTTTAGGCCCCAGCTATTCCGGGTTCCCACCTTTTCTGCAGGGCTGTTCCTATCCTTGCCAAGCAGGAACTTCCGTTGTCCTCGTTGGGTAACTTCACCCCTTGTTTGCAGACTTTTTTTTCTTTTTAAATTATGGTAAAACATTTACAGCATAAAAACTTGCCTTTTTAATAATTTTGTTTTTTTCTGTTGTTATTGTTGAGACACAGTCTCTCTCACCCAGGCTGGAGTGCAGTGCTGCCTCAACATCCTGGGCTCAGGTGATCCTCCCACCTCAGCCTCCCAAGTAGCTGGGACTTCAGGCACGAGCCTCCACACTCGGCTAACATTTTTACCTTTTAGTAGAGACGAGGGACTCACTATGTTTCCCAGGCTGGCCTGAACTCCTGGGGTCAAGCAGTCCTCCTGCCTCTGCCTCCCAAAGTGCATTACATGCGTGAGCCACCGTGCCTGGCTTAATCGTTCCATTTTAAAGACATTATATTCACACTGTTGAGCAATCATCACCACTATCTATTTCCAAAACTTTTTCATCACCCCAAACAGAAACTCTGTACCCATTAAGCAATAAAGTCCCATTCCCTCAGCCACCAGTCTCCAGTAACCTCTAGTTACTTTCTGTCTCTTTGAATTTGCCTATTCTAGATATTTCGTGTAAGTGGAATCATACAGTGGTTGTCGTTTTATGTCTGGCTTCTTGCCCTTGGTATCGCGTTTTCAAGGTTGCAGGGACTCTTTTGGGCTATGGCTCTGGAGGGGCAAGTAGTATAAGTCACCCCCGGATATCCTCTGGACCTCCTGGACCTCGGCCCTGTCACCCTGCAGCCTGTCTCTTGGGCCTTCTTGTGATGGTAGAGGGCACTTGTTCTGGACGTTGCTCCCACTTTTCCTCACGCTATGGAAATCCCAGCCCATCAGTGGGACTGTGTACCAGGGGCACCTTTTGATTGAAAGCCTGGGGCAAAATGAATCTGGCCTGAAGTCCTTGGAAGAAGGAGGAGGAGGCCAGATAACAAGTAATTGAAACAATTCCTACAGCAGCTTGGTCAGAGATTTTAGTGGTTATCAAATTATGTCCCTACCTTTTAATTTCTTGTAATCTGTTTCAAAAAGGCAGAAATAAGATCAGAAATATGGAGCAATATTTATGCACAAAGATGTCCCCTGCAGTGTTGTTTATGATAGCCCCAATGGGAAACAACCTAAATAGCCAATCATTAGAGAGTGACTTAAGCAAATTATGGTAAAATATTACATGGCCATAAAAATTCTACTTACAAAGCAAAATAAGATTCTTGATGTTGGGGAAAATACCTATGACAAAATGTTAAGGAAAAAAAAACTTTTTAAAAGTAGACTGGAATTCTCTGTATGCATTATGAGATCATGTGTAAAAAAGAAAAATCACAGAGAAAAAATAAACAGAAGCATATGCCAAGCCGCGTGGTGCAATTATGGTTTTTAAATTTTTTCTTTACATCTTTCTGCACTTTGCAAATTCTCTGCAAAAAGAACATGCATCACTTTGGTCTTCAGGACAACAAAGGAATAAATGGGAGGAGAATGTTCCTCTGCATATGATGAAGGAGGAACCAGAATTTGGGGGCTACTGAAGGCCTGGCTCAGACCTGGGAACCATATGGCACCTGAGGATGTTTTTGGGGGATGCTGTGGGGTGGTGGGATTGCGTGAGGTGAGAGTGGCATGTGTTCACCTGGAAGATAACTGACTTAGACAGTGGTTGGAAACACAGATGCCTTCAAGGGTCTAGCAAGTATCATAATTGATACTTGCAAATGAGCAAAGCTGTGCAATACGATAAGGAGTGGTGGGGACTGTGGCAAAATGGGAGCCACACACCCGGCCTAAAAGAAGTGGCTGCTGAAGTGGCAGTGGTTGCTTGCCTTCAGGAGTGGGGGGGTCCATGTGGCCAGACTTTATGTTCTTCAAATAAGCCAAAAATTCATACAAACATGTGCGTGTGTGTTGGGGGGGTGGGTTTGTTGGGTTTTTTTGTTTGTTTGTTTTTTAGAGATAGAGTCTCACTCTGTTGCCGAGGCTGGAGTGCAGTGGTGCCATCACAGCTCACTGTAGACTGCAGCCTTGCCTACCTGGGCTCAAGCTATCCTCCCACTTTAGCCTCCTATGTAGCTAGGACCGCAGGCACACACCACCACGTCTGGCTAATTTGTTTTATTATTTGTAAAGATGAGATCTCCCTGTGTTGCCCAGGCTGGTCTCAAACTCCTGGGGCCTGTGTCTCCTCCTAGGGCTCAAGCGATCCTCCTGCCTCGGCCTCCCAAAGTGCTGGAATTACAGGCATGAGCCACCGCGCCTGGCCTCATTGTTTTTTAACATGTGAAATCTCTAAAACACTGGCATCTAATAAAAAAAAATTTTTAATGCCATGCAGTCCACATCTCTGGGCCAGATGTGGGTGAGCCACAGAGTCTGCGACCTCTGACCTGTCCCTTCTCCTCCGAGGTGGCTTCCTCTTCCATGGGCTCTGTTAAATGCTCCATATGGGTGACAGGCCCGCAGCACAGACTGAAAGGGCTTTCCTTTTGTTCTTTCTGCCAGAAAACGAGCCTCCATCTCCACTGGTCTCTGGGATTATTGATTACAACATGCCCCTCACCTCTACCTACCTGAAGCAGATGAAGCTTCGAGTGATGAATTCCCAGGAGCAGGTAAGGCGGCTGTCTCCCCTCACCCCACCTGGAAGCGTCCTGACTTGCCTGGCGGTGGTTGATTCTTTCCAAGACTAGGGGCCACAGCTTGTGTAAACACACGGGAAATCAAAGAGGCCCTTATCTGGTTATCTGGGCTGTCCAGGCGGAGAGAGGGGAGGCAAGAATGTGTTTCTCATGAGAGGGTCTCCTGTGCAGACAGCCCTGCGGGTCTTCAGGGAGAAAACTTTCCCCTTGGGTGGGCTCATGGGAGGAGGGGGAGGAGAGGACGTGGAAGGGAGGGAGCTGCAACCCTGGCCCCTGGAGTTGTTCTCTCTCTGCTCTGCCCTTTATCGCTGGCCTCTTGCCACCTTCCCCCAGGGAGGCAAGAGAGAGTAACCGCCTGCCTGTGGCCTCTGTCACTCTTGGGGCCCAGATGGACTAGGGGATAGTCCTTGGAGGGTGGCCCTGGGGCCTCCTGGCCGTCCAAGCCTCCCCAGCTGGGGTTTGCCAAGGGCCATGAGACACCATGGAAACAGGCTATGAAAAGAAACTCCCTCTCGCCTGCCTTCCCACACAGTCCACCTCCTAACCCTTTGCAAAGCAAGTAGCCTGACTGTCTTTCAAAGAAGGACTAGGTGAGTTTCCCTCCACCTCCACCCCCCCCGCCACCGCCTAAAACTAGGGTAATCACTTCTTGCCTTTGGCTTGGAGTGTTCTCGTCTCTTAGGACATCCAAACCCATCATGTCCTTGTGGCCCTAGCAGGGGATTGGATTCTTTCTCTCCCATTGAAAGATGGGTCAGAACTCGAGTCTGTCTTCCAGCCCTGGGTGCGGCTGTCCTGTGCAGCCGGTCTCTAGCTCTGGGTGCGGCCGTCCTGTGCACTGGTGTCCTTGACGACCCCAGCGTGCGTGCTCTGAGGGGGTGGTGGCGGCTTCTCGGCCAGATCCATGGTGATGTAGCAGGACACGTGCAGGTGGCATCTTGGCCCATGATACCCAGTTCGAGGACTTCAGCTGGGTGGCTTGAACCTGCAGAGCTGTGTATTCCTTTCAAGAGGCGGGGCGGCCAGCCCTCCTGTCCCCATACTGTGCCCAGACCCTAGAGGCTGTGTGATGTAGGCTTTGCTCTGAGCGGTAGAACTTTTGCTAGAACTGTGTTTCCCATGTCTTCTCATCTGAGCCTGCCTGTTCTGGGATGGTTGCATCTCCAAAAACTTCACATCATCACAAATAATTCCAGTGGGGAAAATGGGCTTGGGTTGGGTTTCCAATGCGCAAAGGCAAAGTAGTTTGGGCTGCAGGGGTGTCGGTAATGAGGGTGTCGCTTTTGTTATTGGTTATAGAATCCCAGCACCACTGTGCAGCCTCTGCGTTAGGTCTCCTCTGACTGCCGCTGAAGAGCAATCTGTGGCCTTTCTTTCCTGTAGCCATCCTCACTGTCACCGGCACCTGGCTTCGTAAACACGGTTATGACCGTGCTCATCTGTGCCCATGAAGAATGAAGCACAAAACCGCAGAAACAGCCGGGAGCACAGCCCCCTGGTTTTGTTTCCTACAGAATGGCACTAAATCCAGGTCACCACTAGAACCAGTAGTGGTCAGTGTCGTGCAAGTTGCGATCTCTCACTAACGAATCAGATATTTGATCTGGTTAAAAATCCTAACTGTATCTTCACTTGCGTCAATGGAAGGAGGGGAGTTAAGACTATGGGTTAGGTGCTTTAATGAAGATTCAGTCATTCCACAAATATTTGTGGAGCTCTGTTCTGTGAGCCAGGCTCTGGGGATTAGCAGAAACAGCAGTACCCCTAGATTTTCTTTCTTCTTCTTCTTCTTTTTTTTTTCTTTTTTTTTTTTTTTGAGGCAGAATCTTACTCTGCCACCCAGGCTGGAGTGCAATGGCCTGATCTCAGCTCACTGTAACCTCCGCCTCCCGGGTTCAAGCGATTCTCCCGCCTCAGCCTCCCAAGTAGCTGGGATTACAGGCGCCTGCCACCACGCTTGACTAATTTTTTATATTTTTTGTAGAGATGGGGTTTCCTCATGTTGGCCAGGCTGGTCTTGAACTCCTGGGCTCAAGCAATCTGCCTGCCTAGGCCTCCCAAAGTGCTGAGATTCCAGCTGGCATCCCTGTATTTTCTTCTGATCTAGGGGAGACAGACACCAGCCAGAGGATCGCACACAAATGCCCAGCTCACAGCAGGCGGTGATAAACAATGGAGGAAGTGATCAGTGGGGCATTGCCATGGTACAGAAGGACACGTGGCACTGGGGGTACTTAGGGTGGGCTGGAGGGTGGACTGAGGCAGGGGTCAGGGAAGCTGTGCCTCAGAAAAGGAGCTTCAGCTGAGAGTGGAATCTGAAGGGAAGAGAGTTCCAGGCCAAGGGAACAGCTTATGCAAAGGCCTTGTGGCTCAAGGGAGGACCAAGCCTGCAAGAGATTTGAGGGGCTGGGGTGGCTGCAGCAGAGAATGTGAGGAGTTCTGTTGCCAAAGCGAAAGGGGGAAGGCACAGTGTTGGGTGCATAAGCACCTGATGAGTATCAGGGGATGAACCGTAGTTCATGACATGAGATGCAGGAATTGCCCTAGTGAGGCTCTGGCAGCTCCCAAAGGAAGGAAGGACTGTGGAGGGCATTGGTCTCCAGGGTGCTCTGGGAGTCCAGCTGGGGCAGGGCCAAGATCGAGGTGGCCTCTGCTTACAGTGGGGCTGGATGTGACTTCCTCAGCTTCATTAGTAGTTTCCAGGTGGGGGTGTCTGAATGTTGCCAGCTTCTTCTGAGTGCAGCAGGAGATGGAAGTTCAGGCCTGCCTTTCACCACCTGGCAGGTGAAGCAGCCTCCCGCCTCATGCCTAGAGCCCTTCATCTGTCAGTCTTCAGCACTCCGTGCAAAGCAATGAACTCTCAAGGCCTCAGCCTCTTAGGCAGTGCCGTTACCCTGTTTTATGGCTGGGCACGTGGCGCAACATGAAATCACATGGCTCACCAGATTATTTATCTGCAGCATCAAGGAAGGGCCAAGGACCCAGCAGTCTTTGATTCTTCAGCTTGAGTTAGAACTAAAAATACATATACTTCAATTACTAGCTTATTTCCTGTGCAGCAAAGGCAGGCCAGGGTGGGTGAATGACTCCCCACCATCCAAACACAGCCACAGGATAGGTTCGGCTGCTGTCAAATCCGATGTCCCAAGACAAGCTTTGAGAGTGGTTTCATCACTCTGACCACAGAATGCCAAAAGAGGACATCTGTAGTGTTTGCAAATTTCTAATGCAGGTTACATGGAAAATAAACCCAATTCTAAAGTAACCGGTAACCAGGATAAATATTTTGTTTTATTTTATTTATTTATTTCGAGATGGAGTCTCACACTGTCACCCTGGCTGGAATGCAATGGCGCGATCTCGGCTCACTGCAACCTCCACTTCCCAGGTTCGAGCAATTCTCATGCCTCTACCTCCCGAGTAGCTGGGATTACAGGCGGCTGCCACTAGGCCCGGCTAATTTTTTTTGTATTTTTAGTAGAGACATGCTTCACTCTGTTGGCCAGGCTGATCTCGAACTCCTGACCTCATGATCCACCTGCCTTAGCCTCCCAAAGTGCTGGGATTACAGGCATGAGCCACTGTGCCCAGCCAGGATAAATATTTTATTAATGCTGAACAAAGCTCTGTGTCTGAAAACTTTGGCTAAGAAAAAATCTCAATAATCTGTTTATTTCTAACATCACGTATCCAAGAGACAAATGGTAAGATAAGGAGAACATTTTCCCTCACTTTGCTTTGATCAATATGCAGGTGGTGGGATTTTCTTGAGGGCTGGACAGAATCATGTTACTTGTAGGCCAGTTGTATTAGATTAATATGCTGGAAAATGAGTCCTTCTCTGCAGAGGGTATTAGATAATATGAAAATTCAATAACACGATCCACAGAAAGAAGAAAGATTCTTCTTGAAGTCTCATTCAATGCACCCAATATTTTTAGTGTCGTCAAGATACAAGGCACCACTGTGGGGGTTAGACTCCACCCTCTCGGCACCTCCAGCCTAAGACACGGACACCAGGAGCTGTCATCAAAATGGCCACACTGAGCAGAAAATAGTGGAGTATGGCCTGATCAAAGAGTTTTTTATTTGGGAATACTCTTATAAAGCTATAAAATGGAAATTGTATTTAGTTGTACAGAGGAAGGAGCCATCTTCTTGGAAGGGGCAGGGAAGGAAGATTTCAGGCCCATTGTAGAAATTAGCTGTGGAAGCAGAGAGACAACTGTGCTCCTTCTCCCACCCAGAGGAAGCCGAGGCCCAGAGAGGCTCAGGGCTCAGCTCTGGAGGACTGTGGGCACCTCCCTTGCCTCCCTCTCTGCAGTTCCTGGAGCAGAGCTAATGTCCTGCTAATGGTTTTAATGGCCCTCACAGCAGTGTGTGAAGTGGTGTGGCTCCATTGTCTGAGCCCACCTGATGGAGGTTCTAGCTTGCCCCCATTAACCTCTGCCTCCCTCTCCTCTACTGTTCTGTCCTGGCCCAGAATTTTCCTTGGGTCCTGGAGGGCAGGTGAGGAGGAGCAGACCCCTTCACAGACAGTGAGCTCTTCTTAGTAGAGGGGACAAAACAGCAGCCACAGAGCTGTCACCTGGGACAGAAAACAGAAGGGGCTAGTGCCAGGAAGTTCAGGGGCACTGGCTTATTTATTTATTTATTTGGAGACGGAGTTTTGCTGTTGTTGCCCAGGCTGGAGTGCAATGGCACGATCTCGGCTCACTGCAACCTCTGCCTCCTGGGTTCAAGCGGTGCTCCTGCCTTAGCCTCCTGAATAGCTGAGATTACAGGTGCGCACCACCACGCCCAGCTAATTTTGTATTTTTAGTAGAGATGGGGTTCCTCCATGTTGGTCAGGCTGGTCTTGAACTCCTGACCTCAGGTGATCCACCCTCCTCGGCCTCCCAAAGTGCTGGGATTATAAGTGTGAGCCACCGCGCCGGGCCTGGCTTACTTTTAAAATGGTATTTGGGCAAGCAGAGAGGGCCTGGGTGAGGGAAGCGGAGAAGTAACAGCTGGAGCAGGACCTGGGACCAGGGGAGGCTGGAGCCAGTTTGGGGAACAGAGGAGAAGGAGGCCAGGACTCCGAGGAAGCCCCCTCCTTGGAAGCCAGGTCCAGGAGAGAGCCCTTCCTCAGTCAGCACTAGGGAGCAAGGTTCAGAGTTCAAGCAGGAATTTTCTCAGGCTTCCATCGCCCTAAATGGAGAAGGAAACAAGCCCACCCTGAAAAACTCTCCACCACCTTCTTTTTTTTAAAAGAAAACTGTGATAAATATATAAAACCTAAAATGTGCCATTTTAACCACTTTTAAGTATATAATTGAGTGGCATTGAGTATATTCACAATGTTGCACAACCATCACCAACTATCTATTTCCAAAATTTTTTCATCACCCGAAACAGAAACTCTGTACCCATTAAGCAATAATTCCCCTTCCTCCCCTCCCCTAGCCCTGGTAACCTCTATTCTGCTTTCTCTCTATGCAATTGGCTCTTCTAGGCACCTCATGTCAGTGGAATCAGACAATATTTGTCCTTTTGTCCTTTTGTGCATCATGTCCTCAAGGTTCATCCATGTGGTAGCATGTGTCAGAACTTTATTCCTTTTTGTTAGTTTTTTGAGACAGGGTCTCACTCTGTCACCCAGGCTGGAGTGCAGTGACATGATCACAGTTCACTGCAGCCTTTCCCTCCCAGGCTCAGTCTGCCCACCTCAGCCTCCTGAGTATCTGGGACCACAGGCGAGCACCACCACATCTAGCTAGTTTTTGTATTTTTTTTGTAGAGATGTAGTTCGCCATGTTGTCTGGGCTGGTCTGGAACTCAAGCAATCTGCCCGTCTCAGCCTCCCAAAGTGCTGGGATTACAGGCATGTGTGCTATTGCCCCTGACCAACTTTATTCCTTTTTATGACAATAATATTTCATTGTATTAACCATAGATTTTGTTTATTGTATTTGTATTTATTTGTATTAATTACATTTTGTTTATTGCATTTATCTGTTCATGGACATTTGGGTTGTTTCCACTTTTTTTGGCTAACTACATTTACTTTTTAATCATTATCTTTTCTCTTTCTTTTCTTATGAACCGTCTCAATCTCCCCCCTGCCCAGAAAGACCCCCAAATATGGGCAGACACAAAGGAGAAGGAGTGTTAATGGGTTACTGTGAGAGACTGTCACTTACTCAAACAGTGCTGACTCATGGGGTTCTTACCATGGAGAACCCAAGAGTACTGACTTAGACAACCATGTTTAGGAGCCTGATAGCAGTGATGATTCCCTTCTTTCCTTCCTCAGGCTGCCCTGCAGCCCAGGTGAGCTGGGAGTTCAGAGGAGTAATAGCAGAATGGAAACATGGCCTCGTCTCCTGCTGTGGCTCAATGTGTGTGACCTTTGATGGTCTCTTAAAGAAGCAGAGGTGGCCGGTGCAGTGGCTCACGCCTGTAATCCCAGGACTTTGGGAGGCTGAGGCGAGTGGATCACAAGGTCAAGAGATTGAGACCATCCTGGCCAACACGATGAAACCCCATTTCTAAAAATACAAAAATTAGCTGGGCATGGTGGCACGTGCTTGTAGTCCCAGCTACTCGGAGGCTGAGGCAGGAGAATCGCTTGAACCCGGGAGGCAGAGGTTGCAGTGAGCAGAGATTGCGCCACTGCACTCCAGCCTGGCGACAGAGCAAGACTCAGTCTCAAAAAAAAAAAAAAAAAAAAAGCAGCTGCAGAGGTTCTGAGATGTTTCTTTTTTCTTTTTTTTTTTTTTTGATGGAGTCTCACTCTTTCACCCAGGCTGGAGTGCAGTGGCGCGATCTTGGCTCACTGCAAGCTCCGTCTCCTGGGTACACACCACTCTCCTGCCTCAGCCTCCCAAGTAGCTGGGACTACAGGCGCCCGCCACGACACCCGGCTAATTTTTTGTATTTTTAGTAGAGACAGGGTTTCACTGTGTTAGCCAGGATGATCTCGATCTCCTGACCTCGTGATCCACCCACCTCAGTCTCCCAAAGTGCTGGGATTACAGGCGTGAGCCACCGCGCCCGGCCTCTGAGATGTTTCTTTAAAGTTAAAGAGTAATCTCCATGGACTAGAAATAGAATGTAGAACTTCTAAACCAGTAGAGTGAATAAAAGAAACACAGAAAACTTAATCAGTCCAGCAAGAGTGATTAAGGGGACTAAACGAAGAAACCACAAAAAAGAGATTTATGTATACATATAAAATAAATATAAAGGAATATGATAAATAAATGTATATAATAAATTACATAAAGTAACATAATACAAACAAGACCAAACTACTAAATATAAAAAATGTGAATGGGTTAAATTTCATTACACAGTATCATAAAAAGCGCAGATGGGCCTTCTTAAATGGCATTTGGTATTTACAAAAGACATTTATCAAAATGACGCAAAAAGGAAAATTAAAACAAAAAAGAGGGAGTAGCGCTATTAATGTTAAATAAATGTTCAAGGCAAAAAAAAAAGCATTAAGTAGGGCAAAGTGTGATATTTTATGATGATCAAAGACAGTTTCCCAGTGACACTCCAGACCTTGGAGGTCTGCCATTGGGGAGGTGAGGAGAGCTGTTAAGCTTTGCTGTAAGTGGCAGAATCTTTCTTTCTAGCTCTCAGCGTATCTTTGCCATCTCCACTCTCTTTTCACCATTTGCAAATTTTGCTACTGTCTTGGAATAGCCATTTCTCTAGACTGTTCAAACTTTGAGCATCTGTGTCTGCTCCTGAAAATGTGCGTGGACCAATAAGTGGGATAGACCCTGTGGCATTTGTGAGGATATGGGGTCTGCTGCTTTGGCTGCCTAGATTTTAGTCTGCCTCATTCTCTCCCCACAGGGCTCTCCCACTGAGGCCACCACTTTCCTCTCAGTTCCCAGCCTCCCAGGCTTCTACCCGTCCCACCAACTGTCTTCCCTACTCCCAGCCTTGCTGGTCTGCTTCTGGCTTCTTTCCTTTGCTCCATCTATTACCTCCTCTTGTTGTGTAGCTGAGCTGCAAGGGCCTAACTTGCCACCCTGAGAGCACGGGAAAGGCCTGAAATGCCACTGGCCACATTTTCAGTATCTGAGAATCTATAGCCCAAACCTTCGTCCTGTCTCAGTAAATTCCTGGCCCTGTGGAAGGTTTATGCTGCAGCAAGAAAACAAAAGCAACTGAAATACTGTCCTTGACCAGGGCTGCTGTTGGGATTTCTCTAGGCAGAGGACAATCCTTGGAGCATTTCTGCTGTGAGAGGACGTACAGCTGGAGAAGCTGCTGTGAGTTTCTACCTTGTGCCCTCAGACCTTCCACCACAATCCCAGGGCAGCTCACCTACAGAAATCGCTTCCAGGTGGCCTTTTACCCCTTTTTAAATTGTTTTGATTTATTTGCATTTATTTACTTTTTATGTTTATTTTTTATTTTGAGATGGAGTTTTGCTCTTGCTGCCTAGGCTGGAGTGCAGTTATGTGATCTTGGCTCGTTGCAAACTCTGCTCTCAAGTTCAAGAGATTCTCCTGCCTCAGCCTCCCGAGTAGCTGGGATTACAGGCCCCGGCCACCACTCCCGGCTAATTTTTGTATATTTAGTAGATACGGGATTTCACCATGTTGGCCAGGCTGGTCTCGAACTCCTGACCTCAGGTGATCCGCCCGCCTCGGCTTCCCAAAGTGCTGGGATTACAGGGGTGAGCCACCACACCCAGCCTGCATTATTTTTATTTTTATAGATAGAATACTTTTTTTTTTTTAGATGGAGTCTCACCGTCACCTAGGCTGGAGTGTAGTGGCGCGATCCTCACTGCAGCCTCCACCTCCCTGATTCAGGCATTTCTCTTGCCTCAGCCTCCTGAGTAACTGGAATTACAGGCGCCCAGCACCAAACCCTGCTAATTTTTGTACTTTTAGTAGAGACGAGGTTTCACCATGTTGGCCAGGCTGATCTTGAACTCTTGACCTCAGGTAATCCGCCTGCCTCGGCCTCCCAAAGTGCTGGGATTACAGGCATGAGCCACCACACCCGGCCTCTAGAATACATTTTTTAAAATCATATAGAAAAATAGCAGACCCTGCCCCAGCCTCCCCACTTCAATTTCTACTCTCTAGGGATAGTCTCTTTTCTTTCTTATCTTTTAGCTGTCTCTTCTGGTGTTTAACTCCTATTTTGAAATAACTTGCTTATACTATAAGTTCTTGATTTTTCAATTGGGGCTTTTGTTGTTGTTAATTTCTTGCTGTAGGAAATAAGTATTTGCACTCTTACGCCCTCTCATAAATACACTTATTATTTCTCCTTCCTCCATCCTGCAACATATCTATACCTCTCTATTTAGATAAATTGCTATTCATTGTTTATATTATTATGACTGTGTGCATATTACTCATAGCTGACCCAATTAGCATATGCTATGATTACATTTCCTTACATTTCCTTTCTTCGGATTCCCCAGAGTTAGTCATTGCCTCCTTTTCCCCATCCGTAGCTCTCTCACTTTTGATATTGCCTATGCTGTGTGTGTTGTCATTTTTTTTATGTACTCAGATGTATCAATTTTTTCTTCAAATCGCTTCTGCATTTGAGTCTTAAAAAGGCTAACTCCACTCCACCCCCATGTTTTCTTTTAGTATTTTTATGTTTTCATTTTTTTGATAGACTATTTTTGAGAACAGTTTTAACTTTACAGAAAAATTGGGAAGATAGTACAGAGTATCCACATTGCGCACTCCTGGACACACAGTTTCGCCTATTATCAGTGTCTTACGTTAAGGTGATACATTTGTTACCACTAATGAACCACATTGATACATTATTGTAACTAAAGTCTATAGTTTATTTAGATTCCTTTAGCTTTTACCTAATTTCCTTTTCTGTTCCAAGATTTCATCCAGGATACAACATTTAATTTTCATTGTAACATTTAATTGCATTTAATTGTCATGTCCCTTTAGTCTTCTTTGGGCTTTGACAGTTTCTCAGACTTTCCTTGTTTTTGATAACCTTGACAGTTTCGAAGAGTACTAGTCATGTATTTTGTAGGATTTAGAAATTTGACGTTTTTCTCTATATAAAACCAGGGTTATGGGTTATTAGCAGGAAGACCACAGACATGGAGTGTCATTTTCATCACATCCTGTTAAGGGTCTATAATATCAACATGTTTTAGGACTGTTGCCATTGGCCTTGATCACACCTGTTGAAATAATGGTTGTCACGTTTCTCTGCTGTCAAGTGACTTTTCCCTCTTTCCACACTGTGCACTTGGGAAGGAAGGCACTGTGTGCAGCCCACACCTGAAGAGTGAGGAGTCATGCTCTGCCTTTTTTAGGGTGAATTATCGACATAAATTATTTAGATTGCTTATGCATAGGAGATTTGTTTCTCCTCCCCCACTTATTAATTTATTCAGCCATTTATAGAAGTGGAGACTCATAGCTGTTTATTTTATGCTTTGATGATCATTCAATACTTCTTCATTTTGTTGTACAAATTGTTCTAGCTTTGGCCATTGGAGCTTTTTCAGTTGTTTCCTGTGCTCTTTTGCCATACCTCATTGGTGTTTGGGGTTTTTGTTTGTTCGTTTCTTGTTTTTTAGTGCTTCTTTGCTTTCTGGCGCTGTAAGACTCCAGGCTCATCTTGCATATTTCCTGCCCCAATCCTGGAATCAGTGATTTCTCTAAGGAGCTCTGATTCCTTTTATTGGAAAACCATTTTAAAAACCAAAATATCTGATCGAGACCATCCTGGCTAACACGATGAAACCACGTCTCTACTAAAAAAAAAAAAAAAAAAAAAAAAAAAAAAAGCTGGGTGTGATGGCAGGCGCCTGTACTCCCAGCTACTTGGGAGGCTGAGGCAGGAGAATGGTGTGAACCCGGGAGGCGGAGCTTGCAGTGAGCCGAGATTGTGCCACTGCACTCCAGCCTGGGCAACAAAGCGAGACTTCGTCTCAAAAAAAAAAAATCTGGCTGGGCATGGTGGCTTACACCCATTATCCCAACACTTTGGGAGGCCAAGGCAGAAAGGTCTCTTGAGTTCAGGAGTTCAAGACCAGCCTGGGCAACATAGTGAAACCTCATCTCTATATATTTTGTATAAAACAAAACAAAAAAACAACATCCGGGCACTATGTGTGCTCATTGGTACTGAAGTATCCTTTCTTGCAGGGCCTTCCAGCGGACAGAGCAAAAAGCATACATGTTTTTATTTTCATTTTTTATATTTAATCTTTGATCCATTTGGAGCTTATGCTGACGTATTCTGAGATACAGATTCCACTTAACCCTTTTGTCTCAGCATCATTTGTTAAATACTCCACTTTCTCCCACTGACTTGAGATGACACCTTTAAAACTTACTAAGTTTCCATCCAAAACAGAATCTACTTCTGTTTGGTCCATTGGGCTCCTTGACTATTCATGTAGCAGCAACAAACTGTTTTAAGTGTGAAAACTTTATCATATGTTTTAATATCTAGTAGGAATTGTTTCTCCTTTGTTGGCTTTCTTTTTAAAAGTTTTGCTGGCTTGAAAAAAGGCATTACTTTGAAAAAAAATAATTGTTCCTTTTTTTTTTTTTTTTTTTTTTTGAGACAAGGTCTCCCTCTGTGGCCCAGGCTAGAGTGCAGTCGCAAAATCTTGGCTCACTACAACCTCCGCTGCCTGGGCTCAAGCAATTCTCCTGCCTCAGCCGACGGAGTAGCTGGGACTACAGATGCCCACCACCATGCCCAGCTAATTTTTGCATTTTTAGTAGTGATGGGGTTTTACCATGTTGGCCAAGCTGGTCTCAAACTCCTGGCCTCAAGTGATCTGCCTGCCTCAGCCTCCTAAAGTGCTGGGATTACAGGCATGACCCACTGCACCCAGCCAAAAATTGTTTAATGACTAAAAATGTTTGTATTCCCTTTTTGGTGGAGGAAAAATACTGCAGCAGCACCACTGATCTGACCACACGAGCATTAAGTGAAGATACTTTATCCCAGGCCTCTTTGTTCACTGACAAACAGAGGTGGACTCAGAGCCAGGAGCACTATGAGCCCAGTGTCAGGATCGGGGGGCTCTGAACATGGATAGCACAGCATTCCCCATCCTCCTAAAATGGTATCATGCAAAATAGGGCATTTCTTTAAAACAAATTTTTCTTTGGCCGGGAGCAGTGGCTCACACCTGTAATCCCAGCACTTTGGGAGGCCAAGGTGGGCAGATCACAAGGCCAGGAGTTTGAGACCAGCCTGATCAACATGGTGAAGCCCCGTCTCTACTAAAAATACAAAAATTAGTCAGGCGTGGTGGCAGGAGCCTGTAATCCCAGGTACTCAGGAGATTGAGGCAGGAGAATCACTTGAACCTGGGAGGCAGAGGTTGCAGTGAGCTAAGATCGCACCACTGCACTCCATCCTGGGCAACAGAGCAAGACCAAGACTCTGTCTCAAAAACAAACAAACAAAAAATTTTTTTAAGTAGAAACAGTGCCTCACTTTGTTGCCCAGGCTGATCTTGAACTTCTGGGCCTCCCAAAGAAAATAGCGAAAATAGTGCATTTCTTTTTTTTTTTTTTTTTTTTTTTGAGACAGGGTCTCACTCCCGTTGCCCACGGTAGAGTGCAGTGGTGCAATCACAGCTCAATGCAGCCTTGACTTCCCAGGCTCTAGTGAGCCTCCCAACTCAGCCTCCCAAGTAGCTGGGACTACAGGCACACACCACCACACCTGGCTAATTTTTTTGCATTTTTTTAATAGAGATGGGGCTTCACGTGTTGCCCAGGCTGGTCTTGAACTCCTGGGCTCAAGCGATCCTCCCACTTTGGCCTCCTAAAGTGCTAGAATGACAGGCATGAGCCACCATGCCCTGTGAAAATAGGGCATTTCTAAACTTGAGAGGGAATGATTTATCAGAAACTTTTTTTTAAAAGAGAACAGAGAGAGGCGAGAAAAGCTCATTGTCAAACATCTTTTGTTATGGGGCATTATTTTTGCAATCAGTATATGTTCTTGAACATCCTGGGGTGCTTTCTAGAAACTTACTACAATTTCCAAATTCTCACAGAAAGTGAGCATTTCTTCTCTTTTGTGAGGGCAACCTGGGCTGGGAGAGGTCTGTGTCTTTCCTTTCCTCTCGCTTCCCCGAAGCTGTATGGGAAAGTGGAAAACAGCCACCACCCTGTCTGGAAAGCCAGTGTCTGATGGGGTTGGCAGATACCCCGAACCTGAACAGCTCATTGTCCCCAGCAGCTCCTTGAGGCTCGAGCCCCTTCCGGGCTGCAGACCTCCACCCCCACAAATGCGAGGATGCCAAGGTGGCCTTTCAACTTTATTATCTGGGGAAAAAAATGCAGGAAGCACTCGTAATTTACTGTTGCAAGCAGGAGAGCTGCCTGGTGCTATAAGCAGCAACCCTGCATGCAGGGGTGGCCTGGGGACGCTTTGTGTGTGTCAAGGGAAAAGCTTGCAGAGGTCAGGAGCTGCTACCTGGGCGTCCATGAATGAAGAGAGGCAGTGGCTGTGTCCTGTCAGAGCTCTGGCAGTAAAACACCCCTGCCAGGCAGCCCAGGGAGCTGACTCCTGCTCTGTTTCTAAGGACAAGAGAGACCTAACAGGAAAGGAGACGTCTTTCCTGGGCTGGGCCAGGAAGGAGCAGCTCAAAACATCCAGACGGTCCCTGTACCGATGGCCACCCTTGTGACCGCCACAGCCTGACCAAGACCCAGAAGGGATTCGTGATCTTGTGGCTAAGTCCTGTTCCATTTTGCAACTAAACTCCTCACTCCAGCTTTTGGGTGCCTGTTTCACCCAGAACTAGTGGGATATTTTGGGCAGGGTGCTTTTCTGCAGCCCTCCCTGGTTTTCCTTGCTTTTTTATTTTGAATGCGGGACCCCTGATGGCTTTGTCAAGCCTTCTACTTAAGGCACTGAAACTCAGGCAGCTCAGCCGCCTGGCAGCTGAGCATTTAGTGGTTGTGGCTTTTACACAGGTTCTTGACCCACCCTGACTCTTGTCAGCCTGATGGGTCCTTTTCATGTGGGGCCCAGATAGGCCCTGTCACCCCCAGCAAAGGGCAGCTCCAGGAGACCTGACTCCATGGGGCGGGTGGGTGGGCCAGGGCTTTGTAACCAGACCTGGAGGGTGCAGGAGGGTTTCAGACACTTCAGCAGCTGATGTCTGGAGATCAATTAGAGATAATGGCTTTGGGTGGACTGGAAGAAGCATGGCCAAGCTTTTTCCTGGTCATGATTGTGTTTACCTCATTATCGGGCTTTTTTTTTTTTTTTTTTTTTTGAGGGTGGGAGGGCATAGTGTTGCTTTGTGAATTTGTGCTGTCTGCTTTGTTTTGCTCGGGATGACTGGGTGTGGATCCCGGCAGGCGGGTAGCTCCCCCACCCCTATTCAGACTGAGAGGCACACAGCACAGCTTCTGCTCATGGCCCACCAGACCCTTGTCCTCCCTGCAACACAGCATCCTGTGGTTTTAAAGAAATTTCCTAGGCCAGGTGTGGTGGTTCATGCCTGTAATCCCAGCACATTTTGGGAGGCTGAAGTGGGCGGATCACCTGAGGTCAGTTCGAGACCAGCCTGGTCAACGTGATGAAACCCTGTCTCTACTAAAAATACAAAAGATTAGCCGGCTGTGGTGGCAGGCACCTGTAGTCCCAGCTACTCGGGAGGCTGAGGCAGGAGAATCGCTTGAACCTGGGAGGCAGAGGTTGCAGTGAGCTGAGATCATGCCACTGTACTCCAGCCTGGGCAACAAGAGTGAAACTCTATCTCAAAAAAAAAAAAAGAAAGAAAGAAATTTCTTCCTTTATTCACTCAAAAATAATTTCCGAGGTTCCTACTACATGCTGGAGGTCATACCAAGCATGGAGGATACCACAGTGAATGAGACAGATAAGGTACCCATCCCTAGGAGCTCACAGACCTGGAGATGATAAACAAGGCAATATAAAAAAAATATGCAAAAGGAGGAAATTTGGGGTAGATAATTAAAATAGAGTAAGATGACAGACTGTGCCTCAGGGCGAGAAGGCCTCTCTGAAGAAGCGGCATCCGAGCCAAGGCCTGAATGGTGAGAAGTGGCCAGCCCTGCAGAGATGAAGTGGGAGGGCTTTCCAGGCACGGGAGACAGCACGTGCAAAGACCCTGGGGTAGGAACAGCAGTGGGGCTCGGATAGAGGAGCAAGTGGGAGCTACACCTGGGAGCCGTCTTCAGAGGCAGCTCTCCCAGGGCCTGCCAGCCAGGTGCACATGTGTTGTGATGTGAAGCCTAGTGGTGATCTTTCTCTGCCAGAGGGGAGCAGGGCAGGGACCTGGGCCTGTCTCAGGTCGAAAGTGGAGATGAGCACCTGAGAAGGGAGTCCAGCGACTCTGGTTCTAGGTGTGCCTCTGCCCCACGAGCCATCTAACTTATTTTATTGGGGTGCAGTGATTTGTTCACAGCTCACTGCAGCCTTGACCTCCTGAGCTCAAGTGATTCTCCCACTTCAGCCCCCTGAGTAGCTGAGACCACAGGTGCGCAACACCGTGCCCAGCTAATGTTTGTATTTTTTGTAGGGATGGGGTCTCGCCATGTTGCTCAGGCTGGTCTTGAACTCCTGGGCTTAAGCAATCCCCCACCTCAGCCTCCCCAAAGTGCTGGGACATGAGCCACTGTGCCCCAGCCATCTAACTTCTTCATGCTGCAGCTTCCCTATTACTAGATCAGCAGGTTTGGGTTAGACATTTGTGGCTTTCAAATTTTGCATTTTGATGGAGGAACCCCTTTCTTCAAGGGCCTGTCTTTTGGGGAGGAAGTTGAGTGGGTCAGGGGTCAGAAGCAGACAGGCATGTTGCTGGCAATGCTGGGCACGGAGCCCAGAACCCGCCCACTTGCCCCTTTTGTCCCCAGCAGCCCATCTGCCTCTCCTGCACCACCCCAGGAACAGGCCTGGGCAGCCCTGAGCTTTGGCCTGTGGTGCTGAAGACAGTCAAGGAGAGGGGCTTGGTCCAGCGCAACCATAAGCAGCCTCCTCAACAGATATGAGTCACAGAGCCCATGCCCTGCCAGCCCCATGGTCATTCTAAGGCTCTGGCATTTAGAATGGCTCTAAATACCTCAAGAAGAGATAAGATAGAAACAGAAGATGTTCTTTAACTGGGATACTCCTGTGGCGGAGGAAGTGCCCAGGCACACTTGTGCTGCAGCCGTGACAGTTTTCCCTCCTTCAGAGCCCACAAGTGAGGGAACTAAATGCTCGTCTGCTCCCCAGGCACCACAGTACGCATGGCAGGTGCCTGGACGTAGCACCCCTGTGTCCTCTTCAAAGAGTCAAGAGGCTCCTGTGTCCTCTTGAAAGAGAAAAGGCCACATAGGAGTGGGGGATCCTTGCCATCTAGTCTACCCGCAGACAGGAGCCATGTGAATAAGTCAGGAATGCTTTTGACTACAGGCCCCCAAACGCAGTTGACTATAGCAAAACATGAAGTTATTTTACTCCTAAAACAAGGAGAATGGAGGAGCCGCCACTGGTGCCGTTTGCAATGTTGGGTTGATGTCTCTGCGATGTTGTTGAGTCTTTTCCTCATGGTTGCAAGTTGCTATTGCTCCAACCTTGTCCACGTTCGAGGCATTGTGTGGATGTCTCATTGCTGCAAGAGGGTCACATGGTTCCCAGCTGTAAGGGAGGCTGGGAAAGAAAGAATTTCATGTTTCTACCCTCTGTGGTTGAAAAAGATAAGGGAGAATGTTGATTCAGGTATAATATCAAGAAAAGTGGTTCACAGTCTCTGCCACAGCCTGGGCACCATCAACTAAACTTTGACAATCGCTTTGGGTGTTAAGATGCCGAAGGCTTGGGCAGAGAAAAAGAATGGTAAGGAAAGGAAATGGGGGAAGTGGGGAGGAAGAAGAGAGGAGAGGGAGGTAGGCAGGGGAGCAGGAACAGCAATTGTTGGGGGCCTTCTGTGTGCTGGATACCCCCCAGACACAGAATTCAGTTCCTCAGCACACAGGGAAACTGAGGCTTGGCTTTAGAGAGCTTAAGTAATTTGTTTGTGTGTGTGTGTGTTTGTTTTTTTGTTTGTTTTTGTTTTTTTTTTGAGATGGAATCTCACTCTGTGGCCCACGCTGGAGTGCAGCGGCATGATCTTAGCTCACTGCAAGCTCCACCTCCTGGGTTCAAGTGATTCTCCTGCCTCAGCCTCCCAAGTAGCTAGGATTACAGGCATGTGCCACCACACCCAGCTAATTTTTGTATTTTTAGTAGAGACGAGGTTTCACCATGTTGGTCAGACTGGTCTTGAACTCCTGACCTCAGGTGATCCACCTGCCTTGGCCTCCCAAAGTGCTGGGATTATAGGCATGAGCCACTGCGCCTGGCCAGTAATTTGTCTGAAGTCACAGAATTAGTAAGAAAGAGAGCCCTAGTCTCTCCAACCTTAATGCTGTTATTTCTCAAGGGAAGGGGTGGGGAAATAGAAAGGAAAAAGAAAGCAACAGTCAGAGTAGGGACAAGCTGAGGCCGCAGCAGCACCAGCACCAGCACCATCGGCTCCACATGAACAGACCCAGGTCTGCTTATCTCACCACTGCGGTCCCTGCACCTGGACCGGGCCTTGGAGCATAGTAGGGGCTCAATAAATGCGTGTGGACTGATGACTGAGTTATTACTTAGTTTTCATAGTACCATCACTATCCATAACTACGGTTCAGGCGGTGCTCTGTGCCCAGCACCAGTCCAGGCCTCTTCAGCTATCGCTGCATTTAGGCCTCACTGCAACCTTCAAAAACAAGTCCCTGCTGTTGTTCCCTCATTTTAGAGATGAAGAAACCAAGGCTTGGAGAGCCAAGTCACCTGCCTGAGGTCACACCAAGCAAGGGCCTGAGTGCAAACAGAGCGTGTCCGCAGCTGCCCACTCCCCTCCACACCTGGACATGTTCCCCCACACTAGATTCAGCCCCAGAAAGGTCCCCATGCAGCATCCCAGGCCCCAGAGCCTTGGGCCATCATCCGCACCAGAGCTGTGGGCTCTGTCATGAAGGGACTGAAGGCCTAGGAAGGAGGTGCTGCCTTCCTCTTTCTCTTGGTAACCTGCCCCTGTTTCCCTGCATGGCTTCCTTGGATTGAGTGAACGTAAGTTAGTCTCACACCCCTGCAGCCCATGGAGGGTCCTTACCTCTCCTCACCTGCCAGAGAGCCAGCTGGAGTTTCATCCCTTCAGGCTTCCAAGGCCAGCCTCCTTCCAAGGCTTGTATGGTGAAGCCCTGGGGTCCATCCCAAGGCAGGGCCTCACAGCAGCCCTAGCCCATTCCCAGGTCTTGGCCCAAGGGAAATCTCTGGCTGCATCTGACTCCCTCTGGTGGGTTCCTCCTTCTGCTCTGCTGGAGGTCGGTGAAGCGCAGCACCACGTGGCCTGGCTCAGTGGTCTCACCTTAGCAGGGCCCACCACACACCCTGGAAACCCATACATCTTGGTCCAGCACAGCCAGTGGCTTCTAGCTCCATGACTGTGGATGTGTCACCTGCTCTCTGAGTGCCAGTTTCCCCACTCTTGGGTGACTGGGTGAGTCACTTAATCTTCCTCCCAGAAGCCCCTAGTCTTCATGTGCACAATGGCAAATGAATATGAACCTTGTTATTTGGTGGATTAAATAACACATACACACTGCCCAGCACAGGTGCCTGGTGTCCAGTGGGTCGCAGTGATCGACTACAACGAGCTCCAGGCTGCTTAGCCATGGAAGCTGGCCTGGCTTGCTGTTTCCCCTTTTGAAACTTCTACTGAAGCATAATGCACATTCAGAAAAGAGCACGCATCACTCAGTTTCACAGCTCAGCCAAGTTCACAAACTGACCTCACCTCCTGTGACCTATGTCCAGATCAAGAAACAAAACATTGGCACCACCCTAAAGACCCCTTGTGCTCCCTCTAGTCACTGCCCCTGGGACAGGGTGACCACTGACCTGACTTCTAGGAGCATACATTGATTTTGCCTGTTCTAGAACTTTATAGAAATGGAATTGCACAGCATGTACTCGTTTGCTCACAAGCATGAGTGTGTGAGCGTCATCTGTGTTATGGCATGCGTCAGTAGTTTGTTTCTTTTTATGGCTGAGTAGTATTTCATGGTATGGGGAGCCCACAATGTATCCATCCTTCATTGGTGGACAGTTGGGAGCTGTTGTGAATAGTGCTGCTATGACCAGCCTTCCAGTCTGCTATATGTTCTTTCTTCTTTCCATCTTTCGAGGCAGGGTCATGCTCTATGGCCCAGGCTGGAATGCAGTGGCACAATCACAGCTCACTGCAGCCTTGATCTCCCAGCCTCAAGCAATCCTCCCACCTCAGCCTCCACAGTAGCCGGGACTACGGGTGCATGCCATCATGCACAGCTAAATTCTTTTTGCAGAGGCAGGGTCTTGCTACGTTGCCCAGGCTTATCTCGAACTCCAGACTTCAAGTGATCTTCCCACCTCAGCCTCCCAAAGTGCTGGGATTATGGGTGTGAGCCACCATGCCCAGCCTACTGTGTGTTCTTTAGGGAACATCTGTGTTCATTTTATTGTGTACACACCTGCAAGTGGAAATGCAGGGTTGTGGCTGGCCTTGGTGTTTTCTCTGAGCCTCTCCAAGGGCACCAGGAAAGAAGGGAGGGAAAAGAGGCATGTGCATGCCCCATGGGAGTTACAAAGTGTGGCCCGTGTCCAGGATGGCCCACTTCATTCTGAGCTCTGTCGAAGACTTCAGAGCTGTGCTGGCAGTGGGCAGGAAGGGGCCTGAGTGAGGCAGTGATGCATCCCTACTGTGTGCGGGGTAACTCTTCTAAGAACCTGTCCCAGCCCTCACAGTGAATGACCCAGTTGGGAAAATGAAGTTTAATGCAGGAAACAGAAAGTACCACAAACGTGTCAGTTCAGAGCCAGCTGGGCAGCAGTCTGTGGAGGGATCTTGATTTGGCTGGGGTGGAAGGTGTCTTTGTTGACAGCCCAGGCACCTTTCCACCTCATGAACACCCATGCATCCTTCAGTGCCCAACTGAGGTGACATTTGTCACCTCAGTGGAGCCCTCCCAGATCTGCTACATCCTTCTCACACCCTGGGCACTTCCTTCCTAGTATGTTTCAGGACTATCAAGTACAAACTGGAATACACCGCCCATGACCAACATGCAGATCAGGATCCTATGACATCACTTGTTTAATCTCTGTCTCCCCTGCTGGCCTGGAGGCTCCCTGTGGTCAACCCTGAGTCCGTATTGTACATTGCCATGTCACCTGCACTTGTCATGGTGCCTGGTGTGTGGTAGTGGCTCCGTGCATATTTGTGGAAGGAACACAGGCCTAAAAACATGTGTGGTCAAAGGCATGGAGGGGTCGCATATGGGTGACTAGGGGACAAAAGATGGCAAGTCCGTCTGCATCACAGTTCCCAGAGAGAAACAGAAGGAAATAAGGCCAGCAGGGCAGTGGGGCCTACAACGCCAGACCAGAGAGAGCTATAACTCAATTCCGCCGGTGACTGGGAGCTATTGAAGGTTTTGGAATAGGAAAGTGACATGACCAGAATTAACTGATGACATTTTAAAGCAAGACTTTTTGAAAAGGAGAATAATTAAATTGTAATTTTTACCTTTTATCATGGTTTTCAGGAGAATGTATTTCAACAAGTCAGGCTCAGTTAGTTGTATTCGTAATGGAAAATTTATCTAAATAGAGAAGAATGAGGAAATAGTATTGGACTGTTTCTCCTAGATTTCAGCAAAGGTGTCAAACTGACTGTGAGGTTGCAGGCAGCTATGCAAAAATCAGTTAATATAAAGAATAAATGGATAGTCAGCGCTACGGCCCAGCCCACAGGTCGGGTGTTTTGAATCCAGGCACGTGTGAAGCCCTGGTGTTCTCCATGTCCTCCTCTTCCGGCCGGATGCCTCCCTACTTTCCACCTGTCACAAGCCTCCCACCTTCTTTGGTTCACAGTAAATGTCATTTCTTCCGAAGAACCTTCCCTCTCACCCCCCAGTCCCCCAGGAGAAACATCTCTCCTTTCTCCATAAATATGCTGCACCTAGAGTACCCCTTGGCTGTGGCACTGCTTCAGTCATTTTTGTTATGGTGTGGGCAGGGACAGTTTATGGGGTAGAGATGGATGCTAGCCCTACCTAGTAGGAAAACATATATATACATTATAGATACATATATTTTGAGATGGAGTCTCTCTCTGTCGCCCAGGCTGGAGTGCAGTGGCATGATCCCTGCTTACTGCAGCCTCCCCTTCCTGGGTTCAAGCGATTCTCCTGCCTCAGCCTCCCCAGTAGCTAGGACTACAGACACGCACCACCAAGCCCAGCTAATTTTTGTATTTTTAGTAGAGACGGAGTTTTACCATGTTGGCCAGGCTGGTCTCAAACTCATGACCTGAAATGATCTGCCCACCTCAGCTTTGCAAAGTGCTGGGATTACAGGCGTGAGTCACCATGCCAGGCCAGAAAACTTTATTTATTTATTTATTTATTTATTTATTTATTTATTTATTTATTTATTTTTTATTTATTTATTTATTTATTTATTTATTTATTTATTTATTTATTTGAGAGGGAGTCTCACTCTGTCACCCAGTCTGGAGTGCAGTGGCATGATCTCGGCTCACTGCAAGCTCTGCCTCCCGGGTTCACACCATTCTCCTGCCTCATCCTCCAAAAGTGCTGGGATTACAGGCGTGAGCCACTGCGCCTGGCCCAGAAAATATATTTTAAAGCCAGAATACTGAGACAGGAATAGTAGATCAACAGAATATAATAAAAATCCACACATGATAGAAAATTAGTATAAGATGACATTTCCAATTAATGGATAAAGATGAGTTGTTTAAAAGATGATATTTAGGCCAGGTGCTGTGGCACATGCCAGTAATTCCAGCACTTTGGGAGGCTAAGGCAGGAGGATTGCTTGAGCCCAGGAGGTTGAGCCTGCATGAGCCAAGATCATGCCACTGCACTTCAGTCTGGGTAACAGAGTGAGACCCTGTTTCAAAAATAAAAAATAAAAGATAAAAGATGGTATTGACACCACTTAGAAAGCCATTTAGAAAAAAATAAGCTAGATCCCCACTTCATTACTTATATTGAGATAAATAAAAGATGGAATAAAGATTTAAATGTAATGAAGACATAAAGTTTCCAGAAGAAAATATGGGTGAATTACTTTTGTAATCTTAGAGTGGAAAAAAGCTTTTGTTTTAACCTGAAGCCCTAAAGCCCTAAAGGAAAAAAAAAATCAGATGATATGAAAATGTAAAATTTCCATATGGCTAAAAAAAATCCTGTCATAAACTAAGTAAAAAGACAACAAAAGGAAAACGTATTTGCAAAATACATGACAAAAGATTAATTTTCCTTATTTCCAAAAAGTTCTTACCAAAAAAAAAAAAAACCAACAATTCAAATAGAGAAATGGGCAAAGGATATGAACAGGTTAGTCAGAAAGAAAGAAAGAAAGAGAAAGAAAGAAAGAAAAGAAAGAAAGAAAGAAAAAGAAATACAGGTGCCTCATAAACACACAGTGCACAGAAACATCTACTTACATTCCCAAGTGAAGAGGAGCAAAGGAAAATAAGAGATACCATTCTTCCCTCCTCAGATTGACAGAGATAAAAGAGATTGCTAATAGTAAGCAGTGACAAGTGTGCAGTGAAATGAATGCTGCTAGATATTGCTGGTGGCAGAGTGAACTCATGTAGCATTTAGAGAGAGGGATGTGACCCCAGTTGTGCAATTATGAAATGTACAATCCTGATGATAAAAGCTACCATCTACCAAGTACTCCCTCTGGGGAAAAGATCAAGATGTCTTTTAGGATCTAGCCTCTGCAGTCACACACCCTCATTTCCACAATATACCATTGGTTCCACAGCCCTGTGCATTGTGATGGTACCAGGGTATGAAACTGGGCGGTGAGGGTCATCGTGGGGCCATCTTGGAGACTGTCTACCACAGTTTGTAATCTCAAAGGGGAAAATTTGGTGCCAAATGCTACGTTAAACACATGTTAAACATAGTGGATCTTTGGAAGGCCAAGGCGGGTGGATCACTTGAGTCCAGGAGCTTGAGACCAGCCTGGACAACATGGTAAAACTCCATATCTACTAAAAATACAAAAATTAGCCAGGCCTGGTGGCGCACACCTGTAATCCCAGCTACTCGGGAGGCTGAGGCACAAGAATGGCTCGAGTCAGGGAGGTGGAGGATGCAGTGGGCCCAGATCGTGCCACTGCACTCCAGCCTGGGTGACACAGCAAGATTTGGCCAAAAATAAAAAATAAAAATAAAACCAACAAACAAAAACATTGTGGATCACGTGTAGATGAGGAAACTGATGCTTAGAGAGGTTTAGGTGTGGTGCCCAAAGTCATCCATCTAGTGTCAGAGCCAGAATTTGAACTAGTTCCATCTGATGATACTCTTTCCATTGGACCTCCTCACTGGCCTCCCTGTCACCACTTCTGCTCCTTTATAATCTCATCTCTCCTGATCTAAAAACGTAACTCAGATTGCATCCTCTCCTCACTCCCAGTGTAAAGCCCACACACCTCACGGCGGATGTTGAGGATGTTGCATGCTTGGCCCTGGTCGGGGGCGACGCTCATCCCTCCTGCCCTCCCCCAGCCCACATTGCTCTAGCCACTCTGGTCACCTTTCCTTTCATCAGCAGCTTTGCACCAGCTATTCCCTCTGCCTAGAAGACAGTGCCCCCAGGTCTTCACCCAGCTGTCAACTTCTGCCCTCTGGGGATTAGGACACCCAGTGGCTTCCTCCTGGGAGAGCTCTTTCCTGACCACTCAGCCCAGAGCCCACCCTGGCCTCCACCCTCACTCCACCCCCATCCTCTGCCTCTCCCCCACCCCTTGTCTGCACTTCACTCCTTCTCTACAGGATCTAAGAAGAGTCACACATTAAGTTTAGTTGTTATTTCTCTCTAATTTTTTTGAGATGGAGTTTCGCTCCTGTCGCCCAGGCTGGAGTGCAACGGCACAATCTCGGCTCACTGCAACCTCCGCTTCCCGGGTTCAAGCAATTCTCCTACCCCAGCCTCCTGAGTAGCTGGGATTACAAGTGTGTGCCACCACACCCATCCAATTTTGTATTTTTAGTAGAGACCGGGTTTCACCATGTTGGCCAGGCTGGTCTCGAACCCCTGACCTCAGGTGATCCACCCGCCTCGGCCTCCCAAAGTGCTCGGATTACAGGTGTGAGCCACTGCACCCAGCTGTTATTTCTCTTTCATCTCATCATTTAGAAAGTCAATTAGTGACAATGAATGTTTTGTACAGTCCAGGACTGTTGTGTTGTGGAGTTTCTCTTTCTGGATTTCTTGTCTGGTTGTCTCTTGAGGAGCAGATTCAGGTGAAGCGTGTTGGGGGAGCACATGGCTCAAGTGATGCTGTGTCTTCCAGTGCCTCCCTTCAGGAGCCGAGGACATCATGTCTGGTGGCCCCACTTTGGAGGCTGCTGAATTTGATGACTTGATTGGGAAGTGTCTGCCAGATCACTCCATTGTGCAGGTACATTTTCTCCTCTGTCATTAATAAGTCATTTGTGGGGATAATTTTTTTTTTAATGTTTTGACATGCTTGAACAGTGTCTGCTCTGGTCACGCTAAGATCCTATTTGTCCTAATAATGGCAAACCAGAGTCCCATGGCCAGGTCCCCACTTGTGGGACATGCTTACTTCATATGGGAAGCTGCATGAAAGGGGTTTGCTGCTTAAAAAGTCCCATCAGAGCATACCCTAATCATCTGTTTACAAAAGCACCCAACGTCTTCAGAGGCTGGAGGGGACCTGTGGCAGCATTGCCCCCGCCCCCCCCAAAGCAGATGGGATCAGCTTTCTCTGCCATGGTCTCCTATCAGGCTGGGGCCAGAAGAAGGGATACATCACTGGGAGAATTAGTGGTCAAGAAACTAGGTCACCCGATTCCTCGTTGGGACTCATGCTGTGGCCACTTTAAGGAGTGGGGGAGTGGCACAAGGACACTGAAAACAACCTACACAAGGTTACTCCAGGAGTGGCAGCTTGTGTAGGAATAAGGATCTGGGAGATTTCCGAGGGCTTTCAGCACACACACATGAAAACTCGCCTCATTTGCAGTGCTGCTCAACAGCCAGGTTTCTGCAGGGCTCTCAACTGTTTTCTGTGGGTTGAGCAGGGCCGGACTGTTTTATCTCAGGGATAGTAAATGAGTTCACATTTCATGCCTACAGAAAATCACTGCTCTGCCCTCCTGGGCGGTACTAGCTCTCTTTTATTAGTCAGAGAAGAGGTGGGTTATCTGGGTTCAATTCCACCTTTGAACTTCAGTTGGATTTGGCTTTATATTTCAAGCTCAGATGTCCACCACTGCTGTGAAATAGTAATTCAGGCCAGGAGAAGTCAAAGGTCTCTGGAAATGTGGTGGGGAAAGAGGGAAATCCTGAGTCTGAATTATCTCATTTTCAGAGTGAGGATGGACAGTTCCCGCGTTGGAAACACATTTCCTGGATGAACTTAAGAGCTGTGGCCACTCGTTCTAAAAATCATTATTGGGCACCAGCATGTGTGGATAAATAAAGCCTCCCACCTGCCCCACACCACCGAGGATGAGAAGATCTAGTAAACTGGGGAGAGTGAATTGGTTTGAAAACACATTTGATTTCAGGAATAAAAGGTGCTAATGAGTAAATGTGCCTAAACCCTCTTTTAAAAAGAAAGTGTGAGTTTTCTATTGACAGCAGAGTCTTGAGCATGTGCGGAAGGAAGCCTGCATGGCACTAATGTGATGTCTTGTGATCATTTTATTTTTCTGACGGGTAAACGCTGGGCCCTGAACCTGTGGGGTTGTACTTCGCGCTCGCGGCTGTAGAGGGAGCCTTGTTTACCATGGATTGTTCACAATGCAAAGCTTTCAGAGGAAGAAAGAAAAAGGCTTTTTACAGAAAAAAAGTTGGAGGGTTAAAGGCAGTCTGTTTCAAAATTGCAAACAATCGCTGTGGCTGTCTCGTTTTCTCTTCTCTGCTGGTTCCACCGTGAATGAATGGTAGCGTAAAGAGTCAGTAGAAATTGCCCTTCCTCTTCGGATGCGACCAGAGGAATCAGGAGGTGGGATCCTTATCAGGGTTTTTTTTAGTTTTTGGTTTTTGGGTTTTTTTTTGGCAATTTCCCCACAGAATTCCACGAGGGCAGCTCCCCATCCTTGTTGAAGCACAAGCTTTTTGCGAGGCTGATCTGTGGTAGCGGAGGATCTGGATTTGGAGGGGTGGGGTGGGGATGGGTCCCCTGACCCATTTTCTCCATCGGGGTCTAATTCTGCGGTTTGGTGACCAGAGTGTTGCTTTTCGGGCCGAGTCCGAGGTTGCTCGGAGGTCCAGGGCTCCCACCCCGCGACGCCCGTCCCGCCTCCTCCTGCACCCCGGGCAGGGGTCTGTCCGCCCGGGGGACCGACTCTGGGATCCGCGTGGCCCCCCTCCCCGGCGGTGCCGTCTCCGCGGACAGTGGGTGCCCGGGTCTGGGCTGGAGCGGCGTCCCCGAGATTATCCTATTACTTTACAACTGTGGCTCGCGCGCCGTCAGGACCTGGCCCCGTGTGGGCTGGCGGAGCACAATGACCGGCAGCGGGGCGGGGGCGGGCACGCGGGCGCGAGCGGGCGGCGGGCGCTGGGGGTCGCGTAGATGTTTGGGTCGAACAGGTGAGCGCCTCCCGGACACTCGGGCGCCCGCGGGGGGCGGGGAGGAGGGCGGAGGGGGTGTAAACTAAGTGGTGGGAAAGAGACAAAGGAAGAGTGAAGAGCGAGACGGTGAGGATGGGGAAGGGGGAGGGGCGCGGAGGGGCAGCCGGTGGGCAGCGCGCCGAGGAGCTCGAGCTTGAACTTGATCAAGCACTGGGGGCCCTGCCGTGGGGGTGGGGCGGGGGCACGGCAGAGAGCCGGCCACGTGCCTGGCTTTCCCAGCCCGGGGTCTCGCTCCGGCCGCCCGGGGGAGCCGAACCCCGAGGCCCGGCAGCCCCGCCCCACAAGTACCCGCGTCCCTGGGGACCCTAGAGACGCACGGGGGTCAAAGGCTGCCCGAAGGGGCCCCGGGCGCCGAGAGTTCCTGAGGGTGCCTGAGTCACTTTCTTTGGGCCAAGTCTCCCTCTCCTGGCCTGACCGCAGACAGCCCGCCGGGTGCCCACTCCCCCCAGCCCCCACCGGACCCAGAGACCGCAGCCTCCGGGAGCGATGGGTAGGCACAGATCCCAGCGCCTTCTTTCCGGGCTCAGCCCCGTGCAAGGATCTTCCTCGAAGCTCTTCCCCCTTAAGAGCGCGCTCTCCACCGAAGCGCACGGCGGCGCGTCCAGCGCGCCCTTATCCCCCCCTACCTGGCCCAGCGCCCCCTCCTTCCTCCTCTTCTCCCCCCGCGCCTCTCTCCCTCCTTTCTCCTCTCCCCTCTCCCTGGGTGCCTCCTTTTCCTCTCTCCCCTTCCCCCCGTGCCCACTCCTCCCTCTCACCCGCCCCTCCGCCACCTCCTCCTGCTGCTCCTCCTATTCCCCCTGCTTGCGCCCTCCCTGCGCTCCCCTCCCCCCCGCCCCCGCCCCGTGCCCGGTCCCGCCCCCCTCTCCCGCCTCCCCGTGCCCGGTGCCCCCTCCCCCTTCCTCCGGGCCGCGGCGCCGCCGCCGCCGCTGCCGCCGCTGCTCGCCTGGGCCCTCCTCCTGGCCACCCCCGCCCCCGGGCCGGGCAGTGACGCGCCGCGGCGGTGCCAGCCCCTCTCCCCGGGCGGCCGCGGCGGCAGCAGCAGCAGCAGCAGCAGCTGGAGCTGTGGGGCTGTCACCGCCGCCCGCCCCGCTCACTCGCGGATCCCGACCGCCCATCTCCGCCTCGCCTCCAGCCCAGGTACGGAGTCCGGCCCGGATCCCGGCGATCGGGCCGTTTCCGGGGCCCCAGCCGCCGCCCCCCTTCTCCGGCTGCTGCCGCTGGCCGTTGAGCTGCGGTTAGGGGGCGGGGGGCTGGGGGCGGTTCTGGGTAGGGGGGCGCAGGGGGAGCTTCCTTTGCCGGGGCTGAGGAAGGGGGCGCGGAGGAGCGGCTGCGCCCTGGGCGGGCGGAGTAGGCTGGGGCGGGGGACGGGTGAGTGTGCCCGAGGGGGGGGGGCGATGAAGGCTGCACTGTGGGGGCCGCGGGGCGCCCAAGAGGTGTGTCTGGCCCTGAGCGTCCAGGGTCGCGGGACGCACCCCACTGCCGGGGTGCGCGCCGCGGGTCCTGGGGGGCGGTGATTGTGCGCGCCGCGCAGCGGTATTGTGCGACGGCCGCTCGGTGTGCAGCGGGCTCGGCACCGCGTCCCGGGGAGGGAGGCGTTCTCTGGCGGCCGGGTGGGGGCCGGGCTCGGGTTGCCGCGGCCGCCACGAGAAGGGAAGTGGACTGTGTTTGGGGATGTGAGGATGGGAAGCGTTGAGTGTCAGGGAGGGGTTCCCCGGCGCGGCGCGGGGAGTTGAGACGCGGTTTGCAGAGTTGAGCCCACTTCGGCAGGCCCGGGTCCCTCCCGGGAGGGGATGGGGTGTCCCTCTCAGGTGCACCGTCTGACCGGAAGCCGCGGGCGTCGGCGGCCCCTGGCGAAGGGGCCTTCCTTAATGATGGTACACGGCGGGGCGGGGGCAGCCGGCCGCCTCGAGGGCGCGCGCAGGGGTTAAGTTGGATTTACACCTCCGCCCGCTCTCTCCTCCCTCCACCTCGTCTTCAAGGCTGGATACTTTGGGTGGGGAGGAGGGGGGAGTGCAATCCGCATTTTTATTCCAGCCGCTCGGGAGCAGAAGTGACCCTGCTCCCACCCGGAGCTGCGTTTGCCCGAGTCCGGCCGCCCCTACCGGGCTGCGCTTCCTGGGGGAAGTTCTCATTAAGCCTCGCTAATTAGCATTATTCCTGTAGAAAGGTTAAGGTTAGACCGTCCTTTTCCTTATGGGAGGCCCACCCCCTCCCCATTCCCTACTCCCTCCCCTCTCCCCAAGAGCACAAAAGCACAAAAAGAAAGTGTGAAGAGGCTCAGATCAATGGAGAAGCCACAAACCCATTAATTCAAATGGAACCTTTTTTCCCCCTCTAAAACATTGATTTTCCTTTCTGTCTGCTCTGAGGGGAGATGAATAACCTCCTGATTTCACCTGAAATGGTGTTTGGACTCTGTGATTTCCTCCTCTTTCTGAGAAGGATTGTGGCTTGAAATAGATTCTCCCTTGAGATAAAGCCCTACTTATCCCAGAATCAGCTGGCAACCCCAGCCTGCTCCCCGCCCCCCCAACTCACACACACCACATCGGGTGTGGGGAGAGGTGTTTGGGGGGCCGCATGGCTCTTCTGGAGAGAGCCATCTGTGTGATGGGACCAGGCCCCTGTCTTGACCCCTGACACAGGCCGGATTCTGGACTGAGTTGGTCTGGGGAAAAGGCCCGTTTGTGGCCCAGGCCCTGTGGCAGTTTAGCCTCCCGGGTAGTAAATTACCCCTTCATTGGAAAGCCATTAGGGCCTAAATGTGTCCTTGAATAATATCAAGCTCCTGTCTAATCCAGGCTCAGGCTGGGCTTGCTTTATAGAGCAGGGTTTTAAGACAGCACCTCTTGAGCTGGGCGACACCACCCTATTCAGCACCTTCCTGCCGCACAGTGGGAACAGAGCTCACTGCGGCCTTCCTCCCAGCTGAGAAGACGCCTTTGGGGAACTTTTCCTGTGGCCGCTACCCTGGGGCTCTGTGGAGCTGGACCGCCTGGGAATTGCTCAAGAACTTTTTCTGTGTTGTCTGGGTTCCTTTCTTGGAAGGACAGCCCTGCAGGGGATTAGCTCACAGCGGCTCCCTTCCAGCCTTCCTTTTGGCTGGAAGATCCCTGTCTGCTGAAGCTCCTCTCTCCAGCTTCACTTTTAAAGAAACCCCCATTAATGGCAGGGTCTGAGGGTACCAGCGAGGCCCTCGTGGTGAGGAATGCTGATGGGGAGCAGCCAGGTGCCTTTGCTTAGGAACAAAAGCCTGTTTTCCACTCGATGTACAGTGGGAAGGTGTGGGAAATGCTCACTTCGAGCATCCAGGCGTCCATGACAGCAGGGACAACAGAGGACCACATGTAGATGGGAATACGCTTCTGACAGACACAGTGTGCGTGTGAGTGAGTGTGAGAGAGAGAGAGCGAGAATGCCTCCAGTGTGGTAGGTGATTGGCTGTGTCTCAGCCCTTCCTGCCTCATATTTCCCAGAAGAGCTGGTGCTTGCATGGCTAGTAAGCAGAGGAGGCATGTTTGCAGGAAGGAGTGGAATTGTGCAGGGAGTGCTGGAAGGCTGGCCTCCTTCCCTGGTGGCTAGGTGGGCTTGGGGTGTAGCCATGAAGCAACAACCTTGGGATCCCACACCCCCCAGGAGCTATGGCTCAGACCACCCTCATGTTTCATGTGTGCGGCCGCTTCACAACAAGGATTTGAACCCCTGTTGCTTTAGATCCTGGGGGTTTTTCGTCTTCCATTAATAAGCCATCTGATGAACTGAAGTGGTTAAGTTGGGGTCACATGCGGTTCAGTACCTTCTTGGCATGCTCAGAAGGCTGTGTGTGTAATGCTCGCTGACATGGAGACAAGGGAGAGAGTTGCCTCGTGTGGAAGAATGTCCAGGGCCTGGAAGGGGCCTACAGGTGCACAGAAGGAGGGGCCCACCAGTGGGTTGAGAAGAGACTCCACTTTAGGATAGAGCTGGTACTGGGGCAACTGCCTGAGGCTGGTGTTCTTCCCAGTGGGAGCTTTAGCCTCCTGTCGAACAAGCCTGGGGGCTGTTTAGCGAGGGGTCTCTTTCCTGCTCAGCCCAGAAACATCCCCTGCACATCCCTGCCCCCGCCCTCCTCTGAAACACACACCCAGGGCTCCTGGTCAGGGCTTATGGCTTACAATTGCACTAAATTCTCAGCAAATCCTCCTCCTTTTCTTTCTCAAGCAAGCTGTAGAGATAGAATTACAGCTCTCAGGAAGGGTCTGGAAAATACTGTGTGAGGCACGCCCCAGGATCCCAAGTCCCGGAGGATGCAAATGGCTTAACTTCAGAGGCACGAGGAACCCAGTTCCAGAGAAATTGACCCCAGTTGTAAAATAATCAGGTTACTGATAGCACCTGCCCGTAGTTACAAGCCATGGATACAGGCCCGTTTCCACCATTTCCCCTCTGGTCTCCCGTTTTCTCCTCCTCCTGGGCTGGGCAGTGGTTGTGCTAGTTACCCTGAAGAAGAGGAAGCTGGGTGGAGAGAGACTGAACCTGTCCATGAATTTTGGACTGAAGATAAGAGCAGGGAGGGTCTGGTCAGCTCCTCTCCCTCTGCCCCAGAGGCAGGGCTCCCAGGTTGGGGTGTGTCCCAGAGGCTGACTGGGTGCTACCCATCTGCCTGCCTAACTCTTAAGTTCCCTTTTCAGAAGAGCATTTGGCTTTGGCTCTGTTACTCTGTGACCCATGATGGCTTTGGTACTGGAATAAATGATTGCTGGGTGGGCAAGGCCACGGGCTTCAGGGTGTCCAAAGGGCAGAGGCTAGAGAAACCAGGGGGTAGCTGACTGGCCAGTCACATGGGGACTGGGGAGAGGGAACCCAGAAGTAATGGATTGCACACACTTTTCTTTTGTAAATAGAGACAGAGTCTCACTGTGTTGCCCAGGTGGGTCTTGAACTCCTGGCCTTAAACAATTCATTCACCTCAGCCTCCCAAAATGTTGGCATTACAGGTGTGAGCCATCGCACCCAGCCCACACTTTTATTCTCTAATGTAAAGTTTTGTTGAAGTTTGTTAACAGAAGGGAGAAATTAGCCCTCAATTCATCTGAGATTCCTGAAGGGAAAAGTAAAAAGCGCCCTGTGACCTCTGGGTGAGCTGGTGAGCACCTTGGGTCTCTGAACAGGCCTGAGGACTTGGCCACTCTCAAACCTGCACCAGTGCCTCCAGCATGGCCCTCTGGACTTGGGTGTATTTTCCCCCTCTGCACAGTTGTCGCTGACGGGTTCTGATCTGTGTGTACCTGTAACTGCCTGTGTGATTAGCCTGCTTCTCCAGCCTTGGCTTAAGGTGTGAGTGAGGGACTGGAGCTACAGTCTGGCCATCTGCGGCTGGGGGACTTACACCCATGAACTGGGCTTTGCTGTGCCAGACAGGTTGCAGAGGGGTCTTGGGAAGTCTTCTCTAGCTCAGCCCTTGAAAGTCTGGGTGTTGAAGGGTTTGTGTAAGTCTGACCAACACTTATTTTTGTATTGTGTGTTTTTGAAAAGTTAGGCTTAATAGACTTGATTTCTCACTTAAAAAAAAAAAAATTGCTGTCACAGCCAGGTGTGGCAGCTCACACCTGTACTCCCAGCACTTTGGGAGGCCAAGGCACTTCAGCCCAGGAGTTCGAGGCCAGCCTGGGCAATATAGTGAGCCCTTGTCTCTACAAAAAATTAAAAGTTAGCCAGGCATGGTGGTGTATGCCTGTAGTGCCAGCTCCTCGGGAGGCTGAGGCAGGAGCCTGGGGAGTCGAGGCTGCAGTTAGCCACGATTGCGCCACTGTACTCCAGCCTATGTGACAGTAAGATCCTGTCTTTAAAAACAGCTATAGCAGTCAAGATATCAGAATCTTAGAACCACTTTTCACAAAACTGGGGTCCATGTGGCAGAACCCTGGAGGCTGTGGGAAAATTCTCTGGGGAGCTGGGGAGAGAGCAGTCATTGTTAGGTGACTAGGCAGTGTGTCCACAGTGTCTCCCCACTGCACCTACAGGTGGGTCAGAAGTTTTGCTGGTCCCTTTTCCTAGCTAACAAGGCCTGGTGTGAGGGAACCCTGCCTTAGTTATCTATGTCCCTAGCACAGTGCCAGTACATAGTAGATGCTCAATAAATGTGCAGCAACTCATTGAAGAAAGTGAACATGCGTGAGAAAGAGTGTGTGTGTGTGTGTGTGTGTGTGTGTGTGTGTGTGTGTGTAAATATAGCCTCATCACCCATGAGTTCCCTCTGGGCCTCATCTTGAGACACTTGGTTGTTAAGGAATCTGGTTCCTCCCATTGAAGGGAGAAGATGTGGTGAGGTGGCCCATGGTGCAGTGACAGTGTGATGCAGGCTCTGGGCACAGGCTGCCTGGGTCTACACACCCAGCTGTGCTGCTGGCTCCATGCCCCTGGGCAGTTGGGGCAGGTGGGGCAGGCCTCGCAGGGGCAGTTATCAGAGCTGGAGCTAGGCCTGACATGGGTGCCTGTGTTGTGGGGTCATGGGAGGAAATCTAATAAAACCCTTAACCTGAAGTCCCGTGCCTGTGGGCACTGGGTGCTCCTCCTAATCAGGTGATTTTGATGCCAAGTTAGGTGTAGCCCACCTTTTCCCAGTGGGACCCATCAAGGGAGTGAGGGTTGGAGGGGGCGTTTGGGTGAACAGTTCAGTGACGTGAGCCAGAGAAACCCTGGCTGTGTGTGGGGTGGCTGGCAGCAGCAGGAGGGAGCCATTGCAGGGCACCAGGCTGCCACCAGCCCACCAGCCTGCATCCCGGGCTTCATATGCCCTCCATTCAAGAACTGTGCGCAATGGGACCAGAGTCCTTAATTGTCAGATTAATGCAGCGTCCTCATTAAACACCAACACCATGCCAAGCGATTCAGTTGATTCAACAAGTCTCACTGCCTTGTGCGGGATTCAGAGGACATACAGTCTGGTCCCCACTGTTGGAAGGACCGAAGGTTTTCCGGGGAAAGACAGGGCAGAGATCCACAAGGCAGCGACAGCTGGATACAGCTTGGAATTGGGATTGTGGTTCACAGCAGCAGTGTGGGTTCTAGGCGAGGGCCAACTCAGTTAGGAGGGCGTGTCCAGTCCTTGGCGATTGCACAGATCTGGCTCTGCCTCGTGTTAGCTCGTGACCTTGGGCAAGCGCCTTAACCTCCTGGAGCCTCGGTTTCCTCATCTGTGGAGCGGGACTGACAACTGTACCTACCTGGTGGGCCTGTAGTGAGAGTGAAATGCCACAAGTCCAGGGGAGCGCTGGGCCCCTGAGAAGGTTTGCCTTATGTTGTTATGGTTTTGAACTTGGCTGAGTGAGGCCAGAGTGTGCGTATTGAGTGGAATTCAAGAGCCTTTCTCCAAGCCAGAGGTGGCAGGTATGGCCCTGCCAGGGTTATGTGCACTGTGGGAGGGGAACTTTTCGTGTGGCTCCTCTGCCCCCATGTGCCCGCCCACGCCTGCCCACAGTGGCCTCCTTGCCTCTCCTCAAACCCAGCAGCTTGTGCCCCACTTGCTGCTGCCTGTGCCTGAAACGTGTGGAGCCACACAGACCTCATGGGCTCCCCTCCTCACTTCTCGCAGGCCTCTGCTCCGGCGTTTCTGACCTGTGGGGTTTTCCTGGGCTGCCCTGGCAAACAGGTCCCTCTGCCCTCTCGCCCTGCTTCTGTGTGCTTTGCGGCCCTCATCAATGTTTTTCTGCTCATTGTCCATCTCCCTCGCAGATCGAGGGGTGTCAGGCCAGGAGTGTGTCTGGTCCACAGCTGAGTTTCCCAGCACCTAGAGGGGAGCTTGGCCCATAGTAGGTGCTCAGTAAATACCTGTCGAATGGATGGATGGGGAGTTTGGAGTAGGTGGCACTTTCAACTGTTACTAGAATATTCCGTCTTTTAAGTCATGAGCATTTGAACAATACCCAAGAGTCTTCCTCCTTCAGCTGTGACTTCAGGTCAAACCCAGAGCATGGCACCGCCTGGGCAGCCAGGAAGTAGCAAGGGGCCCATGCAAGATGCCCTGTTCCTGGTTCCCGGAGCCCGCATGGCACAACCAGCTGGGAAGATGGGGCCTTGTTCAAGGCTCCAAGGAACCTTCCCCCACCTGCCAGCCTCTCTTCCCCCTCCCCTTCGTTAGCACAGGGGAGAGTTTTGTTGTCCCTTTGTACCCTTTGTGCAGAGAGCCTTTTGAACGTGTGTGTGTGTGTGTGTGTGTGTGTGTGTGTGTCTGTGTCCCTCCGGGTGTGTGAGCGAGTTTTCACGAAGGAGGGCTGTGGGTGGAGGTGCTTGTGTTTATGGAGCAAGGCAGCCTGTGGGAGGGAGGCAGAGTGAGTGCGTGTGCCTGTGTGTGGGGAGAGGACACTAGAGGACACGTGGGCTCTGTCCATCCCCCGAGGCCCTGGGTGTGCTGCGTGGGGACTGCAGGCGTCACAGCCCAGCTCCTGTCCTCTGGATTCAGCAGAGGGTCCACACTGCACAGAAGCTATAAATTCCAGGAAACTCCCTACCAGCCCAGCCGGTGGGGGAGGGAGTGGAGGCGAATCCACACTGGTTCCCTAGCACTTGGAGCAGATGTGTCTGCCTCAGGGACAGCAGCCTAAGAAAGTTCCAACCAAAGTGTGTTTGCTCACTATAAAAGAGGCATCTGTGAGGGGTGCCCTGGAGGGGAGGCTTGGGGGGTGCTCTGTCAGAGGTCCTCACTGGGGGCCCACAGAGGCCATTGTGTCTTGCTGGGGGGAGGCCAGAACTCCGGGTGTGGGAGCTGCTGGGTCATCTTTCTTGGTTTTACAGCCAGCTCCCAGGCACAGTTGCTTGCTGCTCCTGAAAGGCTGGGCCTGGAGGAGGTGGGGGCCCTTCCCGCTGGAGGGCTGGGTTGAAGGGGCCCCGCCCCGGGGGTTCCCGGATGACTGGCCAAGGGCTGGCCAAAGCCAGCAGTGAGGGGAGAGGAGGCAGGCGTGGTCCTCTCTAGTAGGCCATCCGGCTGTTTGGAACGCCCTGGCGGCCCCCCAGGCCCTTGAGCTGAACCCCCTTTGCGGTCTGGTCCGAACCCTGGCCTGCCCCGCCCCCTTCCTTCTCTGCACTTCTGGGGCTGGCCCTTTCAGCCCTGGAAGCTGCCCAAGAGCATATCTTTGAAGCACAGCAAAGGTTAGGAAGGAGGAAGACAGAAATGTCCTCTAGGCTGGGGGAGTGGGAGAAAGGAATTCCATGCATGCTTCATGGGAGTCAGGGAGCCAGGCCTGCTGGGGGCACTCAGCTCAGCCTCAGTGCCCGGTGGCAGGCATGTCCTGCTGCCCGCTTCTTGCCGCTGGGTCCTGTGCAGAGTGAGCCCTGGTCCCTGGGCTGGGAACAGGGAGCGGCAGCCCTTGTTTACAGCGCTTGTTTCAACCTTGGCTCACAAGGGTAAGAGCCAGGCCCTGCCATCCGCCCCTGCAGGATGCGAGACCTCATAATTGTCTTCAATTACAGACAGTGCCGGCCCTTAGCCTTGGCTTCCGACAGGAACCAGAGCCGGGGCCACTTCCACTGGGCAAGGGGGAGCACCACCTAGCCCTCACTTCAAGGTTTGAGGGCTCCCTGCGGCCTTCAGGGCACTCCCAAACGCCCACTGGCCCTGGGGTCCACCCGCAAGGCTGCCTCAGGCTGATGAGAGCCCGTCCCTGCTGAATGCCCACCTTCTTTGTCCCTGCTCAGGATGAGACTTCTGTGAGCAGCGAGGATTTTGATATGAGCGACTCCACATGGATGTCAGCTGACCCGCACTTGGCCTCCAGCCTGAGCCCCAGCCAGGACGAGAGGATGCGGAGCCCGCAGAACCTCCACAGTCAAGAGGACGGTGAGTGCTGCTTGGTGGCAATTGAGGAGGGGCTGTGTCCGGCCCCCCTGCTCCCAGTTGTCCTCAGGTGAGAGGTGTGGACACACTCCAGGGTGGCGGAATCTGGGCCAAGGCCTTCGGGTGGCTCAGGCCGAAGCTTGCACTGCCCCCAGTGTTCTCAGCATCTCCATGGGCCCCAATGCCCCAGCCCCTGGCTCCTTCCTCCCAAAGATGAGGGAGAGAGCCCATGGGACTGGCAGCCTGCAGGGCAGGGGCTCTGCCTGGTTGCCGGGATGCCATGGGCTTCTGCAATGTGGGTTTCAGAATTACCAGGGGCAGGCCTGGGAAGGTTCACAGTGTACCTAACCCAGAGCAGTTCCACTGCCCAGCAAGGGAAACGAGCTGTGTTTCTGCAGCCACATGTGAGGCTATAGCCCAGGTCACCTGGTGAGTGACCAGGCAGTGCAGCTGTCCACATGCATCCTAGCCCCTTGGGATACGATGCGGCTGGCTGGGGAGCTGTCCGGATTCTTCCCTAGCCCTGGCTGCCTCCGCGCAGGGCCTGCCAGGCAGCCTATTCCAGCCTCCCTTGGAATAGAGGCTTGCTTCTCAGGGGTTGGAGAGTTAGGGTCAGGAATCAGACCCCAAAGATCCACCCCAGCCTCCACGTGGACTCCCCCAAGTGGTTGGGCTCTGGGACCCTGGCATCTACCTTGGTGTGCCAGAGTTGTGAGGTGGCCCTGTGAGCAAAGCACCCCAGCATCGCCTTTGTTTCCACGGAGGAGATGGTTGGGGGCAGGGGATGAGTGAGCTGGGCCCCAGAGAACTGGGGTGTAGGAGCCGGAGCCAGCAATTAGGAGGGGTTGAAGGTCGAGGCCTGGAATGTGGGAGGGAGGTGCGGGTTAAAAAGGGGTGTAATGTTAACTCTGTGAAACGGGTCAGCCTTAAAGAGTAAATAAGGGGTAGGAGCCTTGCTGTTTGGGTCAAAGTTCATCTCCATGGCAGAACCTGCGCGCCTGCCTCCCGAAGGCCTGAATCCGGCTTTGTTTGGGAGGAGACCCAGCCTGGAGGCAGCTGGAGGTGTCTGGGCCAGGGGCTGGGGAGCACAGGGAGTGGCTGCAGGAGGAGTGGGGTGCGTGGCTGCCGGCAAAGAAAAGGCTTTTGTGCCTGATGCCTCGTGAGGTCGGCGCAACCCCCTCGTGCTGCCAGCCTCCCGGGCCAGTGCCGCCTTCCAGCGTTCCCACGGGGGTGGGGACCGGTGGGGGCAGCCACGTGCTGTGGGGGGCTCTGGGGCTGGGACAAGCGCAGCAGCTGACCTCCTGCCTCAACTGAGCCGATTGAGGCCACGCCTAAGGAACACTGAGGGCGGTGCCTGCAGAGACCAGCTGGGGCTGCAGGCTGTGGTCCCCCGCAAGAAGGGTCTGGGACAGTTGTTCAGAAACCCAGAGCAGTGGGGCTGAAGGGGCCATGGTCCCCCTACTCATTCCCAAGCAGATCTTATGCTGTTATTCCTCATGACCACCCTTTGAGAGTGTGATCTGTCTTGGAGACAGATCAGTGGGGCTGAAGGGGCCATGGTCCCCCTACTCATTCCCAAGCAGATCTTATGCTGTTATTCCTCGTGACCACCCTTTGAGAGTGTGATCTGTCTTGGAGACACGTCCTGGGGAGGTCTGGTGATTTGGGGGCCGTCAGGATCAGGTAGCTAACAGTGGCATTTCTGTGGGGTCCATGGGGCTCCCTCAGCACCTGCTGCCCAGAGGCTGGCTGGCCTGGCCATGAGGATGAGGCTGAGAGACGCAGGGAGGCTGGGGGGGGGGTCCGTAGGTCCCCAAGAGCCTAGTGCGGGGTCAGCCTGGGGTAGTCACATGCCGCCTTCCCCTCCTGATGGACACCAGAGCTGGGACAGGGAGGATGCTGCTGACCGCAGGGCCGTGGGCCTCACTGTCCACTCCGAGGCACTCATGGAGTTGGGGGCCACCCCGCTGGCCAGCTGAGACCCCGGGCAGGGCACAGGCCTTGGGAAGGCCCAGGCAGCTGGCCTGGCCTCTGCTGCCCCTTCTGGGCCTGTGGGCCTGTTGGTGTCTGTCCAGAGCAGTGGGTTTCCAGCCTAGAGTCCTGGGCCATCTTCCGACCCCCCTGGAGACATACAACCAGCCCCTCTTGAAGGTGCTCACGGTACAGAAATGTGAGGTCCAGCTCCCGTGAATGAGTCAAGGGGCTCCCATCAGAGCACTCTCAGGCCCCTGTTATTGACACAGGACTAGGTAGGGACAGCCCAAGCAGAGGCACCCACTTTAGCCCTCTGTGTGCTCCACTCCCCGCCCAAGGGTCTTCATCGCAGAAGCCCCCCAACCCCAATGATGCCCAGGTGGGCTTGGTGTGTGGGCTCTGGCCCTCAGTCCTCCGTGGAAGTCTGAGGCCTGCTGTAAGGTCATTCTTGGTCTCCGCCCTGCCCCTGGGACTCGGTTGCGAACCTGGCCCATTGTCGGTACCTGCTGAATGTCTGTTATCCCCGAATGAACAAACGAACAAACATTTACTGAGACCTACCCAAGCACACCATTGCAGAGCAGATGGAGCTCCGCCTCCGATGGGGGATAAGTTGGGTTGTTTGTTTCTAGGGACATCCTTCCCATCTGAGCACCTGGGCCTTTTCTCTTCGCCGGGAGTGTGGGGACTCCCAAGGCTGTGCCGATGACACACCTGTGTTGGTCCGTTTGGTGTTGCTATAAAAGAATACCTGAGGCTGGGTAATTTATAAGGAAAAGAGGTTTATTTGGTTCACAGTTCCACAGGCTGTACAGGCATGGCACTAGCATCTGCTTGGCTTCTGGTGAGGCCTCAGGAAGCTTACAGACATGGCAGAAGGTGAAGGGGGAGCAGGCATGTCTCATGGCGAGAGAGGGAGCAAGAGAGTGGGAAGAGGTACCAGGCTCTTTTAAATAACCAGCTCTCGCATGAACTCATAGTGATAACTCACTCCATACAGCACCCAGCCACTCATAAGGAATCTGCCCCTCATGACCCAGACATCTCCCACCAGGCCCACCTCCAACCCTGGAGGACACATTTCACCATGAGATTTGGAGGGGACCCAGATCCCAACCATATCAGCACCCCATCCCTGCTGACGAGTGATCCAGCCGGGAGTGATTTCAGGGAGCCAGGCAGTTAGCACAGATCTACAGCTGTGGATTTGTTGGGGCCCTTCTTTAAAGATTTTAACAAAGGCAGATGAAGGCTGAGTGGCAGAGCAAATCCCATGGCGGAGACCACTGGGCCCAAGAGTGAGTTGTGCGGGTGCCAGCTCTCACTCCCCGGGAGCTTGCCTCTGAGCTTCTACCGGGGTGAGTGTCTGCTTGTCCTGAAACTGAGCCCAAGAGTGAGTTGTGCAAGTGCCACAGCTCTCACTCCCCGGGAGCTTGCCTCTGAGGTTCTACCGGGGTGAGTGTCTGCTTGTCCTGAAACACAGTTAGGTTTCTGCCCCCAACCCTGCCACTGGCTGCGAGTCTTGGTCTCCCAGACCCCTTTACACCAGTTCCCCACACTCTGAAGTCCTGGGATGCTCCCGGGTCCCTGCGATCACAGCCGCTGGTGCTTGGCAGGGAGCACCACTCACAGTGCCCTCATCTCATGGGGAGGAAACTTAGGATCAGAGAGAGACTTGCGGCAACTCAGCCAGAGTTGGGGAGGTCCCAGCGCTTCTCTCTCCCCTTTGGCAGGGGCAAGGGCCATGTGTGAGGGTCCCCAGAAGATGGGCAGGGGAGCTAGGGAACCAAAGAAGGCCCTCTCCACACACTTGGGGCGCTTCCCCCTTGGGGCCCAGGGCCATGCGGGCCAGCTCCTGCCACAGTTTCCTGCCCCGCACGGGCCAGGTCCTCTAAAGACCCTCGGCTAAGCCCCGGCTGAGGCTTGGGCTTTCTTTTGGGTCTGAACAGGGCTCTGTGCACATCATAGGGTGTGGAGGGAGGATGCCTGAGAGACTTTGTCCAGAGGCACTGTGGTCTGGCATTGCCTTGGGGCTGAACAGCACATCTGTCTGTACTTACGCCGCCACCGGTGGGATGATCTGTTTGATGCAGTCTCCTCCCCAAGTACCATAAGCACCCTGAGAGCCAGGACTGCAGCACCCAGCACAGGGCCCGGCACCGCGCAGGTGCTGGGGTGCTGTTTGTTGAATGAATGAGTGGATGAAAATGAACGAAGGCATGCACAGAGGCAGGTGAGCCAGTGTGCCTCCTGCAGGCCGGGGCTGGCCCGGGTTCCTGACCCGGCAGGCGGGGCCGCTCCTTCCGTTTCCCCTGGATGTGCTTCAGCAGGCCTCTCACTCTGCCCCTTCCTGAGCGGAAAATGTGAGGCCCGCCTGGCCTCCAGAAGGGATGCGTGGGGGCAGGGAGCGGACATTACTCACCTCCTGGGCAGACAGGAAGCCAGCGCCAGGGGAGAGCAGGGGTCTGCTCGCTGGGCCTGCTTCCGCCTTCCGCAGGGTGGGCAGTTGGGGGGTTGCTGAGCAAGAGTCGTGTGGAGCCCTGGCTGGGGCAGGTCAGGGCCTGGTGTGTGCGCCTCTCAGATGAGGCCACTCCTCCAGCCTGGGCCTTGGGACACACTGGGGCTCCCGCACTGTGCAGGCCTGAGTCTGGACAAGGGCTCTGAGGGCCCTTTGGTTCTTCCAGGTTCTTGGCCACTTTAGTCACACCAGCGTTGGCCTTGTGACACACAGGGGTGATGAGCCCTGTCCCCACCTCCCTGGAGGAGTCTGGGGTTTGGTTGAAGCCAAACAGGCACCAGTGTGGGACCCCTGCAGTCTCTCAGCTTGCTGAGGGCAGGAGCCACATCTTTGTAGAAATGTCCCTTATTTCTCCTTTTATTTGAGAAGTATTACAATTATTGTAGGAAAATAAAGGAGAAGGCCAGGTGCGGTGGCTCACTCCTGTAAGCGCAGCATTTTGGGAGGCCGAGGCGGGCGGATCACCTGAGGTCAGGAGTTTGAGACCAGCCTAACCAACGTGGAAAAACCCTGTCTCTACTAAAAATACAAAATTAGCTGGGTGTGGTGGCGCATGCCTAATCCAGCTACTCCGGAGGCTGAGGCAGGAGAATCACTTGAACCTGGGAGGCGGAGGTTGCAGTGAGCCAAGACCGCACCATTGCACTCCAGCCTGAGTAACAAAAGCAAAACTCCATCTAAAAAAAAAAAGAAAGAAAAAGAAAAACAAATAGAAAAATAAAGGAGGAAAAAAGAAAATGAAAAATAATGATGTCTGGGGCCCTATTTTTCTCAGACTTTTCTATGTATCTAAGTAACCAGAGCCTCGTTTTCTTTTCAATGAGGCAGTATTGGCGCCACCTTTTTTCTCATATAGTCATTGGTCTCCCTGACACTGATGTGGGCCAGCCACAGTTCGAAGGTTGTCTAGTCAGCCCAGTGACTGGGGTCCCATTCCTGAGCCTGCTGTGTGCCCAGAGCTATGCATATCGCTGTTCCACAGGGCAGGAAACGTTGTCTCCGAAGGGAAGTAACTTGCCCAGACCACAGGGACTGGGTCTCTCCAGAGCCAGCGTTTTGGCCACTCCTGTGGAAGGACACTCGAGTCTCTGTTTTTCTTTTCTTTTTTTTTTTTTTTTTTTGAGACAGAGTCCCGCTCTGTTGCCCAGGCTGGAGTGCAAATGGCGCAATCTCGGCTCACTGCAACCTCCGCCTTCCAGGTTCAAGCGATTCTCCTGCCTCAGCCTCCCGAGTAGCTGGGATTACAGGCGTGTACCACCACGCCTGACTAATTTTTGTATTTTTAGTATGGCAGGTTGGCTCAAATCTGACCTCCGATCCACCTGCCTCATACAGGCGTGAGCCACCGTGCTTGGCCAAGTCCCTGTTTTTCATTGCTGAAAGTGGCGCCACAGGGCGCCCCTCAGGGCTGGCCCCATGTGGCCTGAGTCTCCTGTCCTGGGCTTTATCCCCAGGCCCGAGCACTGAATAGGTGCTCAACCAATAGCCACTGAGTCACTCTCGGCAGAGATGGGGGATCAGAGAAAGGGCCTGGGAGGAGGTGGCCTGGGAAGCCGGGCAGAGGCGTGGCAGCAGAGGACTGGGAAGGGAGGAGGTGCCCGATGCCAGGATTCAGGGTTTCTTGGGTCACCTGTTTCCAAAAGCTCCTTATGACCCCAAGCTCCAACCAGGAGAGAAGGGCAGAGAGGCCACAGCCAGGCCATCTGGGGAGGGTCTGGCATGGAAGGGTTCTGGGAGGATGGAGTGGTTGGGCCCAATATGTGGTATCCTGTAGGCAGGTCCTGGGCGCTGTGCCATGGATCTGGCCGGCCCTTCCCCGAAGTATGGTCCTGAGCTAGCCGACCCCCCAACTCTGGGCCACAGCTTCTCTCTGTGACATGGCCTGGGGGCTGCAGCCCCTCACCCTGGCATGCCCCCAGGAGCTCTTAGTGAGAAGACTAAGGCTTCCTACCTGCTGGCCCCTGCTGCCCTCGGGTGGGGCCCTCTGCCACCCAGAAATGCAAACTGGGCAGCAGGGCGGGCCTCTGGGGAGCAGGTGTGGTTGCTGAGTGCCCAGGGCTCGGTATTTACAGCAGCAGTGCTGTTGGCCTCTCCTCCTTGGCCCAGCCCCCTCCCCTGGGTGCCTCCTCCCTGGCCTCCAAGAGGTCTGCAGGGAAGTGTGAGGGCGCACAGAGCTCAGATCTTGCTCAGCTCCCTCCTTGCCAGGCAGCCTTGGGCGGGTGCTGACCCCTTGCCGGCCTGGGGGTGATCATCTTGGCCCACCTTGCCAGGTGGTTGAGGACCAGATGTGGACAGCACAGAGGCCCGTCGGGGGCCAGGCTGGGACTGGATGTGGGCGGTCTTCCTCACCTCCCCCAGATTCTCTGAGCCCTGCACGTCACCCCCTTGGTCCAGTCTTGCCTCCTCAGCCAGCCTGGTCTCCCCTGGTCCCCTCCGCCATGGAGGCCTGTGGGACCCTGACCACAGCTTACCTCACAGCCACCCTCAGCAGCATCCCCGCCTCTGCTCTCAGCTCCCAACCACCGCCCGGGTTGTGCTTCTTCGGAAAGGGAGCCAGGCTAGGGGGTCCTTGGTGTCAACCAGACCCAGGCACTCACAACTTGTCCTGAGTCCCTGTCCCTCCCTCCCCACCCACATGCTCCAAGCCCTGTCCAGGGACCCCGAGTTCCCAAGACCCTGCTTCTCAATTTGGCAAACGCCAGACCCATCCCAGGTGCCCACACTGATGGGCAGCTAAGCAGGCAGTGAGGAGTCAGTGCTGCCATCCAAGGAGAAGGTGCCAGGCAGAAGTGTGCCTCTGGCTTCTGGTACTCAGGGTGCCATGGGGTGTCCCCAGCACAGGGTGAAGCCGTTTGAGTGAAGGATCAGGCAGGAGGCCATACGGCTGGCGGGGAAGGAGCTGGTGGGAGTAACGGCCAGGCCACCCGGGCTCAGCGACCATTACCCGAGTTACCCCTGTGCTGCGGCTCCTTCTAGTGTCCTCCTCAGGTGATGCCCACCCTCCCCTGGGCCCATCCCTGGGTCACAGCAGCCCTCTCCCACCAGGGGGCATAGAATTCCAGCCTGCTGCTGCCTCCCCCTGGACCCAACACTCATGGCCAGACGTCTGCCCTGGTCAGTATGCATGGCAGGAGTTGTGGCCCCTGCACCAGCCTCCCTGGGCTGGCCTGTGAAAGGCTTCTCTTGCAGTGGGTTTTTAAGCCAAGCCTTCTCCCCACCACCTGCTCATTATGGCCATGTCCATTGCCCTGACCCTAATTCTCACAGCTGAGGCCAGAAACCAGAACTGGGCCCCATTTTCTGGGTGCAGGTCCCACCCACCCCCACCCCAGGAGCAAGAGCTGTTTGTTCCTCGTCAAGGCTCCAAATACCCACAACAGATGAGCAGGCGGCGGCCTCCTGGCCTCCCCTCCCCCAGGAGCAGAGAGCTGGGGCCCAAGCCTTCCAGGGATTGGCTGTGGGCCACACTGGCAGTCCCGGGTCACAGGAAAGTGTCCATCATCAGCTGGGCCGCAGGCGGCACAGACAATGCTGGGCTGTGCTGGGCCCCGGCCCGCCAAGGGGTGAGAGACGCCGGGAGACAGCACCGAGAGATCCCTTTATCCAGGAGTGGGCAGGGCCTACACAGCCCTGGCCTTGTCCGGGGTGCTGGGGCCTTGGGTCTCCAGAGGCCTGGGGAGGACAAGCTCTGGGGCCTGAGGAGCTGGGAGGTTCACCTACTGAGAAAGTGGGGAGGTGGGCCAGGCGTGGTGGCTCACGCCCGTAATCCCAGCACTTTGGGAGGCTAAGACGGGCGGATCACTTGAGGTCAGGAGTTTGAGACCAGCCTGGCCAATATGGCAAAACCCCACTTCTACTAAAAATACAAAAATTAGCCGGGCATGGTGATGGGTACCTGTAATCCCAGCTACTCAGGAGGCTGAGGCAGGAGAATTGCTTGAACCCAGGAGGTGGAGGTTGCAGTGAGCCAAGATCACACCACCGAAAAAAAAAAAAAAAAAAAAAAAAAAAAAAAAAAAAAAAAAAAAGAATGGAGGTGAAGGTGAGCCTAGGCTGGTGGGGCCATGTGGGGATCAATGCCCTTGCCCTTCGCCACCGCCCCTCAGCCCAGGACACATACAGAGCTCCATCCTGCAGGCTCCTGTGTCAGGCCAGGCCCTCCTGAGGCACCTCCACCGGGAGCCTGTTCAAGGGTGACTTTCCTAGGAACCAGGAAGTGACCAGGCCACGTTGGCGTCATCACCCCCACCTAAGGACTGCAATGCACCGAACCCAGACTGGCTTCCGGGAGAGCTGGAGGAGGGCCTGCAGGGGCTTTGGGGCCCAGGCCCTGCCCCGTGAATCATTCACACATGGTGGCCTGGAGTGGCTCTGTTTGCTCTGAGAACACGGGGAGCAGGCTGTGTGTGTCTCGGCTCGATCTTTGCACGCTGAATTAGTGTTTATTTCTCACCGCCTGTGCTTGGCCTGGAGGACGGGGCCAGGGAGAACACCCACACCCAGGCAGTTCATCCTGGGAGCGCTTCCCCGGGGGCATCAGTGGCCAGTAGGTGTTGGGGGAGGGGCTCTAGGAAGTGGAGCGGTCTGGTAGCAGGGGTAGGGAATTGTCCCACAGTACAGATGGGCAAGTCAAGGCTGGCCTTGGGGGCTCCCAGAATGTCTGAGAGCACTGGGCGGCCTGGGTGGTGCTTTGGGGCTGTCTGGGCGCCTCCACTCATCCCGGGTGATGGGTCGGTGACTTCCCCCTGGAGCCTCTGGTTCCTCCCTGATGTCTGCTGCAGAGGGTGGTTGTGCAAATCAGGCGTGATGAGTTACCCGCCGCCTGACACTCGGGACCTGACGCATAATTGGTGTCCGCCTCCCCCTCCACTGAAGGTGGTGTCTGTCTCCAGGGCCCCACGGCTTGAGCCACCTGTCCCAAGGCCTGAACATCATCTGCAGCTTGGACACCTCTCTAGGGGCCAGGACCCCCAGGGTCTCTGCAGAGAGAAATGATCTCAGTTTTAGGGGAAAATCTAGGTGTGCGACGTCTAATTCATTAGCCAAGGACGGCTACTGAGCCTTGGAAAAGGCTAGTGCAGACAGGTGTGCAATACACGCTGCGTCTCAGTGGCTCCATAGGAAAGAAGAAGGTGAAATATCTCAGCTCTGATAACACGGTATCGACTATTTGTTGAAATGGTACTATTTTGAATATATTGGGTTAAATAAAGTAGATTATTAAAATTGTTTTCACCTGTTTATTTATTACTTTTTAAAATGTGGGTACTAGGGCACTAAAATCCCTCATGTGGCTCACACTCCGTTTCTGTCGGACAGTGCTGCTCCCGACTGTGAGGGCCTAGATTGGCACCTGCCTAAGGAAAGAGTGACCAGAGTTTCAGCAGGAACGCCCGCTGCCTGGGCACTGAGGGGCACACGTAGAGGAGGCGCATGCTGTGGGGGTAGAGGAACTGGCGCCCCGGGGCTGCAAATCAGGGGGCAAGTGTGGCACCCAGATGGGGGGCATGGGCTCTCTGCTCCGTGGCTGGGGCTGGGGCTGGGCCAGGCTGTGTGAACCACAGGGACAGAGCTGGGCGCTCAGGAGGGCAGCTGTGCAGGCAGCCGGGGCCTGAGGGCCACGTGGAGAATGCAGGTGCCCCGTGTGGCCCCATCACCCGGGATGGTAGGGTCCTAGTGTCCCCCATTTGACCCCTGCGCCCCTCCTGCCTTTCCGGAGGAAGAGCTGGGCAGCCTGCCCTGAGCCTGGTGCTCCTTGGAACTCTGCATCATGTAAACACGGCCTGGGCACTGGCCTTTGTCAAAAGCAGGCAGGGGGCCAGCCCTGGGGAGGTGCACGCCTCAAATTCAGAGCAGAGTCAGCACCTGCAGACCACAGCCCAGAGCCCTGCTGTCCACACCTCCCTGGCCATGGTGGGCCGTGGCTCCAGCAGTCTCCCGCCCCCTCCTCCCCCGTCGCCCTGTTGTGTGTGAATTATTGATGCCCCTCCTGTCCCCTGCCTGGCTGCTGCTGTGACAGAGTCTCATGGAGGCGGCACTGCCTCCAGCAGCCACACCTCTGGACACGGAAGGCAGTCTGCACGCAGGGCCTGCTGGCCTCCAGTGGCTGTGTACCTGGTCTGTGGTCCCAGGGATGGTGGGCCTTCCCGTTCTCCAAGCCTAGCCTGGGAGCTGGTGGGAGTCGCCCACCGGGAGAGGGTGCCACTGGCTGTGGGCCCCAGAGCGCGGTGTGGCGATTGGTGGTTCGCACAGAGCTGGGTTTGTGCGGGCTGCGGGGCACTGGCGCCCACATAAGGGCATTGTTTGCTGAGGTAAAAGGGGTTTTTGTCTCCTCCTGGAGACGGGACAGAGGGAGGAACAATTTCCCCCATTCATCACTAATTCCTCCATTTGAATAGCAGCACATTGCCCCATGTTCAAATAGACGGACACGGCAGTCCTTCCCTGCCCGCAGGCATTCTGGGCACAGGTGGTGGGCTCCAGGTCCTGCCCAGATGAAGGAGTCACCCTTTGCCACAGCGGGGAAAGCCTGGTTTTGTGGAAATGCTCAGAGGGGGTGCATCCCAGGCTGCTCCCCCAAGGCCCCTCGGGATGTCTCTGCTGCCCACGCAGCCATGGGCTGGGGGCAGGCCCACCCTGCTGCCATCACGCTGGGCCCCAGCAGGTTGGCCTCAGGGGTGACCCTCCTGGAGGGGCCTCCTGGAAACAGCAAGATGGGGACCAGGTGGGGACAAGAGGTCACCTGGGCACTCTTAGGTTCCACTTCCAGTTCCAGGTGTGGAGGATCCATCTGAGTTTCCCACTGAGCCTCCCAGCTGGAGGCTTGCACCCCGTGAGGCCTGTGTGCTGGGGCTTCGGTGCCCATGGAGCCAGCTGGGTTTCTTCACAGAGTCATAAAGTGCCAGAGCCCAGGAGGGCGTCAGCGGCAACTCCCAGGACTGTAGATAAGAGGAGGCCCAGGAGGTGGCAGTGCCCAAGGTCACCCAGACTGCAGGACCCTACACCCGCACCATCCCTGCCCGGGCCCCACTGCATTCCATCCCAGCATGGGTTTGTGTGCCTGTCTATGTCTCTTTTAAATCAGTTTTTTTTTGAGACAGAGTCTCACTTTGTCGCCAGGCTGAAGTCCAGTGGCGTGATCTTGTCTCACTGCAATCTCCACCTCCTGGGTTCAAGTGATTCTCCTGCCTCAGCCTCCTGAGTAGCTGGGACTACAGGCGTGCACCACCACGCCCAGCTAATTTTTGTATGTTTGGTAGGGACGGGGTTTCACCATGTTGGCCAGGATGATCTCGATCTCTTGACCTCATGATCTGCCTGCCTCTGCCTCCCAAAGTGGTGGGATTACAGATGTGAGCCACTGCACCTGGCCTAAATCTATTTTTTTTTTAGGATTGTGGGAGGCAGAATTCCAATCGGATCAAAACCCAACTGCCTCCAGTCTCTCTGTTCCTTCTTTCCCCAAACAGTGACAGGCGCATTCTCCTGGCCAGGTGCAGTGAGGGGTGGGTGTGAGGGTTGCAGCCAGCCCCTTCTGTGGGCATCAGCCCTCCCGTGGGCACCACCCCCTCCTATGGGTACCAGCCTCCTCAGGACTGAGCTGGGCGTCATGGGGAGGTCCCCATGCAGAGCGATCCCAGCCCCCGGGTCCCATCCCTTGGCCTCTGCCAGGGAGAAGACCCCGGACTACTCAGAGACCAAGCCATTGGTGTGAGCCTGCCTCTAGCCGGCCTAAGCAATAAGGAAATTATTAGCTCCCTCACCAAAACCTCTAGGGCCTTCCTAGGTGGCAGGCACAGATGGATTTCAGGGGATCATCTGTGCCCCCTATCAGCACTGCTTTCCCCAGCGTGGGCCTCTCTGCACCATGGGCCCCACAACCCCAGGTAGAGAGGACCTTCCCAGCCATCACAGCAGGAGTCCCCGCGTGATGTCCTCGGGCCCAGCTTGGTCACACACTATCACCAGTTGCCGTGATGGGCTGACCGGCCAGGCCTGGGGCATGCACTCACCCCAGCAAGCCCAGGAAGACTCAGTTGCCCCCACCAGAGGGAGGGGTGTGATCTAGGGGGCAGCAGGAGCCATCCAGGCCCACCCAATACAGCTGCACCAACTCTGGGTCTCTAGGGCTGGGGCTGCTTCTGTGAAGGCTGGGCACAGGCCAGAGACACAATAAACACAGTAGTACTGCAAGGAGAGGATAAGTGCGTGGAAGAAAGAAGAAATAGGTTTCTTCCAAGCACTTACCCTCTCCTTGCAATACTACTGTGTGGGAGGTGGCCAGGCGCGGTGGCTCACGCCTGTAATCCCAGCACTTTGGGAGGCCGAGGCAGGTGGATCATGAGGTCAGGAGATTGAGACCATCCTGGCTAACACGGTGAAACCCCATCTCTACTAAAAATACAAAAAATTAGCCGGGCATGGTGGCGGGCGCCCGTAGTCCCAGCTACTCAGGAGGCTGAGGCAGGAGAATGGCGTGAACCCAGGAGGCGGAGCTTGCAGCGAGCCGGGATCACGCCACCATACTCCGACCTGAGCGACAGAGCGAGACTCCATCTCAAAAAAAAAAAAAAAAGAAATAGGTAGAGGGGTCAGTGTGCCAGAGTTACCGAGAAGTTGACCTTTACGCAGAGCCCTGGAAGTGAGGGACTGCACCCGGGACAGAGTGGAGCAGGAAGAGGGAACAGCAAGTGCCAAGGCTGGGTCACAGCTGGGGCGGGTGGGTGAGCCATAGGGGCTCGCTGGAAGGGCCTGGTGGGCCCAAAGGAGGGACCTGGCTTCCAGTTGGAATAAACTCAGCCCTTGTGGCTGCAGCCGGCATCAAATCCACTGCTTGTGGGGCCAAGGGACAGGCTGGAGCAACCCCACCCCAAGCAGCACCTCTGCCCCTGCTGGTTCACGAGGCTTCAGCCCTCGCCCCACCGTCCCTGGGATGGCTTCTGCAGAGCTATGGCCCACAGCCGGTGCCATGATGGAGATTGGGGCGGGCAGGGAAGGCTTCCCTGAGGTGGTGGTGCTCGGGTTAGCACAGAAGGGCGAGCAGGAGTCGCCGAGAGTAAGAGACCATGGCTCAGGGGCCAGAAAGCTGGTGACACCCCTTCGAAGCCCCGTCTCCTCTGGAGCCCTCAGGATTGATTTGTCGCTGCCGGAGCATGAGCTCTGAGGGTGGCAGTCGCCCCCATCCCCACGGTGACCCTCTCACTGGGCCCACCTCACATTGTCACAGGCTGGGCTCCGGGATCCCCAAAAGCCCCCGTTGCAGTCTGGGAGAGCCTTGTGTGTCGGCAGTGGGTGAGTTATGATGTGAGAAAATGTGGTGTGCAGGGAATCGGGTTTTCCTTTTGAGCTCCTGCCCCGTTTCGGGCACCATCCGCACCTTAGAACTGTGTTTTACGGCTGTGGGACCCACTCTGAAAGGAAACGGAGGCTCCAGAAGGTGGAGTAGCCTCTTCCAGCCACTCCACGGCTCAAACCTGTGGCCTCCCCAGTCGGCAAAACATGGGCCTCAGGTTGTAGGCAGCCCCCAGAGCATGTCGTGCGGGGGCAGCTGTGTGGGGTGGGGGCTGGCATGCCGGGGCTGCCTGAGCGGAGCTGGGGGTAGGCGAGACCTTGGTGTCACTGGGGAAGGCAGGCTTTTGCCATCCATGTTGTCCCTCTGAGTAGGCTCTGTATGTGCGGCGTGAGAAAATGAGATGATGGCAGATAGAGCCTATGAACTAGGGCGAAGGGGCTGGTTTTGGTCTGGGTTTTTTGTGTGTGGTAAAATGTGTGACATGAAATTTGCCATTTTTAAGTGTACACTCCAGAAGTACCGTTATTCCACAGCTTGTTCATCCCCCAACAGAAACTCTGCACGCTTTAGGTACTAACCGCCCGTTCCCCCAGCCCATGGAGCCTCACTGTACCTTCTGTCTCTGTGAATTTGCCTGTTCCAGATGCTGCGTAGAAGTAGAATCACTGGGTATCCTTGTCCGTCTGGCCTGTTTCCCACAGCCTCGTGTTTTTATCATCCACATTGCAGTGCTTATCCAAACTTCATTCCTTTTCATGGCTGGATACTATTCCATCGTATAAATAGACCACATTTGTGTACCCATTTACTTGTCGAAGTTTTTAAAAATATAAATAATGGGTTGGGCGCAGTGGCTCACGCCTGTCATCCCAGCACTTTGAGAGGCCAAGGTGGGAGGATGGCTTGAGCCTTGGGAGTTCAAGACCAGCCTGGGCAATATAGTGAGACCTCTTCTCTACAAAAAAAGAAAACTTTAAAAATTAGCCGAGGCTGGGCACGGTGGCTCATGCCTGTAATCCCAGCACTTTGGGAGGCCTGGGGTCACGAATTCGAGACCAGCCTGGCCAACATAGTGAAACCCTGTCTCCACTAAAAATACACAAAATTAGCTGAATATGGTGGCGGGCGCCTGTAATCCCAGCAACTTGGGAGGCTGAAGGCAGGAGAATCACTTGAACCTGGGAGGCGGAGGTTGCAGTGAGCCAAGATCACCCCATTGCACTCCAGCCTGGGCAGCAAGAGTGAAACTCCATCTCAAAAAAAAAAAAAAATTAGCCAAGCATCGTGGTGTGCGCTGCTGGGGAGATCGCTTCAGCCCAGGAGGCAGCAGTTGCAGTGAGCCCTAAAGGCACCGCTGCACTCCAGCCTGGGCAACAGAGCAAGAACCTAAAAAAAAAAAAAAAAAAAAAAAAAAGTAAACCATGTAAATCAGTCGCCAATATTTTAAAATCTGTTTACATAATGGTGCAGATTTCTAGTTTCTTCTAACAGCTTGGAACACGTGGCCACACGAGGTCCTAGCACCTGGTGCCTTACGGGTCTTACCCGCCCAACCACTTCCCTGGCCAGACCAGGGTGGCGTCTGAGTGCAGTTAGGGGAGGTTCTGCCCCGGCACTAGTGCCTGTCGATCCCCAGCCAGGCAGCCGGGGGCACAGCCCCGAGGCAAAGGTCTTGGTAGCTGGAGAGTCTGGGCCCCCGTGCCGGGCATCTGACCTGGTAGAGGCTCCAGGAGCACCCTGAGCAGCGTGTCTCTGGACCTCACACCTGGGGAGGGCAAGTCCATCTTCTCGGGAAAACCGGATCGGGAGGTGGGTGATGGAACGATGGGATGTCACCTCTGGGCCTGTGCAGGGTGGGGCACTGCAGCCAGCCTTGGACCTCGTGCCTGTGATGAATGCAGTGACCACTGGCTCACTGTGTGCCAGGCATGATGCCCACTGAGGAGCAGCCCCTCCTTCCAGAGGAGGAATCTAAGGCCCTCCAAGGTCAAGCAAGTGGCCTGTGAGGGTGGTGTCGGCATGTGAAGTCGCACCTGCAAGGTGGGTGAAAGATGGGCCCCCTGCGGCTCATGGGAGCGTGGGTAACCGGCCAGTATGGGTGTCATCCCTGTCCCTCGTGGAGGCCCCTGGTCCTCAGGTGCAGGGGCTTCTCTGGTGACAGGGTCTGTCCTGGTGGGGCAGATGGCCCTCACGATGACCCTGGGCCAGGGGAAGGGAGCATGAGGATCCCTGGCAGGGCCGGGCAGCAAGCTGGGGTTGGAGGCGTGAGTGCCTCCTTCCTAGGGGCAGTGGAGAAAAGTCCCAGCCTGAGGTGGCAGTGTGGAAGCAGACCTTGAAGGCTGGCTGCCATCTGCTCAGCTGGAGGTGTCATGGCAGGCAGATTGCAGAGCCCCAGCACAGGATAGTGAGGCTGGGCTGGGGGACTGCAGAGGTCACAGGACTGAGAGTGCCAGTGGCCATGAGCCAGACTCTTACTCAGCTACAGGAAAGCATGGGACAGGGGAGTGAGGATTAGGCCTGGCTCTCACAGGTGGGATGTGGGTGGCCTGGGCGCTGGAGAGCAGCCAGTAGGGGCTGCATGAGGAGCTGGTCTGGTTCCCGGGTGGAGGACAGTGGGCACCCCCATTCTCACAATTCACCTTCCCTGTTACCCACGAGGCTCAGTAAGGCACATCTGCCCCCCAGGAGGTCTGGCACCTTGGTTGCAGTCATTACTTTGTTTCCAGGCCAGTGCTCAGTAGGTGCTCAGTAAAAATGCTGGGGAATGTGTTCGCTCCAGACTGGGTGCAAGTAGGCTGTGGGGGTCCTGGGGACAGCCAGCGTGGGCCAGGGCTCCGAGGATGCAGCCAGTGAGGGGCAGCTATGGGCGGGCTTTGAGCAGAGCCCGGAGCCGCCCTGCGGGAGGATGGAGGGAGTGATGAAGCTAGGCTGCCCGGAGGAGGACAGGACGCCTGGCCCAGGGGACCTGCTGCAGCCGAGGGGGAGGGGTGCACTGCACCGCCGTGGCCTCCCATCCCCCTCTGCCCGGCCTGGCTGCATGATGGGCAGCCTGGACCCGCCCCCGGGCAGCCGGGAGGCCAGCAATTGGTTGGGGCACTAGAGCCGCTCGGTCGCCATGGGGACGCTCTGGAGGTGCGCGTGCCCAGTGCCCAGCACCGGGGACTAAATCTTCATAATCTGCCGGCTGGGAGGGTGGGGGTGGGGTCCGGCGTGACCCTGGCCTGGGGGAAGGGGCGGCAGGGCTCGCTGTGACCACCCCTCCCCCACCCACTCTGGGTGCAGGTGCGGAGCCTCCAGGGTCACCCGTGCGTCCCCGGGACCCTCGCGGGTGCTCACCTGACAGTGACCCCGGGAGTTCCCCTGCAGCTTCAGCCTCTGCCGTCTCAGCTGAGCAAGCAGGAGGCCGGGGCTGGGGCTGGGGCTGGGGCTGGGGCTGGGTGCGCAGAGAGGCCTGGAATGTATCTGGAACTGCCTGGTCCCCCGGTTAAAGTTTCCTCCCCGGCGCCCGCAGGCTGGCGGTGCCGCGCTCTTCGCGGCAGGGGGCGCCCTCGCAGTGCTTTGCCGGGGCCGCCCACCCTGAGACGCCGGGCAGGCCCACTGGGGGCCGCGTGCAGACCCTAGACCTTGCAGTCCCGGCTTGGCACGTCCCAGGCCATGGGGCCTGCACAGAGCGCGGATCCAGGGGCCACCGTGCCTGTGCCTAGGCTGCCAGGGCTGGGCTGGGCTTGCTTGCAGGAGGGAGTGAAGGGCTGGAGGTCACAGTAGAGCCATCCTTCCTGCCTCGGGCAGAGGAAGGGAACATTTGAGGGCCCACTGTGGGCAGGGGCTCTGAAAGCTCGAAGATGCAAGGCAGTGCCCGGCAGCAGGAGCAGGTGGGTGGGAGGTGCGGTCCTGGGAGCTGGGGAGAAGGGAGAGCCTGGCCGGGCTTCGAGGGTCTCCAGGGCCCTCTGGCAGGCCACTCACTCCCAAACCCTTGGAGCTGGGCCTTCCTTAAGCCTGGACATAACGCTTGCGAGTTTGGGGTGCAGGAAGACCCTCCATGCCCTGCACAGCCCTGCCTGGCCACTCCCCTCCTGATGGCCCCTCTATTCTGGCAGAGGGGACCCTGTGGCTGCCTCAGCTAAGGCTGTGGGCTGGGGCAAGTTGCCTCTGAGGTGGGGTAGCAGCACTCACCCCCACCCAGGGACACTCATGAGGAGGACACAGGGTGGGATACTCCGAGGTGGCTGCAGTGGCCACAGTGCCTGGGATGGGGCCTCACACCCAGGCCTGTCATTCCAGATGACTCCTCCTCTGAGAGTGGCAGCGGCAATGGCTCCTCCACCCTGAACCCATCCACGTCGAGCAGCACGCAGGGCGACCCTGCCTTCCCCGAGATGAATGGCAACGGCGCCGTGGCCCCCATGGACTTCACCACGGCCGCTGAGGATCAGCCCATCAACCTGTGTGACAAGCTCCCGCCGGCCACGGCACTTGGCACACCCTCCTACCCCTCCGATGGCTGCGGTGCCGACGGGCTGCGGAGCCGCGTCAAATACGGGGTGAAGACCACCCCTGAGGTGTGTGGGGCTGGGAGCTGAGTCCATTTCTTTCTGTAAAGGGCTGTCGAGAGGCAAGAATGAAATTGTATATGCCCAGAGCTTAGCTGGAGCCAGCCCATGTGTGTGACACCAAGCCAGGGTGGTGGCTGTGGCTGGTATGCCATCGGGTTCCTGGTGAAGCTCTGGAATGGGAGATGGCTTGGAGTGTGCCCCCAAGCCAGGCCCCCTTCTCCGAGCCTGTGAAGTGGAGCTGACGGCCCCTGCCTTGGTAGAGGTATTAGATGGATATGCATCCCCACAACCCATCCCCCTCCCCCAGAACAGCATCTGCTGTGGAAAACAGCAAGTGGCCACTTTCGGCACAGCCAGGTATGAGGCCTCCCACTGCCTGGTTTCTCTGCGTGCCTGTCCCCATTTTATAGGTCGTGCAAAAAAAGGGCGAGGGCCCAGGGATGTGGGCAGTGGAACTCCTCTTTTGACCAGGCTGATGGACGGTGGTAAGGGTGGGCACAGTAGGTACCCCTACCAGTGGGCTTCCCCCCTGCTTCCTGGGGCCTCCCCCACACTTCCACAAGCTGCCTCCGGGCCACTAAGGTTTCCTGCAGTAGTGCCTCTTCTCCAACCTGGGCCCAGGGGCCAGAGGTGCCTTCCTGGAGCTTACACCTCTGGACAGGTTCTTCTTCCTCCCTGGGCCTGTTTTCTCTTCTGCAGAGAGAGTGGAGTAGGTGCTAGTGCCTGCCTCAGTTGGAATGTCTCATGGGGACATTCTGTACCGTGGGCTCAGTGCTGAGTTGTTGCTATGTGTCTAGCGCAGGTGGCTGGGAACAGGTTCTGGCCAGAGCAGGCTTTGCCTGGGTCCAAGGGACAGGCATAGCTGCTGTTCCATGGAGGGGGTGAGTTGTGTTCAGCAGCCATTGCCACTGTGGCCACAGGGTACATGGGGGGCCCAAGGAAGTGAGATGAGAGCAGGAACGCCACCAGCAGCTCCTATCTTAGTCTTTTCTCCATCTGTCTGCCCTGGCCCTGGCTCAGGGCTTGGCTGAGTGGTGTGGGTATGTGGCTTGCCTGGGGCCGCACGGCCAGTTATGGTAGCCAGCAGGGTCCCTCGGCATCCTGCCCCCATCCAAGTCTGTATGTGGATGAAGAGACAGGCACCAAGCCAGTGTCCCTAGGGGACCAACCCCTGCGGGCCTGTTCCCAGGGAGAGAGGCCTGGCAGGGGTTGTGCTGTGGGACCAGGTGCCAGGTAATGCACTTCTTCCTGGATTTGCTCCTCAGTGAGTGCTGTTCCCCTCCAGGCTGTGCCATGGCCATGCTGCCACATCACAGGGTCTGACCATGCAGCCGCCTGCTCCCTGAGCCTGCCTTACCTGCTAGATGCCAGCCTCCTTGAGGGCAGGGACAGTGTCCCTAGGCTACTGCCAGTCAGGATCTGAATGAGTAGTTAGGACACATTGAAGGCACAAACTTTCCAAAAGGCAACATTGGTCCTCAGCCGTCCCAGAGCAGTGCCCCGAGGCAGGGGCAGGAGACAGGTGGTGTGGGAGCTGAGCCATGAAGGATGAGAAGATGGAGGAGGCATGGAGGAAAAGAGGGAGCTGCCTCTAAGGAGAGATGGGTGAGGGGCTTGTCCAGGGAGAAACTCGTGGTGGGAGCACAGGGCTGGAGCCCTTCTCTACTGGAGGACAGGAAGACTGCTGGGGGAGGCTGGATCTGGTTCCCTCTCCCTTTCTGCCCACATATTCTCAAGGGGCCACTGTGTTGTCCTGGTGGGGGTGCAGACAGGAGAAGGCCAGCTCAGGAGCTGCAAGAACGCATCCTGCTTAATGGACCTGTCGCCTTGGCTGGCTACCTCGCCCAGCCCATCTGTTCCTCCTCCCGACAGACAGCATGCTCGTTGCTTTGGTGACAGCTCGGTTGTCAACTTGGGGTTGCAGCCCCTTGGGGATCAGGGAGGAAAACCCCAGAGCCAAAATATATCTTGGCACAAGAAGAGGCTGGCGGGTGGTGGGAGTCCTTTCCGTGTCTGCCTTTCCCCTGCACACATGGCAGGTCCTGGTGTTGGCCTCTGCTGAGGAAACAGCTGACACCCTCCTAAGCGCTCGGCAGCCCCAGGAGTCAGGTCTCTGCATACACTATTGCAGTCGGTCCTCCCTGCGGCAGCCCAGGGAGGGAGGTGGTAGCATTGCTGTCCCCATTGCACAGATGAAGGGAGCAGAAAAGGGGAGTGACTTGCTCAGGGCCTCGCAGCTGTGGCTCTCGTGGCAGCAGGGCATGCGTGCCACCCTGGTCCCCAAGCTCACCGCCTGTAGGAGACCCAGCAAGGGCATGAGCAGCTGCTTGGCCCAACCCTGTGCCTCTTGCCCTCCTTTTAGTCCCCCCCCTACAGCTCTGGGAGCTACGATTCCATCAAGACTGAGGTCAGCGGCTGCCCTGAGGACCTGACAGTGGGCCGGGCCCCGACGGCAGATGATGACGACGATGACCACGATGACCATGAGGACAATGACAAGATGAACGACTCTGAAGGCATGGACCCTGAGCGTCTTAAGGCCTTCAATGTGAGCACCGGCTGGAAACAGGTGGGGTGGGATGGGGGCAAGGCCAGGGCCAGCCCTTCCCATGGCCCGTGTCTCCACAGATGTTTGTGCGTCTCTTTGTGGACGAGAACCTGGACCGCATGGTGCCCATCTCCAAGCAGCCCAAGGAGAAGATCCAGGCCATCATCGAGTCCTGCAGCCGGCAGTTCCCCGAGTTCCAGGAGCGGGCCCGCAAGCGCATCCGCACGTACCTCAAGTCCTGCCGTCGCATGAAGAAGAACGGCATGGAGATGGTGAGTCCCCCTCCCTGGCCCACACTTTCCCTCGGCACCACCACTGACCTCCTGCCACACTCCCAGGATGCCCGGGCCCCTCACCCAGGGTCTTCCCAGGAGCCCTGGAAGCAAGTACCATAATCCCTGGTTTGCAAATGAGGGAACTAAGGCCCAGAAAGGTCACACAGCTCCGTAGACTGAGGTGCTGGAGCCCAAACCCCACCCTGTGCCACCCACCCCTAGGGCAGGGTCTCTGCACAAGCCCAGGGCCCCCATGAGCCCCATGCTAGCTCCATCCCCGTTCTGCCTGTAGACCAGACCCACGCCACCCCATCTGACCTCGGCCATGGCAGAAAACATCCTGGCAGCTGCCTGTGAGAGCGAGACGAGAAAGGCAGCCAAGCGGATGCGTCTAGAGATCTACCAGTCCTCACAGGTACCTGCCACTGCAGCCACTACAGGGGCCGCTCCTGGGCAGCCAGGGAGGGCAGGCCTCATATGGGTGTGGACTGAGGGACCTGTGATGGGTGCAGTCAGGAGAGGGGCAGAGGGGGAACAGGAGGGCAAAGACAAGGAGAGGAGGTGGGTGGAGGTCAGGTGTGGTGTTCTCAGAGGTCCTCAGACCTCATACGGAAGCCTGGACTTCATCCGGAGATCAGAGGGCCCTGATCAAATATGCTGACGGGCAGATGAGCAGAGTTGGGGAAAGCCCCCGGGGGGAAAGTGGCCGGGGGAGGGGACAGATGGAATCCCACAGGTCAAACCACAGCACTGGGTCCCAAGAGTCCTGGGGCCGCAGCATTTATCCACCTTGTGTCCAGGGATGGTAGTTGGGGCCAGCTGCCCCTTGGTTTCCCCAGCGCCCCCCTCTCCCCTCTGCAGGATGAGCCCATAGCCCTGGACAAGCAGCACTCGCGGGACTCCACAGCCATCACCCACTCCACCTACTCACTGCCAGCCTCCTCCTACTCCCAGGACCCTGTGTACGCCAATGGCGGCCTCAACTACAGTTACCGCGGGTACGGGGCCTTGAGCAGCAACCTGCAGCCCCCTGCCTCCCTCCAAACAGGAAACCACAGTAATGGTGAGTCGGGGGAGGCCTGGGCTCTGGCTCCCTGACCAGCACCCAGCTGGGTCTGCAGAGCAGCCCTGGGCAGGGGAAAGGGTAGAGGGAAGCAGAGGCCAGTGATGGAAAGGGGCTGCCTCACAGCATAGGGAGCAGGAGGGGCGGCTCTGGCACCCTCCCACTTCATCGTCTTAGCTGGTCCTTAGATTGGAAGGCGAAGGAGACTTAGTTGGTTAAAGCAAAAACCTACCGCCCCCTTCTCACCGCCAGTGACGCTTACTCCAACACTTCCCACCTTCACTACCAGCGCCTCTCACTAGTTCCACTCCCCCAGGGCCCCTGTGGGTGCGGAGTCCCAGCCAAGGGCCTGTTCTTGACCTGAGTTGAATCTCCACAGCCCCATCTCACCCACAGCGACCGAGGCTCAGTGAGACAGCTGCTGGCCCGGCCCAGCTGTGGCCCCGCTGGCCTGCAGGGCGGCTCCCTCCCCAGGCCTCCGCTCAGGGCCGGCCTTGTGAGGTGAAAGCGTTTCTCACCTGGGTGCTGGGCCTCCGTTCTTGCCCCTGCACTCATGGAGCCTACATCTGAGACACCCGGGGTGATGGTGCACACCTGCTCCCTCGCTCCGCTCCTGTAGCTGGGTGATTCAGTAGGTGCTTTTCCGGTAACTTCCCAGGCTACTCTGCGCAGATGGGGCACAGACCATTAGAGGAGACAGCCCCCGAAGAGACAGAGGCTTCCTCATGGAGTCAGGTGCTGCCGTGAGCACGAACTGGAGTGGGGAACCTCAGACCCCTTTACTGTGAGGCCAAGGGAAGCAGGGGAGGAGTGGGATCAGCCTGGTGGGTCACAGGACCTCTTGGGCCAGGCACTCGGGTTGTGTTGTGTGTGCAGAAGGAGCCCCTGCTAGGTTTTAAGCACAGAAGGGCTGTGAATTGTGTGGTCTGTGTCATTCTGTCTGCCCTTGTAAGAAGCTTTGAATGGGGAGAGCAGGAGGCAGAAGCCGCGTGCTTTGGGGGTCGTTCAGAAGCCAGGGAATGAAGGGAGGAATTGAGGAACTTGAGTAGGTTGGAGAAAGGTGCCACCTGTAAGCTGGGGAAACCCTGGTGCAAGGTCTTGGCTGAATATGCCTGAGGATTCCCTAAGCCCCCGTCCTTGGCTGCAGGAGACCCCTCACTGTTCCTGGGCAGCAAGGGAGAGAGCTAGTCCCCACCCATGGCAGGAAGCCCAGGCTGCCTCCACTCGCCTTGACCCCCCACCCCCCAGAACCAGGAAGTGTATGCAGGTCCCTGGAAGATTCCTGCCTGGGCTTAACTCCTCATCCCTTCCTAATGCCTCTTAACCTAAAATAAGAGGCCGCCTGGCCCTAATCCCTGAAGCTAAGGCCAGAGTGGGCAGCATGGTGAGAGGTGGAGTGGCTGTCCTAGGCGGGCTCCTTTCATTCCAGGAAGAAAAGCTCTGCCCTCCCTACACATGGGGGTCTGGGGCCCAGCAGGTGAGGTGAGGGTGGTCTGGGGCCTGCTCCCTCTTAGCAGCAGGCGATGGTGACAAGCCTCTACCTGGTGTCCACCCAGCATGACCTATCTCAGGGCTGCGACTGCCAAGTTCCCCTGACCCTCCTAAGGGCCTCTCATGGTGGGGCTGAGCCTGCTTCATGCCTGTCCGTTCACACCTGCCCAAGAGGCACAAACAGCAGCCAGAGGATGATTCTTCCAGGGAGGCAGCTGGCTCTGCCCTTGTGCATCCTGGGGTCTAAGTCTCCCATCTGTGAATACCCTGGTTCCTTCATGGTGGGTGGGAAGGCCACTGAAGCAGAAATCTGGTCATTTACCTCCTTGCCTGGGGCAGCACCTGTCCTGGAGCACTAGTACCTCATTTGAAGAACATTGTTTAAATCCTCCAGCAGTTGAAGGAAGGCGACAGGCAGCCGCATGGTCGCAGGGCCACCCAGCCCCACTGGCCTCCCCAGCCTCAGCCTTTCAAGTGATTGTTCAATCAGTTTGGTACCTCGGCCGGGCAGTCGTATTAATGGCTCAGAGCTCCTCACTTTGCTCATTACGTTGTCATCTGGGGATGCAAATCAGCTTAGATAGAATCAGGCTGGGCCTGTCTTGCCTGGGGTGCTGGGTAACTCATGCTCACTCCTATCCCTCTACCCACCATACGGCAGTCACTCGGCAACCTGAGCATCTGCCTGTAACCAGAGTCTGCATGGAGATGTCTCCAGATCAGATCGGCTGCAGGAAACAGGGACCTTCTCCTTTCCAAGCCTCAGCTACAGCCCAGGAGAGAAGGGAGGAAGCTCTGAGCACAGGCATGAACAGGATAGCACTTGGGGAGAGGAGAAAAGAAAGGAACCGGGGCCACTGCTCATGTTGACTATGCCAGGAGGCTCTGGCCACTCCCAAGCATGATGCAGAGGGGACCGGAACCACCCTAGAGGGAACCAGACCCTCTCCTCCCCATCCCTCTGGGTCCAGCCCCTGCAATATCCAGAAGTTAGCAGAGGTACTCCTGTTCCAAGCTTCTTAGTCCCGCATTGTGACAACACCTTGGGAGTCGGTCACCTGTTTGGCTGCTGTTTCCAGACACAGCCCCAACCCCTTCCCCGTGTTTGATTTTAACAGACTCAACTGTTTCCTTAACTCTCAATTCCAAGGACACTGTTTAGAAAATAGTTCCTAGGACCTCCTCCTTGGTGTCCACATTCTCTGGCCGGAGAGGAAATAACCCCATGTGACAAACTGTCCCATCTTAGACTCCAGCTTCCTTCCCCATTTGGGGGCTGCACCAGCTTCCTTTTAGCAGCAGTCAGGTTTCCATAGTTTATCCCAAGATGTTACTTCCAGTCTGGATACCTCCCGTGCCAAGAGCTTGTCCATCTCTCTTCATAGCAGCATAAAAACTGCCATGGAGACGCAATCATGAGCGAATGTGGCCATCAGAACCTTCAGGGTAGTTGGGGGAGCCTCACACCCCCGTGGAAGATAAAGCTGTGGGGAAGGGACTCCAGGGGGAGGGCAGAGAACAGAGAAGCTGACCTGGCTGCATCAGAGAAGGCTTCCCAGGGGAAGCGGCAGCTCTGCCCGCACCTGCCCAGATTCTCTCTTCTTTGGCTGTTTCTTGGCTGAACACCTTGCAGAATGCTTTTCAAATTCCAGGAGCTTCCAGGTCTCCTGGGAGCCCATTCAGAAAGCCCTGAAACCTGTTTGGAAGCCCTTCCCTACTGGGCCAGTCTAGGCAGTCAGGCCTCCTGCTGGCTGAGAAGGAGCCTCAGCCTGTGCTGAGTGTTTCACAACTGGCATCTCAGCTTCTGCTCAACAACTGGCATCTCAGCTTCTGCTCACAGGAGCCGCCTAGTTTTGGCAGATGAGGGCTCTGAGGCCCAGAGAAGTTAAAGAATTTGCCAATGAAGTAGCAGGGCAGGACCTGAATCCACACTTGCCCGACTCTAAAGCCAGGAGCTTCTTGGGAAAGGCCAAGAGAGGACAAGGCCTGGCAGTCCCCTCCCCAACACACACACCCCTAGTGTGTTTTAAAAGATGGCAGGCTCCCTCTTTGCCATCATCATCCGAGGACAAAGGGCAGGCAGTTTCTCCAGAAGCGAGTCTGAGTCTTGTCCTGATGGTTCCGGCCCACACTCCCTCGTATCCCAGCAGCATGAACCCTTCACCTCACTTAGGCACAGGACTCCTCCCAGGAGGGGGGGTTTGAGGTGCTGAGGCTTAGCAGAAAGAGGCTTCACACACCCAGCCCCTTCCTCCATCCACTGGCTGCCATGGTCCCTCCTGGGGGACCTGCAGTTATGGCCTGGCCGGTCTGGCCTGTACCTCTTCCCCCAGACAACCGGGGCAGCTGGCCTCTCTCCAGCTGGACAGAAGCCCCTTTCTTGTCTGGGTACACAGATGTTTCTTCTCCTGGCCTTTTGTGGCTCGACTCTCAACTCCTCCTGGGCTTTCCCCACACGCATCTCTCAGGTGTGTTGGGCCCTTGCCTACCTGCAGTCTCCTGCACACCAGCTCCCCTTCCAGCCTCGATGTCTGGGCTGAGGAAGAGCACACAGATGGGTGCTGCTCCTTTAGGAATGCTGGCAGAGGCTTTCTTTTAGCACTTGTCCCACAGTTCCTCAATGGAAGTAGTATTTCCCATTCCCAAGCTCTGCTCACCACACTGAGGAGAGGCAGATCTTAGGAGTTCCTTTGCCCCAAGGCCTCCTCTTCCTCACCTAAAACCAGATCTTTGCAAGATCATCCTGAGGATTCTCTGAGAACCCTGTCATCCGCAGGCCCATTCTAAGCACTAGGGATAGAGCCATCAGGGAGATGGACCAGAGCCACGGACTCCAGTGCCCAACTCACAGTGGGCACTGGGCCATAGGTTATGACAGCGCCAAGGAAGGTACACCTCCCAGATGCCAGGCAGGGTGGCTGCTCCAGTCTCACCCTACTTCCCTCTCCACAGGGCCCACGGACCTCAGCATGAAAGGCGGGGCCTCTACCACCTCCACCACCCCCACGCCCACCCCCTCCAGCACCAGCACCAGCAGGCCCGTGCCCACCGCTCAGCTCAGCCCCACAGAGATCAGCGCCGTGCGGCAGCTCATCGCGGGCTACCGGGAGTCTGCTGCCTTCCTGCTGCGCTCTGCAGATGAACTGGAAAACCTCATCCTACAGCAGAACTGACCCCACTGGCACCTGGAGCGCACTGCCCTAGGGAAGGAGGCTATCCCAGCCTGGACCCGGCTTCCTGCCTCACCAGTTGGTACATTTTGTTTTTGAAAGAGGTGGGATCCAAAAGAGCTGTTTCTAGCCACACTCCAAGCACCTGAGACTTTGGGCACAAGGACACTTTTTTTTTTGGAATCTCACCACACGGGTGCTCTGACCTGCTTGGAAGAGGCCAACGGGGCAGCTCTGGAAGGGTTGGGGGCTCCCCTGACAAGGCGCTGGGGCTGCAGCTCTGTTTAGAATCACCTTCGTGGACCCTGATGTTAGAATCCCACCCCCAGATAATTACCTTTCAAGTCTTAGGTGAGCAGAATTGCATATTTATTGAGAAAAACAAAGTGGACCCTTTCTTCCTCTCCCCTTAGTAATTTATTTTTCTGAAAATGGATTCTTTTGTGTTTGTACAGATTGCTAGTCTGTGTCTGTCTGATCAGAAGGATGTATCCCCATACCTAACATTCCATATCACTACACTGATGTGGGCTGGGGCCAGTAGGGGCAGGGCGGGTGCCAGGCTGGCTGTTCCTCTGCGTGCCTGGCGCACCCTGTGGCTGCTATCCCTTGGCCAGGCCATCCTGTTGCAGATCCCAGTGCTGCCACAGGGACACCACCAGGCACCTCCCTAGGCACCAAGCAGGAGGACCTCACCCGCACCCATGGCAAAGCAAAACAAAAGAGGCACCCTGACCCCATTCTACAGAAGCCCCAGTCCATGGTCACCTGTATTCTACCTCACACTCCAGCGTGGGCTTTTTCCAGGATGTGCCCTGAGCCTGTTCTGAACAGCTGTCACCCCAACTCCCCAACACAATGTGTCTGCCTGGGAGGTAAGTCCAGACTGGGTGTCCAGGAGCTGGAACCCAGAGAGCGTCCTGTCCCTAACCAGCCACTGCAGTCCTCCAGCTCTGGCCCTCAGCTGCTTGACAGGACGGACTGCTGGGAGATGGCAGCCGGTTGGCAGGGCCCTTGCCCTCACACCCCGCTGCCAGGAGCCAGGTCTGAACTTCTGTGCACAGGCCTGGGCCCGCAGACTCCTGCCACAGACTCCTGCCAAGAGGGGCCACTTCTTCAGGGTGAGCCTCGGCTGTCAGGCAGCTGTGAGTTCCAGGGCGGACTGTAGCTCCCATCCCCTTGCGCCATGTTTGGAGTAAAGGGATCAGTGGAAGTGGAGGAGCCACTTGGGTTCTCCTAAGACCAGCCCTTCTGGAGGGGCCAGTCCTGGAAGAAACCCATAATCCCTGGAGTGTGAAAAAGGGCAAAAAGAAAAAGCTGGCCTGGTTTCCTTCCTCCCTGATAGGCACTTCCTCTTGCTCAGTGCAATACCTACCAGTGCTGCTAAACCAGGGATTCGCCCAGACCTCAGCAGGCCCCCAAGGGCCTCTCCATGCAACACTCCGTAGCCATGACAGCAGCTCTCTGCTGCCCGCCCCTGCCCAGAGCTGGCAGAAGCCCTCTGTTGCCTTTCCTCCCTCAGAGCAGAGAGGCCCCAGGGGAGCCAGGGCCGAGTGGATCCTAGGATGGCCACGGAGAGCCACTCGCTCCCAGAACAGGCACCCCTTCGCAAACCAGCTTTTCTGCAGCCAATTGCCTGTTGCAGCTGTGGCCACTGCCTCCTAGCACTGTGGCAGACTCCCCACAAGGAGGGATGGGGAGGGGGCACCAGTGAGGATGCCCCATCCTGCCTCAGGTCCAGAACTCTGAAAGGTAGGGTGCCCACCCCGTGCTTACTTCCGGCCCCTAGCGGTTAGGGGTGGTCGTTATCTCTCAAGTGGCCTCCAACACCCCATCCAGCCACACCACCTCTGCCTTCCATCTGACCAATCCCCAGGCCTCTGGTCAGGGCCAGGACACCTGAGACTCACCCTTAGCACAGCACAACCTCCAGTGCCCAAGGCCTCTCCCACACCCCAGCCATCCACACATCCAGCCCCACCTGCTCAGTACTACTCCCCTCAACATTTGAATTCGTGTAAATATTTATTTTTGTGTGTGAACAATACTACAAAGTAATCAGTAAGATCTTTTGCAAAATGTTACCCCAGGCAATTTGTGAAAATCTTAATGTTAAAACCTGGCAGAGACAATCGCCACCCTAGAATTCCTGGTATCAGTTACTTAACATGTCACTTGTCCCAGAGGCAGTACCCAAGCTAGACATGAACCGTTTGCATTTCTTGGCAGACAGGAGTGAGAAAGACTGGGGAAGGGGCTCCCTCCCCCTACCCACACAAGGATTAGATCTAAAGATCAGCATAAGTTACAGTTTGAAGTCACGTTTTTCTGAGTTCAAGCTGTTGGAACTGACCACCCTCCAGCCTGCCTTAGTACTGCGGCAAGAGCGTAGGTTCAATGTGTTTTCAAGAGAAAGGAAAGAATATGTTGTTAAAGTCCACTGGGCCTCCCAGGACCCTCCAGGGCAATGGATTTCATCATGTCGACCCCACCTCTTGGGTGGGCTCCTCCTTCCCAGTGAAACTACACCTGAAGCCCTGGAGACGGCAGAATCAGGAGCAAGTTTCTGCATGGAAACAGGATTCCATTTAGCTGGCTCAGTCAGGGAACTTGTTCTGTTTTGCTTTTGTTTTAAAAGATGCAGCTTCAACCCCTTCCCCCTACTCCTGACTTGGAGGGCACCAAAGAGCTGGTTCTGATGAACTAAGCTCGCTGCTGTCTCACCCTCACCAGAGGGACTGTCTTCTCCCAAAGGAGCCCCCAAAGCCCTGTCCCACAGCCATTTAAAAATCTTCTGAAGGGCCTCAGGGCACAAAGTAATCATTTGGGATGCTAAGTTAAAAAGGAAATGCAGAAGTAGGATACTCCAATTCCAGAGTCTTTGCAGGGGGCTAATCCCACAAGGGTAGCATCACAGAAGTGGGCATTGGTCTTAGTGGTGGATCATCAGGTAGGCAAGTGATAGTGTGTGTAACCCATCTGAAATTCATCTTACCGTCACCACTCTTACAAAGGACAGTTTATTCCCAAGGACAGTGCTGACGGGGAGGGGGACAGGCAGGGAGTTAGGAGGGTTTTCGAGGATTTCAAACAGGTGGAACCCATCCATCCCTATTCCCAAGGGCCACTTACAACTCCAAGGGTGGTTGCAGGATTAACTACCAGTTCATTTTCAAAATGCTGCTTTGAACTCAGAGGGTTGATACTTTTAATTTGTAATTTTTTGTAAAACTTTTTACAAAATAGTAAAGTATTTCACCAGAATACCAGTTTCAATCCGTCCATGGTCTGATTTTTATATAATTTAGTGGTGCTTTAGAAACTTTGTTTTTGTTGTTTCTGAGCTAAACAGCTCAATTCTTTTTCGCCTGTATCTACCTAAGACCAATGTGAACCTTTGTATTTTTGCTCCTAATTTTGGACTCAGTGAAAGTGTACTGTTTACATGTACAGATGCCCCCAGTCCCTGTGTGTTCTGCAAGACTTGCTCTTGAGGAGGAAGATGCACCTCACTAAGCTCATCTGCTTAGCAAAGCCACAAACAAAAACCTCTCACTTTTTACCTACGTTTCCACCTAAAAATACAACAAAAAACCTACACCACGTAGAACTCAGATTGGCTGAAAAACACCTTCCACCTGGTACATGGCCCATATGCCTCGATTATGTGGTCTATTTAGGAGAAGGAGTCAGAAGAGAGACCTCCTATTGGCTGCTGGTGGGTAACTGCATGGACAGAGGAAAAGGGAAGGCAGGACTTTGCTGCAGAGCTGTGGGATGAATGTAGTTCTTCCCTGGGCAGCCTGGGAGTGGGAAGGTCAGAATGACTCATGTGGCCTTCAGGATCAAGCCAACCAGGATTTAGGGACAACACAAGAGGTCTTTAGCCCTCTGGCGTAATTTAGACATGTTTTGGAAGAGTAGGAGCTCCATATCTGAGATGAGATTTAAGACTTTCAGTGCAGATAGTACAAGCCATTTCTTCAGGGTTCCTCTGGGGGCAGCTCCTTCATGAGGTCCCACCTCCGGGGAGGGGCACAGGGCTCTAGATAGTAAGCACTTAAGGCAAACAGTGGATGGCACCAACTTTTAAAGGTGACTCTATTAATCAATGGCTTCACCTCTAAATTATATTTTTACAGATATGCACCTATGCAACTTAACGTGGCTCTTCTAAGCAGGTGAGGACTTCCTCCTCAATGCTCTCTATAAAAATTATTTGTGTTCTATATAGTGAGTTTTACCAGTAAATGTGGCTTAATATTTTAATTCTTAGAATGTGTCTTCTCTACGTGATGCGACTAAATTCTGTTTTGTTTGTGGAATGACTAGCACAGGCCGACTCCCTCTCTCCCTCACTTAACAAAAGACCAATGAGCTGTTAATCGAGCTGTTATCTCCATGGTATTACTTGCTAAATGCACTGATTTCTTAAGTATGTGGAATCCTTTTCCTTTTGAATCTGTATATCATATATAAGACTGAATCTACTTAATAAACACTGAACAACAAACGGAATGCTCTGCTTCCACTGTGTCCTATCAACAGCAGCACTACCTGCCACTTCTCATCCTTCCTCATCTAGTTGGGCACCGAAACATCTTTCTACTAGTAGATTCCACCTTTTCCTAGCCAATAATATGGCACACAGAAGGTCCTCAGTACATTTTCTAGAACAAATAAACCTGTTGATTCCAGCACCTCATCTGTTAGGGAAGGAAATGAACCTTTCCCAGGTGCCCTTCAGCTGCTGAGCACAGGCAGAACTCTCATGCACTGTTTTAAATCTCAGCCCCCTTATCTGCCACGTGCAGACACAGAGGCACACGGGGTACATGCCTTGCTGAAATTCAGTGACCAGCAAAAAACTTGCTTTTCCACAACCTCTCACCCTAGCACATGGGCAACTGACTGAAACCAAATTCTCCTAACAATCCCTAAGCGCTAATCTGGAAAACTGAGCAAACATGATCCCTGGTTCTGAACCTTCAGTGCTGAACTTTCCATTCTATGCAAAACCCTGGATCCCACCGTGAAGGAAACAAAAGGGCTGCTTTTCCCAAAGATACTTATTTGTGCTAATGTTTTTTCATCCTGTATGTATGGTTTAGGTTAAGCTTTAAGGAAAAATTGTAAGAATATGGCTGGGAACAAACGTGATCATGGATTTAAAAACAACTTTAGGCATGTTAAAAGCATACATTTGACTGCTAAAATTGTGTGTGTGTATATATATATATATATATACACACACACACATATTTATGGCAGTTCTTATTAAAACCTTGATTTTTAAATAACGACATAAGAATCCTTTTTCTCATAGAAATTCTATGCAGTAGCCAAATATATAAAATGGAGAAGGGCGTGATTTTGGGGGCTGAGACTCACTGAGAGACAGAAGACGACGGCCCTTGACACCTCCCTTGACACTTTCCTTTTGCTGAGGGGCAGCAAATCCTCAGTTAATACCACAGAAATTCCTTCTCCTGCCTAAAATGATCACCACTGAGACTCCTCAAACTATTAAGACTATCAGAAACCTACAACCTGGGATAACAGCTCCAGAACACGGACCCCGCTGGCCTGCTGGCCAGCCCCGCACACACTTACCTCCTTCCACAGGAAATACTGCAGTCCACCAGAGCACTGAGATTCCCAGGAGAAACTGCCTGAGGGCAGAAAAGTGCTACCTTATTCTAGTCTAGCTTCTTTAAATGGGGTTCCACACCACTGTTGTTAACAGTGGATAAAAGACTTCATCAAATGGGAATGTCCCCTCAGAAGAGTGAACTAAAATGTATTCAATGACAAAACAGGCAAACCTCCCTTTATGAAAAACAGGAAAACATGCATATGCTATTTTTCCAACTTAAAATGCACTAGGGAAGCTTAGTAGTTACATTTCTTTGCAAGAAGAATCTTTGCAAAATCCTATCTTCCCTTAATTGATCTTCTGTATAAACACAGATTTTATTAGGTTTATTCTCAGCCAGTGGTTCTTAAACAAAGGGTGCCAGCTGCCTAAGGAGCCGGTAAATCCTGACACAGTATGCAAAACTTTGTGAGGCCAGGTGTGCTGGCGGGAAGATCGCTTGAGGCCAGGAGTTCAACACTAGTCTGGGCAACAGTCTCTACAAAAAATTTTAATATTAGCTGGGTGTGGTGGCACGTGCCTGTAGCCTGAGCTACTTGGGAGGATGAGGTGGAAGGATCACTGGAGCTCAGGAGTTCGAGGTTACAGTGAGCTATGATCACGCCACTGCACTCTAGCCTGAAGAGAGTGAGAGTCTGCAAAAAAAAAAAACCCCCAAAAACTTTGTATGTGCATTCCATGGGGGGAGAGTTCCCAAAAAAAGGTTAAGACTCACCCATATCAGGTAACACAGCACTGACAACTGTTGTTCTCACAGGGCGTTCGTCTATGGCTTGCAGTAGAGATGTTCATTTTAGGCTTTCAAATTGACCAGAGACAAGAGGAAGCATGGGGGTGTTGTCCAATTTTGGAGCAATCTCCAAAGTTCCACATCCTGCCCCTTCCATGGCTTCAAACAACACCCACACATGAGGGCAACACAGCCTGGGTCCCCTCCTCTCAGGCAGACAGGGCAGGCAGATGCTTTGGCCATCAAGACCCCTGATGGATGCAGGCGGCTCTATTTAGCATGCACACATATGCACACACCCCTTTAACACAGTCTTACAGCAGGCTGGACAGCAAATAAATGACACCTTGCCAGGCCAGTACCATTCTTCTTGTATTCTGAAACATTATTTCCCTTGTCCTTTGGACCATAAGCAAAATAAGCCTTCCTGACCAAATATTCAGTCTAAACTCAGGACTACACTCAACCTTTGGTCAGGTCTGTGGCCTGAGACCAAAAGCCAGGGTCCAAAGTGACTTCACAGCCTGCATCACCCCTCAGCACAGTGGGCACAAGGCCTACATCCTGACAGCTCCTTTCTGGAGCAAGAGTGAAGTAGGTGGCAGTAGCTGTATAAATTTCTACTATAAGTTCATCTAACAATTGTCTTGGCCTGCTGTGAACTAATAGTCATTATGTGCTAGGTGGCAGGCACTAACAACCTCAGGAAGTAGGAACTATTACACCCATTCACAGATGAGAGTTGGGGGCCTGGTTGAATAACATGGCCCAAGAACACAGAGCTGGCACGTCGCAGAGGCTGTACTCTAAGAACTCACTACACTATTCTGCCTCCCTGAGGAGAGGCAACAGGCATTGGAAGGTCCCGATCTGGGACCGTAATGCATTCTGAGCTCATTCTGAGCTCCTGCAGACATAAGTGGGCAAACGGATTCTGTGACACAAGGACATATCACCACCACCAGGCAGTTGCTCAGTCACCACAGGGCCTCTGAACCATCAATTCTCAAAACTGCATGTCGATCAAACGACAGCAATACAAAATGGCAGCTTGAACTCCCCAAAGGATATCCCACCACAAAGTTTTTCCTCCAACTCACAGGAAAAAATTAAGGAATATATGTTTAAACTTCCATCATTTTGCGCTTTTGGCTTATTTATATACGAATAAAATTATTTCTGATAAGCACAAAGTCAATGTATTTACGTACTCTAGAGACGTCTGAGGACTTCTCAATCAAGAAGTCAATCCTTGAAGCACGTCATCTACTCAGGCTCACTCAACTAGCATCAGACACCCCACTCTGGGCCAGCACCTTCCTCTGCCACCAGAGGTGCTTGTGGTTAAGGTTTTCCAAGGTCAGAGCTAGTCACCCTCCCACAGAAGACCCCTAACCATTAGGAAGCCACTTGGCAACCTCAAGCTCAGTGAAGCTGTTTGGACGAGTTGCTGCAGAGGGATGTCACAGTTTGTGACTCGCACTCCCAAGGGGAAACATTCTCATTGCTCTCAGTAGATTGCTGACTGCAGTCTATGTGGTGAAGTCCGCCAAGTCATGAACAGCTAAAGACCAGTGAAGCTGCCAAGTCATTCCTTTTGGACTAACCTCCCAAAAGAAGAGCTCCAAGTATAAGAACAGTAGCTCCAGAGCCAAGGTGAGGAGAGCTGGCGTCTACCCCTTCCCTTCCAGCTCAGCACTCCAGCTGACCTTCCCACACCAGTGAGGCAGCCACAGATGACTGAGACCACAACTGCAGGTTGTATGGGTTTATTGTTCCAATACCACAAGAGACATACAGAAGCAGTGCTTTCTCTGGGCAGCCCCATGGACCAGATCAGTGTCAAACTGTACCCTTGAGTGTCCCCAAAGGTTCCAGCAGAGGGAAGAAGAGGACTGGACATGCTTGGGCCCCTGTTCCCGGTCTTTGGTAAACAGACGCTTAAGTTGACAACTTGGACTTGGCCAATACTGCATTCTAAATCACCACATCATTCCCAACTTGTCACTCATGCTTCAGATGACGAAAATGCCACATCAGATCAAATGAGAAAAAAACCTTTCAGATAAAATAAGACTTGAAGTCATACAAATTTGATACTTGACCTAAATTAAGCAAGAACCCTCAACTCTGTAATAAGTCGAAATACAAGATATAAGGCAGGAAACAAGGCAAGGGAAAAACACACACAGGGGCATCTACTTGCTGGAAACATGTTGGGAGAGAGGCAGGAGCAGGCATGGCTTTGATTCTTCCCAAACCTGCCTGATGTCAAAAGTACGTCAAAAGGAGCCTCACAGTCCCAGGAGAGCATGGTCCCAGGTATTGCTGTGACAGGTGGTAACCCTGGAGCCAGATCTGGAAGGCCTTCCTGGGGGCTGCCCAGGGAATTCACCCATGAATCCAGAAGCACTTAACACTGGTGGTGGTGATTTGTCACATATGGCAGCGAGCAGCCATTAAGACTGTAGGAGAGATGTGAAAAGCAAGATGCGTTTGCTCGGTGGCGTGTGGGCAGGCTGACTGTGGCTCTGCAGGCTGCAGCAGGTCCAGCCGGTGACCCGACAGGGCATCAGGCAACCTGGCAGGTCACAAGTCAATCATTTCACCCTCACGTCGAGCAGCACAGCACTCAGTGGCTCTGACAACAGGTGTAGAGAAGGAGATTACACCACTTTAATGCAATGATGCTGAAGATGTAAAATTAGGAAGAGAAGTTCACGTTCTCTGTACAATACATCCATTTACAGAATCAGCCAGTACTGTGTACAACATATAAATACATGTTAAAACATTAGAGGTGCATAGAGCATACTTACAGAAGCCAAAAAGTTCACTTTATACATCCAAGAATAAAGAGTTAAAAATATAAAAATAAGAAACACACACCGCTTTGAAATGTAAAATGACTTTCACATACACAGGTGCGTGGAGATGCCCACTCCCATAGGGTCCAAAGTGACAGGGAGGATGTCAAGCAGAGGAATTCACCTGCAAACGTCTGGACGGCTGACTCACAAGGTCTACAGATGGCATTTTCATAGGAAAGACAACCCTATTCCCCAACCCCATTGTCCAAGCAGAGCTATTCAAGGTTCCAAATGATCCTGTGGGTTAGTGGATCACACTGAGACAGAAAAGTTCCAAATTTGCTTCAGCAACAGAACCAAGGTCAAACTTGCTCCGTCAACTGGCAAATGACTCAACTGTGACCCTAAGGTCAGCAGGTGCACCAGCCCCCTGGTGGGCAATGCCGGGAGTTACTTTAACCCTGTGCTGGCTTCTTTCCTGGCCATCAACTCCCCAAAGTAGCAGAAGAAAAGATGGCAGGGAGGGGGCAGTGGAAGACTGGCATTTCTACTTAGTTCAGGTAGGTTAACTCCCTTGGTGGAGAACGCAACCTTCTTGCTTCAGTTTCAAGTCCCTCTGGGAGTTAGGCAGTCCCCCCACCCCCCGCAACCCCACTCCGTGCCACATCAGGCTGTGTCTTGCAGGAGAGCTCAGGCTGGCTGGCCTTGGGCAGCCCAATGGGTTATACCCAGGAAACCCCTCCAGCAAGACCAGAAGGGTCGCCAAGTGACAGAGGGCTTTAGCAGTATAAATTTTGGGGGAAGGCAAGAGTGCTCCTGCCTAAAAAGAGTATTGTATCAATGATATTCTGTATACAGATTTAAGATCAATCATTATCAAAATACACACACTAAATATACAATGTTTCCCATGGCCATAATTTATTATCTCACCACAAGGCACAATACACAGAGCTTTGAGGGTCCAATACAGTCATCGTGACAGAACGCACCGCAGCCTTGGCACATGATCATGGCTTTCAGGCTGCACGCACACTGGAGCGAGATGCTTTCCACCGTGCTGCTGTCAGTGAACATTTGCAAGGAAAGGGATGCACTGTGGCTCGCACCAAAGTTTGCTTTGTGGCTCAGCTGCACCACACTTCCAGCAAGGCCTTTGGGAAAGGTGGGAGAGCTAGAGGAATAATTAAAGCTGGTGGAACTCAGTTGGAGTTTAGAAAGCTTCCCATAAAATGCCTGCTTGATGCTGAGTTGGGAGGGGAGACAAGAAGGCTCCAGAGGCTCACTGAGCCCCTTTCCTGGCTCTCGGGGTAATTTCCAGAAGGGCAAGTCCATGACAAAGGGCATCCCTTGCAAGTGACCCATCAGTTCCAGAGGACTATGCCCAGTAGCTTTCCTGTTCTCGGCATTTGCCTTAAGAGGACCCCCCACAAAAGTCGTCTCATTCTTGACGCTGCCAACAGAGGCATGTGGCTTTGGAGCCCAGTCTTCCCTTGGAGTCTGTACCCCACCAGACATGGAGTTTGTGCTTGGTCCCAACTTCCCACTGGGAAAAACTGGAGGGATCTCAGCAGGCAGAGACATCGGGTCCGCAGGCCCGGGGCGCTGAAGGGTTGCAGCCACATTCCCAGAGCCAAAAAGCTTCTTCCCTTGGCCTGTAACATTGCTCTGATCACCCAGGGCCCGACCTGTCTGCTCTGGACCAAAGGAGATCACATTTGGAGATGAGAAACGAGGTGTTCTCGAGGTAGCAAGATCTCCTGGGCTCTTGCCTGGAGCAGCATTTGAATTACTGTCCTGTGACATGGCACAGACTTCCTTCTGATCTTCACAACTAAAGGAAGAGAACTGCTCTTTGGAATCCATTTCTTCCAGTTTCCTAGAGGATGTAATGGGATTTGTCACTGGATGGAGAGAGTCAAAACTTGGGACTGCCTTGGAATTCTTTTGGGGTGCTCCAGGAGCCTGGGTGGCCTCAATCCTGGCAAGACCAGTGCCTGTTTCACAGCTATCTGGTAGAAGAGGCTCCTTCAAAGCCCTTAAAGAACTGGGGCTGCTTCCACCAACCATGCCACTGTTTTTTCCAAGACCATGTAAAGATCCCATGCGCAGGGAGCCATGGCTCTGCTCTTTTGTAAGTGGTACTTGTGGGGATTCTGACATGCTGTCATTGTGGGCTGGTGGAAGAACTTTCTCTAGGGGCAAGTTACCTTGCAGCAACTGCATCACAAGCGGGTTAGTGGCCTCCACTGAGGACCCAGGCCTGGACAGGCACACGGCTCTTGGCTGGTACTCAGTATTGGCCAGCAGTAGGGAATCTGGGATCTTTTGGCGGACTGCACATACTCGAGACACCCAGCTCTGAGAAGCAACCATCCCATCTGTCCTTGTAACCAGACACAGGTCACCATTCACCTTGGACAGTGAGGCAGATTGGTTCCAATTGGGTTTCTCATCCTTGTCCACCGAAGATCCCTTTGTCACTGCAGCTTCACTAGTGTCAGCCTCACTGCTGTCCTCCGTGAGGTGACCTTCAAAGTCAGAGGCTGTATCTGTGGACTCACTGTGAGGACTCAGTGCTTCAGAGTCTCCGTTGATTTTCAGCTTTTCAATGTCCACCTGTTGACAGTAACTGCCAGTGCTGTCATTGCCTCCTCGAGATGGCACAGTCCAGAATGAAGTAAGGCTGTCAGGAGGATCTAGACCCTCCTCGGCTGTCAAATCCCCAGGCAATGCAGGAGGGGTGGGAGCAGCTTTCTCCCACTCCTCTCCAACCTGGGGCTCAACAGATGGTACATGTTCTCTGGATTCTGGTTCAGGCTGTTTCACTACCTCATCATTTGATGAGATGGGTATCCAATGCACAGAACTGTTAGAAACGAGAGCCTTGGTTTTCAAGTCTTCTTGTCTAGTATCACTTTCCCTCATAGGAGGGCATGAGCCACCAAGCCCTAATTCGTCATCAAATGGTCTGTTCTGCAGGCAATCAGTTGGTGAGGATTCAGGTGTGGAACTGGGGGTCACATTTACAGGATCCTTCATAGTGGGATGACTATCAAGAGCTTGGCCAGTTCCTTTCTCTAATGTATCATCTCCCACTAGAGACGGAATAAGACCATTGTCTGCGAGAACGGTGGGTCCTCGCTCCTCATCATCACTTTCCCAGGAAGTGGTGCCAGACTCACATTCAGTTCTAACATCCGAATGCAACTGAGGCTGCTCCACTAATCTCTCAGCTACTGAGGTTTGGGAGGACAGTGGGGGCAAGGCCTGGCATGGCTGGTCCCCAGTGGGAGCAATGGGGAGTTGGGAGGCATCTCCTAGCCCATCTGTGAGTCCAACTGTAGCCCTCTGTAGTAGGCAGCTTTCCTCCTTTCTCAGAGAAGGCAGGTCCTCTCTCCTAGCTCTGGACATGGCAGTTCCGGCCTGGGTATGCTCCCCATTTAGAGGATAAGGCGGCAGTAGTTGTGTTCGCTGTAGATCTGACGTACACTTTCCATGGGTGCTTGGGCCTCCCCTGGGCTCAGGGTGGCCACAGGCCTCACCACCATCACCACTGCTGCCGCCTCTGCCACCTCCCTCATCGGTGGCCCCGCCGCCACCTCCACCCGGGCCACCCCCCCCTCCGATGGCAGTGGTGGCCGCCTCTCTATGGCAGTGGTGACCTCTCGCCCCTCGGACCTGCAGAGCACGGGCTTTAATGTCTGCGAGGGTCCTGGCGCCAGTCCAACCCCGGCAGGAGGACTCCGTGGTGGGGATGATCCGGGGGCATATCTGGTAAGTGGGCTGACCTTTAACCACCCAGGGTGGTTTGATACGTGAAAGTTGAATCTGCAAAAAAAGAATTAGAAAATAGTTTTAACTGACTGGGTGATCTGACCTAGGGACTGTAAAGCAAAACTAGGATTCTAGTAGCTTAAGGGTCATGACATACAGAATCAAATAATTTCCTTAAAACAATGAAATCATCATAGTAAAATGGCTGCCATAACACACCATTCAGAGAAGATTCTGCTCAAGGGCTGTTATATGCCACACTTCTAAATTTAATTTCTGGTGGGACTGTGTGAGTCACTACAGCAAAGAATCTAACACTATCTTAAAAAGATTTTAAAACCCCAAAGGATTTTGACCTCTCAAGATAACTTCAACAGAGTGAACAAAAAAGTGAGGAAGAAAAGAACCTATCTCACTAAACTTGAAGGCTGTCTCAAGCAAACCTCTCATAAAAAGCTCTACATTCCCACATAATTAACTTCAGGGCCCCAGAGTTAAGGGCTCTATAATCTCATGACCCTCAAAGAAAACCTGGCTCCAGGGCAGCCAGGAATCAAACAGTCTCCTACCCGGATGGGCGGGACTTTGGGCTCCTCTTTAGTGGGCTGTGGCTTTTCGGTGTGAACACTTTCAATTGTGTTACGAAAGGACTGACGATCTTCAAGCCGGGGCTTCTTTTCGGGAAAGGATGCAGAGGCCGCCTGCTCAAAGGATTTCCTCTTCTGATCCTTGGGTTCCTGATCCACAGTTTCCTGAGGCAGGCTAGGAATTCTGTCTGGAGATGCAGAGGCACGTGCCAAGTTGTCTGGCTCAGCCTGGATCCCAGAAGCCACAGACTCAACTGGGAATTTGGGACCCTCCGGGTCAGGTGCTGCAGAGGATGTGCCTGGCACATGGGGACTGCTCAGCCCTGCTGGGTCAGTCTTAGCCTCCCCATCCTTGTAGAGGGGAACATCTGAGGCCACAGATTTTGCATCCTTAGCAATCCCTGCTTGTTCTGGCTCCTGTTTTTTGTATAGATTCCTTCTGGCTCTGGTTCGGAGATCTGGCCGAGAGCGTTTCTTAAAATGCCCATCTCGCTGTCGGGTGGCTGGACCACGCTGTGTACGCACTGATTCTCCTGGGACACACAAGCCACTTTTGATTTCAGCCTCCTCCTGGCCCACATTCTGCTGCAATGACTCTTCTTTGGTCAAACCCAGCCTGCAAATCAAAATCACAGCCATCAGTTTCAAGCCAGAGTGGACATGTCTGTTTTATTTCTATGAATAATATGGACCCAGAAACACAAGATATCTCAGAACAAAATAAATCTGCGTGGTGCACAATCTAACCATGGAAAAACTTCTGTTAGCTTCACTATGAATGGCATTAAGATAAATCTCCACATTCTTGTCCAACACATAAGTATACACTATTTTGAGACCATCTACCTCTATCCCCTCAAAACCCCAGACCAGGACTCATAGCTCCAACTGCCTTACTTCTGTCCATAGTAGTCTTCAAAGAACTTTTCTTTCCATTGTTCCACCTTCTTTTCCTTCTCCATTTCCTGTCGTATCCTGACTTGCATCTCATGAGTAAATTCGCCTAGGGAGAAATAAACCTCTTCTAGTAAGTGCATTCGGGATAGTAATGTCTGTCTTATGGACAGCTGAATCTCCCAGTTTTAAAACAACACGTCTCTTCTAAAGGCTCTCTCACATCATGCTCTTATAGGGACAGAGCTAACACGTCTACTATAAGGGAAATTCACTCTTCCTTAAAGTGAGACCAAGCAACTCCTTGATTGAAAAAGCAAAACAACAAAAGAACCATTCTTATTTCCTGTGTAGATAAAAAGTTAACATAGTAGGTAGGCCTGACTGTTTACTCTTAGAAAGGCCTACTTAAAAGAACAGCCCTTGGCTGACATCTGGGAACTTAGATTTCAGGAGGGTTCCCAACCACCCTAACTGATATGAGTTGTTCACTGTGCCTCAATTGTTTATGCAAACAATATGGCTTATGCTGAACACCTGCCTGCCTTTTGGGAATCTGGAATCTGGGTATGTGCCAAGCAGTGGCTTCCTACATGATCAGCCCTTGATAAAAACCCTGGGCACCAAGTCTTTAACAGGTTTCCCTAGTAGACATTTCATACATGTTGTCATAAGTTGTTACTGGGGAATTAAATGTGTCCTGTGTGACACCACTGAGAGAGGACCTTGGAAGCCAACACATGGTTTCCCCTGGACCTCACCCCATGTGCCTCTCCATCTGCTGATTTTACTTTGTATTCTTCTGCTGTAATAAACCACAGCCCTGTACATATAACTATATGCTGAGTCCTGCTAGCAAATCATCAAACCTAGGGGCATTCTTAGAGCCCTCTCAACACTTTCCCCACAAAATTAAATTAATAGACGCTAACAATCACTCCAAGTGACAATGCCTAAAAAGACAGAGCATGGTGGAGCTTGTCAACTCCACAGTGTACTTTCCTCCACCCTTCCAGACGATGCCATGATTACTGGAATAGGTGTTTATAGTTTTAATGATAAAAAGGAGATGATGAATGAGTATATACATACAATATAGTGAAAGTCTAAATCTAAACGCCCCGTTATTTCTTCAGAGCTGTGTGGCATATTAATACCCACCACATTTATTAGTAATGAGGAAAGCCTGTCTTATACTAAATAACCCTTTGAGAAGAGCGAGCTTGGGTTTTAAATACCAGGAGACATGCAACACCACATGACAGGTGCATCACAAGCCGTCTGAGATGATCAAGTCTACATACCATCAGCCAGGCGCTCCCGCCAGCTCTGAGCCGCATGGGTAAAAAACTCGTTATTTAGTGCACTGCTGCTGAGACGCAACAGGCCATCTGTCCCCACCTAGAAGGATCAAGGGGGAAAAAATCCTAATAAATAAACTTAAAAGAGAACAGAAGCCCACCCAGAGAGAGGCAAAGGGGAGGCTGCCCATGTGCACCTGTCTGTCTACTTCAGGCAGGAGGAAGAGGAGCTGCTGCTGGAAGTGTGATGGTAAGGCATGGAAGGTCCGAGAGTTGATCAGGGCACGGAGGTTGGTGTTGACAAGAATGGACCCAGGTGTCTCAAAATCTATTTCTTCCCCTCTGTTGCGCTTCATTTGACCTATGATTTTTGAAGCAAGAAGAAGCAAGGTATGGATTTCAGCTTTTTAAAAGAAAAAAGCAAATACCTACTGATGGGAAAACTTCGGTGACAGCACCCAAGCTACCCAGAAGTTATCTGCACACAATCTGCTCAGTTGTCCAGTCCATCCTAACCTGTATATTCTTTCCAGGTTTTGGGATTGCATCCCCTCAGACAAAACTCTGTACCGTGCTGTGTCACAGCCTGAAAAGGACACTTCCCGCAGAAAATCAGGCAAGGAGCAGGTTCTGAGCTTCCCTCCAAAGCTGGAGAACAGGCTCCACAAAGCTCAACTGGAGAAATCACGGAAATTGTCTAAAAGTAAATCTAGTTAATATACTATAGAAAAATCTGCAGAAGCCTTCTGTGAATGGGCTGGAGAGGGATGATCTCCATGCAGAAATGTACTAAGGACTGTTCAAAGCCAACTGAGATGCTAATACCTCTCACAGAAGCCTCAGCAAATGCTACTTTTATCTGAAAAACTCACTAGGACTAGAGACCTGTGAGACCTTAGATTGAGCACTGCTGATGAGCTGGAAAAGCAGCAAGACAGCAAACCTAGTTCTCACATGGGCAAAGGTTTACTCTAATTCTCAGAAGCAAAAGCTTGTCTTCTTAATGGTTTCATCTACAAAAAAAACCAGCATGTGGGTCATTAAGAATTAAATCCTGAAATAGCAAAGAGCATACTAATATTGCAAATAACTCTAATGGGGGTGGGGTGGGGTGGGGTGAGGGGTGGGAGGTATAGATAATAGCACTACTGAATTTGTTTGCATCCCCAAAATTCAACACTTGACATAGTATGCTTCCACTCGACATACTGACTAGGTTGTAAAAAAGGGAGCGTCTGATACAGACTACAGATGTTGGGAACAAACGTGGCAAGATGCTACCAAAGAGAGAAAAGGGGTGTTGGAAGTCTTCACTGAGAAGCTCAGAAGCAGTTTTCACTCACTCAGGAAACACTTACTACGCAGTACAAGGCAGGCACAGACTAGGCCCACAGGGACATATAAGAAACAATTGTGGCATCATCTCTGCCTGAAAGGACTTCTCACAGTCTAGCAGAGAGCTACAAATGAAATAACCAAATTACAAAGTAAAAATAAACAAAAAATAGAGGGCCACCCAAGAAGTAAAAATAAACTGGTAAAGGAATTGGAATAGAAGACATCATCTTCTCACTAGGCCTGCAGGGGCCCCCTTTACAGGCAGAGAAATAAGTGCCAAGCCACTCACCTGTGGCTGGCTTCCGGAAGCCTCTCAGGAGCGGGGCAGGGTCCTGGGTGACCTCGGCCTGGCCATGAATAGCAGCGCTGCCCAGGGCCAGAGAGCCGCTGCTGCTGCTGGACGGGCTGCCGCTCTCGCCATCAGCGTGGCAGCCCGAGAACCCTGAAGGCACAGCATTCCACTGGTCAAAAGTATCACAAGCCGCGCCCACGGCTCTCAGACAAGCTCATTTCTCCCAACTCTCCCTGAGATGCTGCCAGCAATACTGGGATGCTTCCATCTCCCAGCCTTAGGCTGAGAGAAACCACCACTTCATGGTCTGGCTTTAAAATATCACCTTACAGGTGCCAAACCGCCATCTTTATTTGTATAGCACTACACCTTTTACAAAGCACTGGCACAATCAAATCCTCCGCTGGATCCTCATGACTGCCCTGGGAGACAAAGAGGAAGGCACACAGCAGAGCCCAGCACTAGAACCTATGGCAGGCCTCATCCACTGGCAGGGCTCTTGCCTGTGGCCCGACAGCTCTCCTGGTATCACACTATTAGGTCAGAAACTGCTGACAGAGGGAGGCCAGGTCCCCAGGACCTGAGGAAAAAGAATCACAACCATGAGTTTACACATACCTGATGCAGATTCCACGTGGGCCCCGTTTACCTTCAGAGGAGTCAGGACAACTCGAGGCAGCATCACCCCAGTCTTTTTCTTTTGTTTGTTCGCCTTCGTTCCCAGAGAGAACAAAAGAGAGCCCAAGTCAACTGCAGAGCCACAAAAGCATTCCCTGGTGACACTATCTCTACTCACTCTCTTCAACCAGATCTGTCAAATAATGCTGACAAGAGCACTGATTAATGTTACTGAGCTACGTGCTGGTCACTGTGCCAAGCATCATTCCAAGCTACAAAAATGTACTGTTATCCCCATTTTACAGGTAAGGAATTTTCCCAAAGTCTCAAGGCTAGTAAGTGCAGGGTTATCATTCAGACTGCTCACTCCCAATCTCCTGATCTCTCTACTCTACACTAACCACACTTCTCCCTGAATGTTCACGTGTATATTACAAGAATGAACAGAATCAGGCTGGGCATGGTGACTCATGCCTGTAATCCCAGCACTTTGGGAGGCCGAGGCAGACAGATCACTTGAGGTCAGGAATTCGAGACTAGCCTGGCTGACATGGCAAAACCCCATCTCTACTAAAAATACAAATATTAGCCAGGCACGGTGGTATGTGCCTGTAATCCCAGCTACTCGGGAGGCTGAGGCAGGAGAATTGCTTGAACCTCAGAGGTAGAGGTTGCAGTAAGCAGAGATCATGCCACTGCAATCCAGCCTGAGCGACAGGCACAACTCCATCTCAAAAAAAAAAAAAAAAGAATGAACAAAATCACTCAGCCAAGGTAAAGAAAAAGAAAAAACTTACTCTGCTCAAACCTACTGTTCACTTTTCCTACGGCCCCCTGTTAAATGCTACTAACAGCTGGAGACCAGACTTCTATTCTTCACTCTCTGAACACGTTCACAGCTCACTACAGGAGAAGGAGGGATCTTGCCTTATACCTGTCATCATTCATCCTCCCGGGCTAGGCTCTACCTCTTCCTTACCTGTGAGGAAGCTCTGTAGCTGTCCCTGGGATTGGAAAGAGGTCGACTCTGAGATTCTGTAGAACAGGATGCGTTCGAAGATGTTTCATCAAGAGATACTGGAAGAGAGGAAAAATAAAGATTAGTCCCTAGTGCCTGCTGTGGCTCCCTCACCCATCCGGTAAAGGGTCCTTACCATCGTTCTCACCACTCACAGTGCTGGCTTCATTAGACCCACAGCTCTCCACATCAGCCGTGTCCTCTGGCTCCTCTCCCTCCACTGTAGCCGGATGGCGAGACCACTGCAGGGCATCCTTCTGTGATAGCAAGGTACAACTCAGGTGAACAAAACCCTACAAATTCTTAAAGCAAGGCAGTCATTCCTAAATGTGTATGCTTTTGAAAAAGAGGGATTTAGAATACTGACAAGTTCCTAACCCTTTCTAACTGACCTTTTTCTCAGCAAGTTCTTTTCATAAATATATCATTAAGAAAGTTAGGTACACTTTTGCATTCAAACATTCATTAAACATTTATAGGGAGCCTCCTATAAGCTATATACCATGTTAGTTCTGGGGAGGGTGGAGTGCTAAGGAGCAGGAATCAGGGCCTTGCTCTCAAGGAGCTCAAATAAGTAGGGGGGTCAATTAAACTGATTACAATACAAAGTACAGTACATAGGTGAACACGGAGAGCTGTGGCAGCCCAGAAGAGGGGGCACCTAACTTCAATGAGTTGAACGAAAGACAGCATGGAGGTGAGTAACGATCAGGGAAGTAACACATCCAAAAGGATGTGTTGCTTAAGCTGGGTTTTAAAATAAATTAGCAACCAGACAGACAGGTTGGCAGCAGAGAGATTGTAGGAAGTTCTAGATAGTGGGATGAGCAAATGTGAAAGAATATTCCAAACTCAGGGAAACTAGGGCTGTGGGGAACTCAATATGCAGGCTAGAGAGGGCACAAGGGCAGATGGTAAGACTCATGTGGAGGGATCAAGAATTTGATTGTTCCGGAGTCACTGAAGGATATTAACTACAGGAATGATTTGAGTTTTTGGAATTTCATCTGGCAATCACGGGAAGCCTAGAGGCAGGAAGAAGAGGTAGACACTATGACAGATGTCCAACAAAAAATGCCAAAGATCTAAACCAAAGATTGTGGCCACAGAGCTAGAGTGTAGAGGAGAACTCCATCCCAAATTTCACCTCCTAAGAAAAGCTTCTTCCAATAGACTCACTATATGTAGACTCAGAATTAAACTCAACCCATTCCTAAGAAGAACTTAGGAGTTATCTCACACCTCAAAACTACAAAGAGTGTGGATGAGAATACTGGTAGTTGGAGACAAGAAGAAGATAAGTTGGGGCAGAGGAGGAGAATGTCTTCTTTGAATAAAAGTATGTGAAAAAGAGTTGATAAAGTCATGATTCTGCTAAAAAGGCACCATGAATTTAAAACAGGTGCCCACAACAATCTAACTCATCAATTTCATGAGTCTCTTGATCCACTACATTGAAGTTTCATCAATTTATTTTCATTAGTTTTAGCCAAAATCATGTATCTTAAATTAATAAAAAAAGAGGCCAGGTGCAGTGGCTCACACCTGTAATCCCAGCACTTTGGGAGGCTGAGGCAGGTGGATCACGAGGTCAGGAGATTGAGACCATCCTGGCCAACGTGGTGAAACCCCATTTCTACTAAAATACAAAAAATTAGCCAGGTGTGGTGGCACGCGCCTGTAGTCCCAGCTACTCGGGAGGCTAAGGCAGGGGAATCGCTTGAACCCGAGAGGTGGAGGATACAGTGAGCTGAGATTACGCCACTGCACTCCAGCCTGGTGACAGAGCAAGACTCCGTCTCAGAAAAAAAAAAAAAAAGAAAGAAAGAAAGAAAAAAAAGAAAACAGTTTTCTAGATCTTTACCTCTTTTCCTTACTGGCCATACATGGTCTTCAGAATCGAAAGCTAAATAATATTTTTAGTTATGCTTATTGACTGCCATGTTCTTGGTATAATACAACAAATTTAATCTCTCTTCTCTCATGGGCAAACTAAGATAAAATACTCCTTAATGAATTAAGAAAGTCTATTACACTGGCAAAGCTGATCCCAAATCTCCAGTTCTGACAAGAGTATGAGAAAATCATACAAACACTCTTGATGAAAGTAAAAATGGCATAAAAATGTTCACATGCTGCCAACGAAAAACTATTAGCCAAAACCTAAAAAATATGTATGTATCTTTTATCCCAATACAAGATTTACACAAGACATGAAAAATATTAATTCTTACAAAGGAGAAAACAAATCAATTAAACTACATTAAAATTACCTCCTATTCATCAAAAAACATTATTACCTACAGAGCTGAAAAAGGTACTTGCAACTTACATAACCAATAAAGAACTTGTATTTAGACTACATAAATCAGGCCGGGCATGGTGGCTTGCACCTGTAATCTCAGCACTTTGGGAGGCCGAGGCGGATGGATCACTTGAGGTCAGGAGTTCAAGACCAGCCTAGTCAACATGGTGAAACCCTGTCTCTACTAAAAATACAAAAATTAGCTGGGCGTGGTGGCGCACACCTGTAGTCCCAGCTATTTGGGAGGCTGAGGCAGGAGAATCACTTGAACGAAGGAGGCAGAGGTTAGTGAGCCAAGATTACGCCACTGTCCTCCAGCCTGGGTGACAGAGCCAGACTCCTTCTCAGGGGTGGGGGGAGTGGGGGAACAAACATAAATCAATGGGCAAAAGGCAACTCAGAAGAAAAATAAAAGAAGTGAATTAGGCACTGCACAAGAGGATACTGAAGTAGCCAAAACATACAAAAGGGTATTTAATCTAACAATAAAGCAAATGCAAAATAATGCAAATTAAAACCGCAATGAGATACTACCACATCCATCAGAATGGCTAAAATTAAAGTTTGACAATATCAAGTAGTGTTAGGAGTAGAACAAGTACACTGAAAATGGATCCAAGCATTTGAGAATACAATTTGGCCTTATCTGGTACAGCTGAAGACACAAACATCCTCTGACCCAGCAATGTCCCTCCTAGGCTTGGATTCCCTAGAGAAGTACATGCACATCCACACAAATCACAACCCACACGTTCATGATGCAGCATTTGCAATCTGGATTATAAACAATCAAAGTGGCTGTCAAAGGCAGAATCAAATTGTAGTACATTCAACAAATGATTATACAGCAACAAAAAATGAATGAACTATAGCTACTAACGACATAGATGAATATTAAAAACAAAATAGTGAATGAAAGCCAGATACAAAATAATGCATAGCTGATGATTCCATTTGTGAAAAGTTCAAAATAAGCTCAACTAAAGTACAGCACTAGGAATGCAAAGACGGGTAGGTAATCTAAAGGAAAGCAAGAAAATAACTTTCATAAAGCCAGGACAGAAGTTACCTTCAGTGGGAAGAATGGGGCTGTGACTGGGAAGGAGCAGTAGGGGGTAGGGGAGGTGCTCCTGTCTGCTGGCCATATACGATGTCGTGATCTAAGTGGCAGTTACAGGATGTTCACTTTATAATAATTGATTAAGCTGAACATTTGTGTCCTAGGCATTCACTGTATTACATTCCCACAATTATAAAAGTTTAAAAACAAAAAAATTTAAGGTATTTCCTTCAAGGAACACTACCACAGATGACCATTTAAAAGAAAGCTGTGGAGCATTTAATGACAAGAGAAACGATGATACAACAAGCTAATTAGGCAGTTAAATTCATACAGTATGATTCTATCATTTTTTAAAAAATGAAAATTTGAATGTGTTTGCATAGAAAAATGCAAGAGAAATTCTTGCTAAGCTGTTGGCCACCACCATCTCTAGGTGGCAGTTTTTTTGCTTGTTTTTTGAGACAGAGTCTCGCTCTGTCACCCAGGATGGAGTGCAGCGGCATGATCTCGGCTCACTGCAACCTCCGCCTCCTGGGTTCAAGCGATTTTCCTGCCTCAGCCTCCTGAGCAGCTGGGATTACAGGCGGCTGCCACCATGCCCAGCTAATTTTTGTAGTTGTAGTAGACACAGGGTTTCACCATGTTGGCCAGGATGGTCTTGAACTCCCGACCTCAGGTGATCCACCCCCTCGGCCTCTCAAAGTGCTGGGATTACAGGTGTGAGCCACCGTACCTAGCCTAGGTGGTAGAGTTTTATTAAGTGCTTTATATTCTTTTCAATTGTGGGTATTTTCTACTATTAACATGTATTGTTTTCTGTGATCAAGAAAATAACAATGAAAAAGAAAAATTAGGTGCTAAATGCTTTACCAAGAGCTAAATCAAAATTTCCTTCCTCTAGGTCCTAGAGTCTGGGGAAACCAAGTACTGTTTACAAATCTCATTAGTTAAACAAACAGGAATAGGGCCTGCTTGTCTGCAATTCAAACTACCCAGAAGTTTCTAACGCCATGCATTTTCAGTAAAAAAACAATGAGGAAAACAAAACTTTTAAGAGTAAGATTTACTATTCTAATACTGCATAATTTTTATTGTACAGACAGGGTCTTGGTCTGTTGCCCAGGCTGGTCTCAAAGTCCTGGGCTTGGCCGGGTGCAGTGGCTCAAGCCTGTAATTCCAGCATTTTGGGAGGCTGAGGCAGGCAGATCACTTGAGGTCAGGAGTTCGAGACCAGCCTGACCAACGTAATGAAACCCCGACTCTACTTAAATACAAAAATTAGTTGGGTGTGGTGCACATGCCTGTATTCCCAGCTACTCGGGAAGCTGTGGCAAGAGGATCACTTGAACCCAGGACGTGCAGGCTGCAGTGAGCCAAGATCGTGCCATTGCACTCCAGCCTGGGCAACAGGGTGAAACTCCATCTCAAATAAATAAATAAATAAATAAATAAATAAATAAATAAAAATGCTGGGTATCGTGGCTCACACCTGTAATCCAGCACTTTGGGAGGCCGAGATGGGTGGACCACCTGAGGTTGGGAGTTCGAGACCAGCCTGGGCCAACATGATGAAACTCCCTCTCTACTAAATATACACACACACAAAATTAGCTGGGCATGGTGGCACACACCCGTAATCCCAGCTACTTGGGAAGCTGAGGCACAAGAATCGCTTGAACCTGGGAGGTGGAGGTGGAGGTTGCAGTGAGCTGAGATCATGCCATTGCACTTCAACCAGGGCGACAGAGACTGTCTCAAAAAATAAAAAATTAAAAAAAAAAAAAATCAAACTCCTGGACTCGAGCGATCCTCCCGCCTCAGCCTCCTAAAGTGCTAGGTTACAGGCCAATTCTACAATTAGCCACATCCAGCCAATTCTGCACTTGTAAAAGATCATTAATCTTTCCATATAAACTCTGTAAGTTTGACATAATTGACTTTTCATACATTAACCCTATGTCTGACAAAAACGAAATGGGTTACTGAAAATAACAGGTGCCAGAAACATGCCCTAGGATTCAAGATTTTAACATTTTACAAGAATAATTTTCATCATGACGCTTTTTAAAAAATTAATAATGGGTGATCTTTTACTGAATCCTACATATAAAAAATTCTATAGGCCGGGCACGGTGGCTCATGCCTGTAATCCCAGCACTTTGGGAGGCCAAGGCGGGTGGATCACAAGGTCAGGAGTTCGAGACCAGCCTGGCCAACATGGTGAAACCCCGTCTCTACTAAAAATACAAAAATTAGCCAGGCATGGTGGTACACGCTTGTAATCCCAGCTACTCGGGAGGCTGAGGCACAAGAATCACTTGAACCTGGAAGGCAGAGGTTGCAGTGAGCCGAGATCACGCCACTGCACTCCAGCCTGGGAGACAGTGCAAGACTCTGTCTTAAAAAAAAAAAAAAAATTAACCAATCCTTCACCACACACAGTTACCATGAGAGGGAGAGTGTGAGATGGGAAATGTGAAGACAGTTAAGATCTACTCTCAGCAAATTTCAAGACACTGGGATATCTGAACATGAACTGCATACTAGATGGCAATGCTGCATTAATGTTAAATTTTCTAAGTGTGATAACTGTATTGTGCTTATGCAGGAGAATACCCTTGGATGAATGTATACCTCCTAATACCCTTCCCCTATTTTTTTAAAATTAAAGTTTAATTTAAACACAGTAATATGCACAGATCTTAGGTGTACCATTTAATGAGTTCTAACAAATGCATATCAAGATATAGAACATTTCCAACACCCCCAAAAGTTTCCTTGTGCCCCTTCCTAATCAACCCCCATTTGAAACCAACCCTCTCGGCGGGCGCGGTGGCTCACACCTGTAATCCCAGCGCTTTGGAAGGCCGAGGCGGGCAGATCACGAGGTCAGGAGATCGAGACCATCCTGGCTAACACGGTGAAACCCCCCTCTACTAAAAATACAAAAAAAAAAAAAATTAGCCGGGCATGGTGGCAGGAGCCTGTAGTCCCAGCTACTCGGGAGGCTGAGGCAGGAGAATGGCATGAACCTGGGAGGTGGAGCTTGCAGTGAGCCGAGATCACGCCACTGCACTCCAGCCTGGGTGACAGAGCGAGACTCCGTCTCAAAAAAAAAAAATAAAATAAATAAATAAATAAATAAATAAAACCACCCCTCTCACCCCACTAAGGCAATCATTGTTCTGACTTCTATCTCCATAACGTACTTTTGACTGTTCCTGGTCTTCATGTAAACGGACTCATACATATATATTCTTTTGTATCTGGCTTCTTTCACTCAGCCTGTTTATGCTATTCATCTACGTTGTTGCATGCATCAGTAGTTCGTTATTTGTTATTTCAGAGTAATATTCTCATATACAACCATTTGTATATTCTCTCTTGATGGACATTTGGGTTATTTCCAGGTTTTAGCTATTATGAATAAAGCTATTATGAACATCCTTGTAAACTTCTTGTAGATGTTTTCATTTCTCCTGAAAACTATCTAGGAGTAGAATTGCCGAGTCATAAGATGGATGAAAGCTAACTTTATTAAAAAAAAAAAAAATTATACTCCCAACAGCACTTGATGAGTTCCAGTTGATCCAAATCCTCACCATTATTTGAAGCTGGCAGTCTTATTTTAGCCATTCTAGTGGGAGTATAATGGTACCTCATTGTGGTTTTAATTTTAATTCAGAGTGCTAGAATTCAATGATTTTCATTTTAATTTGCCTAATGTCTAAAGATGTTGAGCACTTTTTTTTTTTAATTTTTTTTTTTTTTAATTTTACTTTAAGTTCTGGGCTACATGTGCAGAACGTGCAGGTTTGTTACGTAAGTATACATGTGCCATGGTGGTTTGCTGCACCTATTAACCCATCATCTAGGTTTTAAGCCCCGCATGCATTAGGTATTTGTACTGATGCTCTCCCTCCCCTTTGCCCCCACCCCCCAACAGGCCCCGGTGTGTGATGCTTTCCTCCCTGTGTCCATGGGTTCTTACTGTTCACTCCCATTTATGAGTGAGAACATGGGGTGTTTGGTTTTCCGTTCCTGTGTTAGTTTGCTGAGGATGATGGTTTCCAGCTTCATCCATGTCCCTGCAAAGGGCATGAACTCATTCTTTTTATGGCTGCATGAGCACTTTTTAATGTGCTTATTGGCCATATTCATATCTTCCTCTTTAAGTATCTGTTCAAGTCTTTCACCTATTTTTTTTTTGAGTTGTCTTTTAAAAACTGTAGTTGTAGGGATTCTTTATTCTGAACCTTTTTAATACTGATGATGAGTATGTATTCCTTTTACAAATATATTTTGAACATTTTTATATGGAAACAAATTCAATTTTACAGGAAAGCTGCAAGAGCTTTTCATTCTACTTTTGAAAGAGTAAAACAGTACAAAGAAGACTTGCTGTATACTTTTTACTCATGTTCATCTATTAATACAAATAAGTGTTTCTAAAATGCATAATGTATACTAGTTCGGCAAGGTAACTAGAAAAGAAGCTAGTGATGAAAAAAAATAAACCAACAGTAATAAGTAAACCAAAATAAAATGTTCTCCCACAGGTCAGATGTTTTAAAAAATACAAGACACTACGAATGTAGCAAATATGAGCAAAGGAGAGCTAACATTTAAATTGATAAAGTTTAAACGGCCCAAGATTAGATTCTGAAGTAAAAAATACATATATATATATCAGTTATGCCTTTCCTTATATCTTTCCTGAGCAAAAAATAAGTACTATCTCTTAGGAGAAGGCTGACTTGAAGGCTGTTAAAAACTAAGAACATACCAACCATTCAACAGTATACTAGAATTCCGTTCAATGCATAATAGAAACAAGGAAGGATTAGAAAAGAAAAGCATGTCATAATTTCCAGACAGCATAATTATTTACATTAAAGATCCAAGAGACTCAGACCTAGTAAAAGATTTTGGCCACATTGTGACATCTGAGATCACATTAAAAAAAAGGAAAAAATCAAGTGATACTAACATCACCAATTAACATCATCAATTAGAAAATTTATCCATCGGCCGGGCACAGTGGCTCATGCCTGTAATCCCAGCACTTTGGGAGGCTGAGGTGGGTGGATCACTTGAGGTCAGGAGTTCAAGACCAGCCTGGCCAACATGGTGAAACCCCGACTCTAGTAACAATACAAAAATTAGCCCGGCGTGGTAGCGCAGGCCTGTAATCCTGGCCACTCGGGAGGCTGAGGCAGGAGAATCCCTTGAACTGGGAGATAGAGGTTGCAGTGAGCTGACATGGTGCCACTGCACTCCAGCCTGGGCAACAAGAGCGAAACTCTATCTCAAAAAAAAAAAAGAAAATATATCCATTTGCCAGGGTTGAAGAAAAAAGAAAACAAAAATATAATTTATAACAAAAAAGAACATAAGTTACCCAGGGATAAATTTCACAAAAGAAATATAATCATTTTATGAGGAAAACATAAAACTTTATCAAGAAAGGTTTAAAACCTTAATAAGGCCAGGCGTGTTGGCTACACTTGTAATCCTAGCACTTTGGGAAGCTGAGGAAGGAGGATCACTTGAGCCCAGGAGTTCAAGACCAACATGAGCAACATAAGGAGACCTCCGCTCTACAAAAAAATTCAAAAATTAGCTGGACATGGTGACGCGCACCTGTAGTCTCAGCTACTCGGGAGGCTGAGGTGGGAGGATTGCTTGAGCCCAGGAGTTTGAGGTTGCAGCGAGCTATGATCACACCACTGCACTCTAGCCTGAGAGACAGAACAAGACCATGTCTCAAAAAAACAAAAACAAACCCTAAATAAACGGAGAGCTATACCATGTTCTTGATTAAGAAGATTTTATATCATAAAGATGTCAATTTGGCTGGGCGTGGTGGCTCAAGCCTGTAATCCCAGCACTTTGGGAGGCTAAGGTGGGCAGATCACGACATCAGGAGTTCAAGAGCAGCCTGACCAACATGGTGAAACCCGACTCTACCAAAAATACAAAAATTAGCCAGACATGGTGGCGTGCGCCTGTAATCCTAGCTACTCAAGAGGCTAAGGCAGGAGAATCGCTTGAACCTGGGAGGTGGAGGTTACAGTAGGCCAAGATTATGCCACTGCATTCCAGCCTGGGTGACACAGCAAGACTCCGTCTCAAAAAAAAAAAAAAAAAAAAAAAAGATGTCAATTCTTCCCATTTTGATTTGTCGATTCAATGCAGTTCCAATAAAGCTCTCAACATGATCTTTTACAGAACTTTACATGGAAAAGCACAGGGTCACAAAGAGCCAAGATACTCCTGAAGAACAAGATGAGAGGAGTTGCTTTTTAGAAAGTTCCAGTAATTAAATGAGTAGACTGGTGATGCTAGGGACTAGGAGGAGGTGAGAATAGGAGTGACCTACTGGGGTTTCCTTTTGGGGTGATGGAAATACTATGCAATCAGACCATGGTGATGGTTGCATAACTTCATGAATATACTAGAAGCCACTGAATTGTATACTTTAAATGGGTGAACTGTATGGTCTATGAATTAAATCCCAATAAAAGTAGGTAAACAATGGCTTACAAAATTTAACTGATAGTTCTAAAACTATTTTTTGTTTTTGTTTTTTGAGACAAGGTCTCACTGTGCAGGCCCAGGCTAAAGTGCCACAGTGCTATCACAGCTCACTTGCAGCCTTGACCTCCCAGGCTTAAGTGATCTTCCCTCCTCAGCCTCTCAAGTAGCTGGAACTAGAGGCACGCACCACCACTCCAGGCTTATTTATTTATTTATTTATTATTTTTTTGAGACGGAGTCTTGCTCTGTCATCTGGGCTAGAGTACAGTGGCTCGATCTCAGCTCACTGCAACCTCCGCCTCCCGGGTTCAAGCAATTCTCCTGCCTCAGCCTCCCAAGTAGCTGGGGTTACAGGCACCCGCCACTATGCCCAGCTAATTTTTTGTATTTTTAGTAGAGATGGGGTTTCCCCATGTTGGCCAGGCTAGTCTCGAACTCCTGACCTCGTCATTCGCCCGCCTCAGCGTCCCAAAGTGCTGGGATTACAGACATGAGCCACCGCGCCTGGCCAATTTTTGTATTTTTTGTAGAGATGGGGTTTTTGCCATATTGCCCAGGCTGGTCTTGAACTCCTGAGCGCAAGCAATCCACCCTCCTCGGCCTCAAGTGCTGGGATTACAGGTGTGAGCCACCACACCCAGCCTAAAACAAAAGATTCTGATAAAAAAAAATTTTTTTTAAACCTACACATACCTATTAAAGTATACAGAAAGTTTAAAGATCCAAAGTCAAAATGCAACTTTGGAAAACTGTGGCTAAAATGGTCCATTAATGATGCTTTAATTTTCTCATGAAAATCCTAAAGACGAATTAAAACTAGGAAAGCAATCTCCATACACACTTGAGAAAAGGCTTCTCCATTTAAACAGAATACTTAACGTAAAAAGGTTCTATTGAATGTGAAATCCATTTGTATTATCAAAAGCAATTTCAATATTATATCTGTCAACGAAAGAAAAGGAAGAGCTGTTATTTAAAAAATGAACACACTCTTGGAAGATAGCTTAAAGAAATTGTCTGAGTTCTTATTAATAACAAGAAAGGAGTTTCTATCAACCAGAAATAAATTCTTGTAAGTTGCCACTCACAGCTGAAAGTTTCTAGCTAATGGTGATCACAGGCCCACAATCCCTTACCTGAAATCTTTGGGTCTAGATGTGTTTTTATTTAGAATTTCTTGAATTTTAGAATGTTAATATATGCATATATTGTGTATTATCACCACCAGCAACCCATTATCAAACACATTAATTTTTAAAAAAATAAAATGTAGACAAAGACCAAGTGAAATAAATAAGCTAACCTAACCCTGTCAATCTACATCAGAGTTTTGACACAAAATGAATTTAGACAGGTCAGGTTTTACTACTAAATCAGTCAAGGGGAAAAAAATTCAGTTCTCATAATATTTTGGATTTCAGAATTGTTAATAAGGGACTATAGATCTGTATCAGGAATGTGAAGAGTTCATCATTAAACACAAGGAATTAGACTTTTTAAGCATAAAACTTGATGTCATGATCATAACAAAGCATGTTTCTCAAAACTTTTAAAAAAGATTTGTAAGTTTTATAATTATATTTTTCTCATCATAATTACAAAATGCAAAGAAAATGTAATGAAATCTTTTCACCAACCCCCATAAAAAGAGCCTCCAAGTATCTACCATTTTACCCAAGCATACAATATGAAATTCTCACACGTTTGTACATGGAGATTAAGGATAAGTGTTGCTGCAGTGTTTATAACAGAGATTAGAAAACAGTGAAAAACGCACATATTCATAGCAGGGGACTGGATAAATAAAATGTAGCTATACTGATATGATACATTATTAAACATTAAAGAAAATAAAATACACTTATATAAACAAACACACCACATACCTCCATATGAATAGGAGGATGCATGTTAAATAAATGATAGTGGTTGTAGCTACTGGGAAGAACAGGGGCAACAGGCCAGGGTGGCGGGTGGGGACAGAGGGGTTGGGGTTTGGCATAAAAGCCAAGGGCATTTTCCACTTTCTCTGTACAAAGGCTTCAGCTTCCATATTTAAACATGGCAAAATAGAAGTTGGTTAAGGGGTATAAAATTACAGTTAAATAGAAGGAGTAAGTTCTAATATTCAATAGTAGAGTAGGAAAATTATAGTAAACAATAATTTACTATATATTTCAAAATAACTAGAAAAGAAGAATTTTAATGTTCCCAACACAAAGAAAAATGTCTATGCATTGCATACAGGTATCAAAATATCACCTGTACCCCCAAAATACATACAACTATTATATCTCAATTTTCAAAATTTGTAGTGTACTGCATTGAATCTACAAATCAAATTGGGAAGAATTGACATCTTTACGATATAGAATCTTCTTAATCAAAGCATGGTATAGCTGCTCTCCATTTATTTAAGGTTTGTTTTGTTGGGTTTTTTTCTTTGTTTAAAATATTTTTTTCTTTTGTTTTCTTTTGTTTAATGTTATTTGGGGGTTGTGGATAAACATGGCAAAATGAACACATACTTCTTTGCATCTTCCTGAGGGTTCACTAGAATGACTATAAGGGAATAGTAAAAGTGTACATGCATAAAGACAAAGAGTAAGGGGAAGGAAAAAGGCAGTAGATGAGGGATGTCAACAGAAATCTGAAAGACGAGGTTGAGCAGGAAGATAAGAAGTAACTGACTCAGCAAAGAAGGAAAGTTGAAGTTTACAGCTGCTGAGGGAAAAGCCACAAAGAGCAAGCCAGTGCTTCAAAAGCCCAGAGCAGGCAGGGAAGTGGGAGGCACCAGGAACCACTGCAGACAAGAGTTGAGAGGCAGGGGCTGAGAACAGGAGAACTGTTTCAAACTCTGAATAAAGAAGTCAGACCCCCTCAGGTCTCCGTCCTGTCCCTAAACAGTAAGGCAATACACCCTTCTCCCACTCCAGAGGAAAACAGATTTACATTCTGATTAAACTGAACCACAGAAGTTCTGGAATAGAAGACTAGAGGCACAGCTCAAGGGATGGGGCATGGAGTGAGATGCCACACTCTAAATAAGACCAACCATAGAAAATCATGATGCAGGCCAGGAATGGTGGCTTACGCCTGTAATCCCCGCACTTTGGGAGGCTGAGGCAGGAAGATCACCTGAGGTCAGGAGTTCGAGACCAGCCTGGCCAACATGGCGAAACCCCATCTATACTAAAAATACAAAAATTAGCCAGGGGTGATGGTGGGCACCTGTAATCCCAGCTACTAGGGAGGCTGAGGCTGGAGAATTGCTTGAAGTCAGGAGGTGGAGGTTGCAGTGAGTTGAGATGGCACCACTGTATTCCAGCTTGGGCGGCAAGAGCTAAACTCCATCTCAAAACAAAACAAAACAAAACAAACAAACAAAAAACACCAGAAAATCATGACGCCACTAGCTTCCCTCCCCACCTTGGCTCCCAAAGCTCCCCAAATAGCAGTAGTACTATGACCCCAACCACAGCCTACTCTCATGTAGATGGCAAGAGATGAAAGGATTTCTCCTCCTGGAAAAAGTGACCAGCCTAGGAGAAAACACTTTCAGAAATGGATAACAGGAGGATCCCCTAAAAGCATCTAGGTCCCCACCCTCTATCACAGCCAATAAACACTGCTCACAAACACAGGATCCATCAGTTTGCTCACTGCTGAGTGACCTATCAAGAACCACCAGCTATTTAAGCACATTCTTATATGAAAGATAATCACAATAAACAAAAGAAGAACTGAAAGGAAACGAAGATAAATAAAATTTCACAGTAAATGTTCTCAAAGAGCCCCAAAACAAACATAGAGTGCTTTTTTTAAAATAAGATACAGGGTCTTGCTATGTTGCCCAGGCTGGACTCAAACTCCTGGGTGTAAGCAATTCTCCCACCTTGGCCTCCCCAGTAGTCGGGACTACAGACACATACTACAGCTCAGCCAGAATATTTTTTTTAAAAAATAAAGCAACATTAAAGAACATGAACAATCTGCTAGAAATTAAAAATGAGAGGCCAAAAACAACAGATTATCTCCTAGAGAACTGATTAAAAAAAAAAAAAGAAAAAGACGCTCCATTAAGAGAGTCCCACATCCAACAAACAGAAGGTCCAGAGGAAGAAAGCCAAAAGACAGAATACAAGAAATTTTCCGAAAACGAGAAGACTCCAGTTTCCGAGTTTAATAAGGCAAAACACTCAGCATAATGAATGAAAAAGACCCATTCCACAGCATTATCATGAAATCTCAAAACACAGGAGAGAAACAGATCCTAAAATCTTCCAGTCAGAAAAAACACATGATACCCAGAAATCACAATGGCATGTTTCTCAAAAGCAGCTCTGAAGAATGTAGTAGTAAGAGTAACACCTTCTGGAATTCTGAGCCCAACCAATAATCCAGTGTGGAACACAGAATAAAGACATGTAAGGCCTCAATTTACCTCCTAGGCACCTGTTCTCAAGAAGCAACTCTACGTCAGTCTGCTCTACATAAATGTATTGTGTAGAGAATGCGCACACAACTAAAGGAGTAACAATAAATGAGATTTGTGTGAGATCTAGGCAAGGCAGGACATAACACAGGAGAAAGTGAAGAGAATTCCCAAGGTACATATAAGGAAAGTCCGAGGAAAACCAGCCACATGCACGTGAAAAGAGTAACCAACAGGCCCCAGTTTGCCCGGGAGTTTCCAGTTTTAGCACTGAAAGTACTACATCCTGGGAAATCCCTCAATCCTGGGCAAACCAGGATGGCTGGCCACCTTACACCACAAACTGTCCACGCGGAGAGCAGGAAAAAAGATGGCTCCAGGAACAAACATTCAGAAAGAAGAATGAAATCAATACGTTGAACACATCAAGAATTGTATAGCTGTTAATAGCACTGGGTTTCATCTTTTGTTTGTAACCCATTGTGTTTTTTATTTCCCATCTTTGTTATTTTATCTACATATTGAATTATGTGAAATATAACATGGTTACAAATCAAAACTATATAAAAGGCTATACTCAGAGTAAGTGACACTGCTCCCCACCATCCCTTCCATTTCCATCCCCCTCCAACTCTCCATTCCATTCCTATTAGTCCCCTAACCAACCTCATTGTTTCCGGTTTATTCTTCTTGTGTTTCTTTTTGTACAAATGATAATATACACATCTATTTTATTAATCCTTCATCCTTAAACAACAACAACAACAAAATCTGCGTGCCTCAGAGAGTATTTTGCACTTCAATTTTTCACTTAACAATATATTCTGGAAATTACTCTATTGTTTCATAGAAAACTTCCTCATTTTCTTCTCAGCTGCATGATACTCCATGATGTTAATGTATCAAAATTTATATAACCACTCCCTCATGTACCACCAGCATTTAGATGGCTTTTAATATTCTGCAACTACAAATATTACTGCCTTGAATTACCAAATGGAAACGATCGGTCAAAAGGTAGATGCAAATATAATTTTGTTAATAGTGTCAAATCTCCCAACAAAAAAAAGTATCAATTTGTTTTCTTGACCTGGGGACAGTGGCTCACGCCTGTAATCCAGCACTTTGGAAGGCCAAGGCGGGAGGATCACTTGAGCCCAGCAGTTCAAGATAAACCTAGGCAACACAGTGAGACTCCCATGTCTGGGGGAAAAAAAAAAAATTAGCTGGCCACGATGCATATGCGTGTAGTCCCAGCTACTTGGGAGGCTGACGTGAGCTACGATCCCACTACTGCCCTCCAGCCTGGGAGACAGAGTGAGACCTGTTTCAAAAAAAAAAAAAAAAATTATTTCTTTTCTTAAGGTAATGCAACAGTGCTTGTTTTCCCACAGCACTAAAAAGAGAAAGTGGTTGTGATACATTTAAAATTTTTACTGACATATACTTAAAGTGAATAACATAACCACACTGAAGGGGCATAAGGACAGATCTAACCCAAATAATTCTTCAAGTATTTTGACTATGTATCCTTAGGCTAAAAACCTAAATGAACTATAAACAAATACTGAGTTCTAGTTAGATTTGTTCTTCCACAGCGGAATGGGTTAACAATTGTAAAACTACTAAGTGTTTATACTAAAACTGAGCAAGTAGGTAGATACAAAGTACATAATAGAAGCCAGGTTGTTCAATGTTGGAGTAGCAAGATACACATATACAAGGGTAAAGTTAGAATGAAACCTCCAGTAAGAGACTAATTTCAAGGTTATTAGTATGAATACTATATTTACCTATAGACAGACAAAGAGAGAAACAGGTACAGATGTATACATGCATACTATTCTAAGCTAAAAGAAACCAGAGCTCCCCAGGAAGATGGATGATTCCAGAAGTGGGCTGGGAAAATATAAGCTAAGCCCAGAACATCTTGCTGGGTCAGAAAGCAGGTAAGTAAAGAAGTGTTCAGGAATGAGGAAGACACATTAAAAGGACACAAAAGCTGGAGCACATGCAATTCCACTGGCCAAATCAGAGACAATTTGTACATTAAAAATGACAGTAAGATTATAACTCAATAATTAAATAAGAATCCATGGGTAGGGCTGGGCACAATGGCTCATACCTATAATCTCAGCACTTTGGGAGGCCAAAGCGGGTGGGTAACTTGAGGTCAGGAGTTTGAGACCAGCCTGGCCAACATGGTGAAACCCTATCTCTACTAAAAATATAAAAGCCAGGTGTGGTGGCACAAACCTGTAATCCCAGCTACTCATGAGGCTGAGGCAGGAGAATCACTTGAACCCAGGAGGCAGAGGCTGCAGTGAGCCAAGATCTCACCACTGCACTCCAGCCTGGGCAACAGAGCAAGTCTCATATTTAAAAAAAAAAAAAAAAAAAAAAGGAATCCATGGCTGGGCACAGTGGCTCACGCCTGTAATCCCAGCACTTTGGGAGGCCGAGACAGGTGGATTGCTTGAGGCCAGGAGTTGGAGACAAGCCTGGCCAACATGGTGAAACACCGTCTCTACTAAAAAGACAAAAATTAGCTGGGCATGGTGGCAAGCACCTGTAATCCCAGCTACTCAGGAAGCTAAGGAAGATGAATCACTTGAACCCAGGAGACAGAGGTTGCAGTGAGCCAAGATTGTGCCACTACATTCCAGCCTGGGCAACAGAGTGCGTGAGACTCCATCTCAAAAAAAAAAAAAAAAAAAAAAATTCATAAATTCACAATGAATAAACAAATGGGGGGATAAATTAAAGCACTCCCCCTTAACTGAAGAATCACAACTAATAGATGTCAGATAAATGGCAAAACTAAAAAAAAAAAAAAAAAAAAAATCACTTGACAACTCTCAAGAGTACTTTTTTTTTTTTTTTTTTTTTTTTTGAGACAGACTCTTGTTCTGTTGCCCAGGCTGGAGGGCAGAGTGGCACGATCTCAGCTCACTGCAACCTCCATCTCCGGAGTTCAAGCGATTCTCCTGCCTCAGCCTCCCCAAGTAGCTGGGATTACAGGCGTGCGCCATCATGTCTAGCTAATTTTTTTGTATTTTTAGTAGAGACAGGGTTTCACCATGTTGGCTAGGCTGGTCTCAAACTCCTGACCTCAAATGATCCACCCACCTCAGTCTCCCAAAGTGTTGGGATTACAGGCATGAGCCACCGTACCCAGCCTCAGAGTACTAACTCTTTTAGGTAGGAATCCTTCATCAGTGGATACTAAAACCAGTGAATGAAAGTATATGAGACTATTCATATAGTCTCAAAGTACAGTAAGTGTCCCCTACCCGAAGTTTCACTTTCCACAGTTTCAATAACCTGTGGTCAACAGCAGTCCAAAAATATTATAGTATTTTGAGAGAGAAAGAAGGATCACATCCACATAACTCTGATTACAGTACATTGTTGCAATTGTTGTATTTTATTCTTATTGTTGTTATTCTTTTACTGTGCCTAATTTATAAATTAAACTTGTGGGGCTGAGCACAGTGACTCACACCTGTAATCCCAACACTTTGGGAGACCAACGCAGGAGGATCACTTGAGGCCAGAAGTTCAGGACCAGGCTGGGCAACAGTGTAAGACTGTATTTCTAAAAACTAAATAAAGGAATAATAAAATAAAATTTATCATAGGTACGTATGCATAGGAAAAAACACAGTATATATAGGGCTTGGGACTATCTGTAATTTCAGGCACCCACTGGTCTTGAAACATCCCCAGCAGATAAAGGGGACTACTGTATCTCTCTACAAGGTACTATTTACAGGAGAGAAATAAGGCAGACACCACCTTAACCAAGTGATTGAAGTTATCATTATCAGAAATCAGACAAACAGGTATCATGTGTCTCCTGATAAAATGTACTGAGGAAGACATGCTGAGGTATTCCTGTCAAAAACATTACTTTAATAATGAAAAGCATCAAGACAAATCCATATTGGAGAACTTACTATTAATACAAAATAAACGGTCTGTACTTTAAAAATAAATTAAGTCATAAAAGACAATGTTTGTGAGAACTTTTTCAGATTAAAGGAAATGAGATTTGACAAACAAATGTACCATGTGATCAAGGATGAGATCCTCAACCAGAATTTTGCTTTATAATTGGCATTAGAAAATAATAGGTAAAATTTCAGTAAAATATGCAGATTTTTTTTTTTTTAAAGATCTCACTATTGTTGCCCAGGCTGGAGTACAGTGGCTATTCACAGGGTTGATCATGGCATACTGCAGCCTTCAACTCCTAGGCTCAAGCGATCCTCCCACCTCAGCCTCCTGAGTAGCTAGGACTATAGGTGTATACTACCAAGCCCAGCTCAAAAGTATGCACATTAGATAGCAAGCAGTACCACATCAACATTAATTTTCTGACATTGATAATTGCAATGTCGTTATGAAAGAGAATGTACTTGTTGTTAATAACTATTTAGAGGTTACAGGGCATATGTCTGCACTTTAGTACATGAAAAAATAACATGTAGCTAGAATTATAAAGCAAATACAATCGTGTCTGAAATTATATCAAAATTACAAGTTATTAAAAAATCAGCTGTATACCTGCTAGGGCAAAAAACTGGGAAACAAAATTTTAAAACAAATTCCATTTATAATAGCATCGAAAATAAAAACAGTTGAGGCTGGGCATGGTAGCTCACGCCTATAATCTCAGCACTTTGGAAGGCCAAGGCAGGTAGATCATGAGGTCAAGAGGTCGAGAACAGCCTGGCAACATGGTGAAACCCCGTCTCTACTAAAAATACAAAAAATTAGCCAGGTATGGTGGTGCCTGCCTGTAATCCCAGCTACTAGGGAGGCTGAAGCCGGTGAATCGCTTGAAACCGGGAGGCAAAGGTTGCAATGAGCCGAGATTCCACCATTGCACTCCAGTCTGGGTAACAAGAGCAAAACTCCATCTCAAAAAAATAAATTAATTTAAAAAATTAAAAAAATAAAAATACTTGAAAAAAATGTTAAGGCATGCAAGACCTCACTGGAAACTATAAAACACTAAGAAAAATTAAAGATGATAATAACTGGAGATTATACCATGTTCATGGATTGAAAAAAATGCCATTGAGAAGTTAATTCTCCCTACAAAGTCAACATAATCCCAATCAAAATCCCAATTTTTTTAATTGGTAAAAATTGACAAGTTGATTCTAAAATTTACATGAAAATGCAAAGAAGGCTGGGCATGGTGGCTCACACACATAATCCCAGCGCCTTGGGAGCTTGAGGCAGGAGGATGGCTTGAGCCCAGAAGTTTTAGGATGCAGTAAGCTAAGACTGCACCACTGCACTACAGCCTGCCGACAGAGCAAGACCTTGTCTCTAAAAAAGGAAGAAAGAAAAATAAATGCAAAGAACCAAAAGCAGTCCAAGCAATTTTAAGAAGGAAGAACACAGAGGATTCACACTACTAACACTACCCAATCTCATGACTTACTAAAATTAGGAGAGTAAAATATTGGTATACAAATAAATAGATTAATGGAACAGAACAGAGTACAAAAACATATCCTTATGTATGGACTCAACTGATTTTTGACAAAGACACCAAAGCTAGAGGGGAACATCATTTCAACAAATAAAGCTGAAACAAGATAAACACGTAAAAACACAAATCTGAATGACTACCTCGAACCATACATAGAAATTAATTTGAGTCCAGGCATGTTGACTCAAGCCTGTAATCCCAGCAACTTTGGGAGGCTGAGGCGGGCGGGTCATCTGAGGTCAGGAGTTCAAGACCAGGCTGGCAAACATGGTAAAATCCCGTCTCTACTAAAAATAGAAAAATAGTCAGGCATGGTGGCAAGTGCTTATAATCCTAGCTACTCAGGAGGCTGAGGTAGGAGAATTGCTTGAACCTGGGAGGTGGAGATTGCAGTGAGCCAAGATCGTGCCACTGCACTCCAGCCTGGGTGACAAAGCTAGACTCCCTCTCAAAAATAAAAATAAATTTGACATAAATCGCACCCCTAAGAGCCAAAAATATAAAGCCAAAAAATATTTTTGTGCTACTATTAATAGATAGGCAAAAGTTTCTAAAAACACATTGTTTTAATGTGGATAAAACAGACTTCCTCAAAACAAAAAAACTTCTAATCAAAAGACACTTTAATAAAAATGCAAAGGCAGGCCAGGCCAGGCTGGGCATGGTGGCTCACCAGCACTTTGGGAGGCTGAGGTGGGATGATCACTTGAGCCTAGGAGTTCGAGACCACCCTAGGCAACATAGTGAGACCTCGTCTCTACAAAAAATAGACAAAATGAGCCAGGAGTGGTGGCACATGTCTGTAGTCGCGGCTACTCAAGAGACTGAGGTGGGAGGATCACATTGAGCCCAGGAAGTTGAGGCTGTGGTGAGTTGTGATTGTGCTACTGTACTTTAGCGTGGGTGACAGAGGAAGACCCTGTCTCAAAAAAAAGAAATAAGAGGCAGGCCACAGACTGGGAGAAAATATTTGCAATACACATACTCAAGATACAGTATATATCCAGAGTGTGTATATGTGTGTATATATATATTTCAATTCTTTTTTTTCCCCCGAGACGGAGTCTAGCTCTGTTGCCCAGGTTGGAGAGCAGTAGTGCAATCTCAGCTCACTGCAACCTCCACCTCCCAGGTTCAAGCAATTCATGTGCCTCAGCCTTCTGAGTAGCTGGAATTACAGGTGCCCTCCACCACACTCAGTTAATTTTTCTGTATTTTTAGTAGAGATGGGGTTTCACCATGTTGACCAGGCTGATCTCAAACTCCTAAACCAAAGTGATCCACCTGCCTCAGCCTCCCAAAGTGCTGGGATTACATGCGTGAGCCACCATGCCCAGCCTATATATTTCAATTCTATAAACCTAAAATAAAAAGACAAACCAATCTTCTTAAATGGGAAGAGCTACCATTCTCTTCCCCCAAACTAGTCTTCCCTTCCATTACACGGTACACAGCAAGGTAGGCATCCATACAAAAGTGGGGGCCTGAGGCTAGGTAGACAAGAGTACACAGTCAGAGCCTGAGTGGAGCACAGAACATATCTGTGTGTATCTGAGTATGGTATGACGTGGGAGTTGGAGATCAAGAAGAGTGAAATGCCCAAACAGGGAATGACAAAGGGCAGGGTACTGAAGCCCACGTGGGTTGAGGAGGGCATGTATATGGGAGAACACCCTGATGTGACTGGTCAGAGCTTGAATGAACTCATTCGTGGGATGAGAGTGGAGCCAACCCAACACAGGGTGTTGGAGTCCAAGCGAAGTAAAGAGGACATCTGCATGAAGAAAGGGCTGCAACAGTGAAGAGTGGGTGATTAAGTAATTAGGTAAATATATTAGGGATAACAGGAAAAATAGAAGCCAGATTTGAGAGAGGGTCTCACTCAGTAGCACTGGTTGGAGTGCAGTGGTGCAATCTCGGCTCACTGTAGCCTTGACCTCCTGGGCTCAAGCGATCCTCCCACCTCAGCCTCCCGAGTAGCTGGAACTACAGGCATGTGCCACCACACCTGGCTAACTTTTTTTTTTTTCTCCCATATAGATGGGGTTTTGACATGTTGCCCAGGCTGATCTTGAACTCCTGTGTTCAAGCAATCCACCCGTCTCAGCCTCCCAAAGTGCTGGGATTACAGGTGTGAGCCACTGCGCCCAGACCAGATTTATTATTGTTGGAAAAAGGACTTATAAATATGGAAAGGGAAAAAACTAGAATGACTGGATTAGAACTTGTATTATTGGGGTAAGCTCATAGTTTTCAACATATTTAAAGACAGATATAAATATAGATTGAGTGAACATATGTGTATGTATGTAAATATACCCATATATTCCTTAGCCCCTTCCCACTGAAAGGAACTGGGATCACCAACACTCCAACAGCAGCAAACATACTTAGAAACTAGATCTTGGCTTCTAAATATGACTGTATATATTACTATTGATTTTTCTTTGAGACATTGCACTCCAGCCTGGGCAAGAGGAGCAAAACTCCATCTCAAAAAAAAAAAAAAAAGGGGGGGGGGGGGGGGGTAAAAAGGAGCTTTATAGTGATGAAGGATGGCAGATGCTACCTTAACCAAGTGATCAAAGAGATAATAATGGGACAAACTGAAATAAAGAGCTACCTGACAGGACACACAAGAACCTAGCATCACTTCTCTGCTATACCTGACAAAGATGCAAAACCTGAATCCAATTATGAGAAAATTCAAACTAAAAAAGATTCCACAAAATAACTGGTCTGCCGTCTTCAAAAGAGTCAAGGTCACGAAAATCAAAGAAAGATTAAAGAATTGTTCTAGAATGAAGGAGACCAAAGACATATGACAACTCCATGCAACACATAATTCTGACCTAGATCCTTTAGACAAAAAGGACATTACATGGACAATTAGCTAAACTTTAATGAAATCTGAAGATTAGATGGTAATAATGACTCAATGTAATTTTCTGAATTTTATGAATGTATTGTGGACATGTAGCAAGCAGAATGTCATTAACTTTAAGGCAAATACACTAAAACATTAATACTGAAGTATTAAGGGTAGGGCCAGGTGCAGTGGTGCATGCCTGTAATCCCAACACTTTGGGAGGCTGAGGCAAGAGGATCGCTTGAGCCCAGAAGTTCAAAAAATTAAAATTAAAAAAATTAGCCAGGCATAGTGGCACACACCACTTGTAGTCCCAGCTACTCAGGAGGCTGAGGCAGGAGGATCGCTTATGCCCTGGAGTGAGCTATGATCGTACCACTGCACTCCAGTCTGTACGACAGAGTGACAGACCCTGTCTCAAAAAATAAGTAAAAATAGTAAGGAACAACAGGGCTCTAAAATGGGTCAGGAAAAAATAAAGTTCTTTGTACTGTACTTAGAACTTTATGAAAGCTTAAAATTGCTACAAAATAGAAATTATTTTTTAAATGGGCAAAACTAATAGAAAATTCACACAGGAAGATGATAAACTGGTCAGTAAGCATATGAAAAGGAATTCATCATCAAGGAAATGCAAACTAAACAATGAGATGTGAAAAGAAGGCATAATTATTTATATCAATGCAGAAACTTTGACAAAATTCAACATATACATTCATGATAAAAACTCTCAGTAAACTAGGAATAGAAGAAAACGTCCTCAACTTGATGAAGACCATCTATAAAATGTCTATAACTAACATCATACTAGTGGTGAAAGACTAAAGGCTTTCTATCTGAAAGCAGGAATAAGGCAAGAATGTCCACACTAAGCACTCATGTTCGACACAGCAAACAAGTCCCAGCTAGGCAATCAAGCAAGAAAAGGAAATAAAACGCACACATATCAGAAAGGAATATATTAAACCGGCCCTATTAACAGATGATATGATGGTCTAACAGAGAAAATCCCAAAGATTCTAGGAGAAAAACTTGTAGAACTAATAGTGAGTTTATAAAGGTCACAGAATATAGATCAACACACTAACATCAATAATGTCTATATATTAGCAATCAGCAATTAGAAACAAAAATTAAAAGCACAATTTCATTTATAATAGTTACCAAAAAAAACTAGGTATATATCAAAACTGTACAAAATATGCATGCTAAAACCTATGAAATGCTGATAAAAATATCAAAGATGACCTAAATACATTGTTAAGTAAAGGAAGAGGCACTGAAAGATAAATATCACATGTTGTCACTCCTAAGTGGGAGCTAAAAGAGTTGATCTCATGGAGGCAGAGAGTAAAATGATGGTTACCAGAGCTGAGGAGGGGGCAGGGAGATAAAGAGGGGTTGGTCAATGGGTACAAACATACAGTTAGATAGAAGAAATTAGTTCCAGCATTCAACAGCACAGTATGGTGACTGTAGTTAACAATAATTTGTTGTATATTTCAAAATACCTAGAAGGGAAGAGTTGAAAAGTTCCCAACATAAAGAAATGATAAATATTTGAGGTGATGGATATCCTAAATACCTTGCTTTGATCATTATACACTGCATGCCTGTATCAAAATATCACATGCACCCCATAAATATGTACAATTATTATGTACCTTAAAAAAAAAAAGACAACCTAAATAAATGTAAAAAAAACGTATTATAGCCATGAACTGGAAGACAACATGGCCAAGATGTCACTTCTCCCCAAACTAACCAATGGGTTTAATGCATTTACTATTGAAACTCCACCAAAATTTTATTGTAGATAATAATGATTCTAAAATTCATACACAGCTGACTGTGGTGGCTCATGCCTTTAATCCCAGCACTTTGGGAGGCTGAGGCAGGAAGATCACTTGAGCCCAGGTGTTTGAGACCAACATGGGCAACAGGGTGACACCACAGCACTACAAAAAATGTAAAAATTAGCTGGGAGTGGTGGTGCACATCTGTAGTCCCAGCTACCTGGAAGGCTGAGGCAGGAGGATCCCTTGAGCCCAGGAATTCGAGGCAGCAGTGAACTATGATCACACCACCACACCCCAGCCCGGGCAAAAGACTGAGGCCGTCTCGAGAAAATAAATAATAAATAAATAAAATTTCCATGTAAAGACAAAGAAACCAGAATAGCTGAAACAACTCTGAAAAAGAAAAACGAAGGTGGAGGAATAACACTGCCTGATTTTAGGACTTACTATACAGCTACATTACAGTAATCAAGACAGTACGGTATTGACAGAGGAACAGACGTGTAGATCAATGAGCCAGAACAGTGTGCACAGGAACAGAACTTTTCACAAAACATGGCCAACTGACTTTTGCTAGAGGTGAGAAAGCAATTCAATGGAGAAAGAATAATCATTTCAAGCAAATTTACCAGTTTTGGAATAACTGGCCCCCCCAAAAGAAAAATGAACAATGATGTAACCTTATGCTTAATTTAAAAATTAATTCAAATGCGATCACAGACTTAAATGTAAAGCATACAACTTTTAGAAAAAAAAGAGGAGAAAATTTGTCAGCCAGAGTGCTTAGATATGACACCAAGAAAAAACTATAAAATTTAAAAATAGATAAATTAGACTTCATAAGAATTCAAACCTTTTGCTCTATGAAACACACTCTTAAGCAAATTAAAAGATTAGGAGAAAATATTTGCAAATCACGTATCCAACAAATAACTTGTGTCTAGAACACTCAACAATAAGAAAAAATCCAATTTGAAAATAGAAAAGACTTGAACATAAACTACACCAAAGAGAATATTCAAATGGAACCTAAGTAGATGAAAAGATATTCAACATCATTAGCCATTACGGAAACGCAAATTTAAGGCATGAGATACCACTATGCATCTATTACAATGAACAGAAGGAAAAATACTGACAATTCCAAGTGCTAATAAGAAAGCAGAACAATTGGACTTCTTATACATTGTTAGTGGGAATGAAAAACTACCACCACTCTGGAAAACAGTGTAGTCGTTTCTTACAGAGTTAAATATACATGTATCATACGACCCAGTAATTCCACTCATAGGTAGGTATTCATCCTAGAGAAATAAAAATATTTTCACACTAAAATCTGCACGCAAATGTTCACAGCAGCTTTATTTGTAAGAGCCCCAAACTGGGAACAACTCAAATGTTCTTCAGTGGGGCCAGGCACAGTGGCACATGCCTCTAATCCCAGCACTTTGGGATGCTGAGGCAGGAGGACAGACTGAGCCCAGGAGTTGGAGACCAACCACAAAGCAAGACCCCGTTCTCTGTTTGTAATTTAGGGGTGAAAAATGTTCTCAATGGAAGAATGGGTAAACTGTAGTGTGCCCAAGAATAGAATACTACTCACCAATGAAAAGAAACAGTGTTAATACACAGAACTTGGATCGATTTCAAAGGCATTTCGCCGAGTTAAAAAAGAAAAGCCAATCTCAAGGTAACATATTATATGATTCTATTTACAGTAGTCACCACTTACCCTTGCTTTCAGTTACGCACGGTCAACTGCAGCCTGGAAATATTACAGTATTTTGAGAGAGAAGCCACATTCACATAACTTTTATTATCGTATATTGTTATAATTTTTTATTATTGTTAGTTTCTTACTGTGCCTAACTTATAAATTAAATTTCATCATAGGTGTATATGTATAGTAGGCCAGGTGCAGTGGCTCACGCCTGTAATCCCAGCACTTTGGGAGGCTAAGGTGGGTGGATCACTTGAGGTCAGGAGTTCGAGACTAGCCTGGCCAACATGGTGAAACCCCGCCTCAACTAAAAATACAAAAAATTAGCCTGGCGTAGTAGCACGAACCTGTAATCCCAGTTACCCAGGAGGTTGAGGCAGAAGAATCGCTTGAACCTGTGAGGTGGAGACTGCAGTGAGCCAAGATCACACCACTGCACCCTAGTCTGGGTGACGAGAGTCAGACTCCGTCTCAAAAAAAGGCAAAAAAAAAAAAAAAAACATGCAAACACACATATATTGTTCGGTACTATAGCTGGTTTCGGGCATCCACTGGGGGTCTTAGAACATATCACCACAGATAATGGGGACTACTGTATTATGACATTCTGAGAAAGATAAAATTATAGCGAAAGTGATAAAATTCAGACAACTGGTAGCTGCCGGGATCAAAGTTGGTTGGTTGATTGGTGGGGGGGGGGTGTGTGGAGGGAGGACATGATGACTACACATGAGTAGTACAAAGGCATTTCATTAAAATGATGGAATGCTTCTATAACCTGACTGTAGTGATAATTACACGAAATCTATACACGTGATAAAACTTCATAGAACTGTATATTAACCATGCCAGCTCAAAACAGTTCATGTGAAAATATGAAATAAGGCATGAGGTTTAGTTAACAGTATTATACCAATGTCAATTTCCTAGTTTTAATAACTATACTAGGGTTTTGTAAAATGTTATCACGGGGGAAGTGGGTGAAAGATACCTCAGAACTCTGTATTATTTCTGCAGCTTTTAGTAAGCCTAAAATTATTTCTAAAACAAAAGTTGAAAAAAACTTTTCAAGCACAACAGGGACCAGATTTACCCTCACCTTAAACCACTAAAATAACTAACAAAACATGAAACTACAGCTTTCAAGATGCTGCGTAGCAGGCAATGAGAGACAGTAATCTCCAAAAGAAGAGAAACAAAGATATGAGTCCTATGATGGCCAAACTTAGTGCCTGAAGAGAGTTTCCTGGGCACCATGCAGAAGCAGAAGCCCTATGGAGGCTGCAGAACTCAAAATTGAAGAGAGAGAGCTCAGCTGAGAGTGCAGGACTTAGGCAGCTAGAATTCGTGGGACAATACCACACAGTAGAGGGCTGCAGAGATCTAGAGAGGAAACCTCTGAAGTACTCAGCTGAGTACTGACCGGCCCATAGTGTGATAAAACTACCCAAGACCATGGGCAGCAAGGAGAGGAAAACAACACCCAAAAGAATTATGAACAGTACTCTGCCCTTACCCACTCAAGTAGCTATTGACTGGAAATCTCAAGACAACCCTCAAGATTTGGGAAGAATCTTGTCTCAGAAGTGAGGAAGAATTAGCCATAAACCAATTACTACACCGTTCCCAGCTAACAAATCTTACAAACAAGACCTAAAGGAATCAACGGTTTTCAAGTGACTTAACTGCATCCAATAACAAAGTTAAAGAACATATGTAGAAATACAAATATCCCCAGCACCCAACGAGGTAAAACTCACTATGTCTGACATCCAATCAAAGATCACCAGGCAAGAGGCAAGGAAAAAATAGTATACTAAAGAGAATAGTCAATTGCAACCAACCCTGAAATGACACAGATGTTAGAATGAGTACACAAGGACATTAGAAGAGTTATATCTGCATTTCATATATTCGAAAATTTAAGTAGAGACAGGAAAGATTTTTTTTTACACCAAATCATAAAAAATGGTAAAATATGGCCGGGCATGGTGGCTCACGCCTGTAATCCCATCAATTTGGGAGGCTGAGGCAAGCAGATCACTTGAGGTCAGGAGTTCAAGACCAGCCTGGCCAACATGGCAAAACCCCATCTCTACTACAAATACAAAAATGAGCCAGGCGTAATGGCGGGTGCCTGTAGTCCCAGCTACTAGGGAGGCTGAGGCGGGAGGATCGCTTGAAACCAGGAGGCGGAGGTTGTAGTGAGCTGAAATTGTGCCACTGCACCCCAGCCTGGGCAACACAGACTCGGTCTAAAAAAAAAAAAAAAAGAGTAACATGTGAGATTTTTAAAAATGGTAATGTGACTAACTTCAGATTACACATTGCCAAAGAAAGTAAATTCAAAGGCACAGAAATAGAATATTTCAAATAAAACACAGGTTAAAACAAAAACAGGCCGGGTGCGGTGGCTCACGCTTGTAATCCCTGCACTTCGGGAGGCCAAGGCGGGCGGATCACGAGGTCAGGAGATCGAGATCACGGTGAAACCCCGTCTCTACTAAAAATACAAAAAATTAGCCGGGCGTGGTGGCGGGCGCCTGTAGTCCCAGCTACTGGGAGAGGCTGAGGCAGGAGAATGGCGTGAACCTGGAAGGCGGAGCTTGCAGTGAGCCAAGATTGCGCCACTGCACTCCAGCCTGGGCGACAGAGCGAGACTCCGTCTCAAAAAAACAAAAACAAAAACAAAAACTATCAGTAAGCTATGGGGCAACTTCAAGCAGCCTAATGTCTGGATAAAGAGTACCTGACTAAAAAGAAAAGAGAAATTAGATGGAAGATAATTTGAAAAAAATGGCAAAAAAAAAAAAAATCCGAAACCTGAAGAAAACTATAAACTGACATATCCAAGAACATCAATGAACCACAAGCATGATAAACACAAGAAAAACCATACTGGCATATCATAATCTAATGCTCAAAACCAGTAATAAAGAGAAAATAATAAAAGCAGCAAGGAAAAAAAAAAGCATGCAAAATACAGAACAAAGATAGCAGATTATCTTGTTAGAAACAAGGTGAGTGACAAGACAGTGGTATATCATCTTTAAAGTATTGAAAGAATAAAAACCTGTCAACTACGTATTCTTTTTTTTTTTCTTTGAAACGAGTCTTGCTCTTGTCGCCCAGGCTAGAGTGCAGTGGCATGATCTTGGCTAACTGCAAACTCCGCTTCCTGGGTTCAAGCAATTCTCCTGCCTCAGCCTTCCAAGTAGCTGGGATTACAGGTACCCACCACCATGCCCGATTAATTTTTGTATTTTTAGTAAAGATGGAGTTTCACTATGTTGGCCAGGCTGGGCCGACTCGGCCTCCCAAAGTGCTGGGATTATAGGTGTGAGCCACCACCCCTGGCCCAACCTTATTCTTAATCCAGCGAAAGTATCTTACTAAAACAAAACCAGCCACAAAAGGCTACATACGCTATGATTCCATTTGTATAAAATATCCAGAACAGGTAAATCCACAGAATCAGAGCAGACTGGTGTTTGCCAGAAGCGAGTGAAAGGAAAAGGACAGAGAGAAAAATGCTTAATAAATAGGGGGTTTTCTTTTAAAGAAAAAAAAATGTTTTGGAACCAGATAAAGATGGTGGTTACCCAACACTGTGAATGTACTAAATGCCACTTAACTGTGCACTTTAAAATGGTTAAGGCTGAGAATCGCTTGAACCCAGGAGGCAGATGTTGCAGTGAGCCGAGATGGCGTCACTGCACTCCAGCCTGGGCGACAGAGTGAGATTCCATCTCAGAAAACATATATAAAATAAAAAAAAAATAATAAAATGGTTAATTTTGTTATGTGAATTTCATCTCAATTTTTAAAAGAGAAACAACCTATTGATTCGTGTAACAACATGAATTTTAAATGTATTTTTCTAAGGAAAGAAATCACACCCAAAAGGATACATAACCATAACTTTATAACAGTGTTTTGACTAGATACTATAAGGCTACAAACGAACCGATCTATACATAAATACCATACTACAATTGGTAAATTTGTTTCACATCTAAGGAAACACGGCAACTAAATGCAATGTGGTATTCTGACTGTGTACTGTAACAGAAAGATAACAGTGGAAAAACTGATGAAATGCAAAGACATTACAGGCGTGAGCCAAGGCACTCGGCCTGTAACTTTTAAACTTATGTCCCAGAGCAAGCTTGTCCAACCTGCGGCCAGCAGGTCGCACACAGCCCAGGACAGCTTTCAATGCGGCCCAACACAAATTTGTAAACTTTGAATTAGTGTCGGCCCAACACTAATTCATAAACTTTTCTTAAAACACAATTGGCTTGGTGTGGTGGCTCACGCCTGCAATTCTAGCAGCATTTGGGAGGCGCAGGTGGGTGGATCACTTGAGGTCAGGAGTTTGAGGCCAGCCTGGCCAATATGGTGAAACCTGCCTCTACTAAAAATACAAAAAACTAGCTGGGAGTGGTGGCGCACACCTGTAATCCCAGCTACTCGGGAGGGTGAGGCAGGAGACTTGCTTGAACCTGGGAGGCGGTGGCTGCAGTGAGCTGAGATCATGCCACTGCACTCCAGCCTGGGTGACAAAGTGAGACTCCATCTCAAAATAAAAAAGGCCAGGAGTGGTGGCTCACACCTGTAATCCCAGCACTTTAGGAGGCCAATGCAGGTGGATTACAAAGTCAAGAGTTCGAGACCAGCCTGGCCAACAGGATGAAACCCCATCTCTACTAAAAAAAAAAAACAACAACAACAACAAAAAACCCAGGTGTGGTGGCTCACACCTTTAATCCCAGCTACATGGGAGGCTGAGGCAGGAGAACTGCTTGAACCTGGGAGGCGGAGGTTGCAGTGAGCCGAGATCACACCACTGCACTCCAGCCTGAGCAACAGAGCACGACTTCACCTCGGGAAAAAGAAAAATACAGGGGGAAAAAAAAAAGCCACTGTGTTTTGTTTTTGTTTTTGTTTTTTTGCAATTTTTAATTTTTAGCTCATCAGCTATCATTAGTGTATTTTATGTGTGGCCCAAGACAATTCTTCTTCTAATGTGGCCCAGGGAAGCCAAAAGATTGGATACCATTGTTTAGAGTTATTTCAAAACGAACACATAAAAAATGCTAACTTACGTAAGTAGTATGTGACCTCATGTATAAACAAATATGTATACAGAGAGAGAATAAGAGTTTGAGTTCCAAAAAATTTTTTATATTACCATTAGGAGAATAATTTTTTTTAAATGAATCCTACTGCTGTAGGCACTGAAAAGTAATGCAGTGACAATATCAGAATTGTGCTTTAGAATTATTGTGACAGTAGTCTGTACACTGCATTAGAGACAGAAAAAGTCTGGGAACTAGAGTGCCAATTAAGAAGCTAATGCAACAGTTAGGCAAGAGGTAATTACTCCCTAACTAAGAATGTTACGAATATAAGGAAAAAGATTGTTACAGATTAAATAAGAATAAATAAAGAAGGAAATAAGAAAACATGTATATCTGTATACCCTTACAAAAATAAACACAGAAAGGATAAGCCCCACCTAACAAAGCTAAAAAGCAAGCCTCAAAAGAATTAGTTTCCAGCTAACTCATCTGCACTCCAGAACAAAGCTCAAAAATACCAACATGAATAAAAAATATCCACAACCCAAAGTGAAATTCACAATGTCTTTCATCTAAACAGAATTTATTAGGATTGCGAAGAACTGGGAAAATCTGACCCGTAATGACAAGAAAAATAGAATACATAAAAACAGACCCCAAAATGATATAGAGACAGAATCAGAAGAGATTATGAAAACAGTTATTATATTTCACATGTTCAACATTGAGCACGTTAAGCAGAGAAATGTAAGATGTTTTTTAAGAAACAAACCAGGTGTGGTCACTCATGCCTGTAATCCCAGCACTCTAGGAGGCTGAGGCAGGTGGATCACCTGAAGTCAGGGGTTCCAGACTAGCCTGGCAAACATGGTGAAACCCTGTCTCTACTAAAAATACAAAAACTAGCCAGACATGGTGATGCACACCTGTAATCCCAGCTACTTGGGAGGATGAGGCAGGAGAATCACTTGAACCCGGGAGGCGGAGGTTGCAATGAGCCAAGATCATGCCACTGCACTCCAGCCTGGGTGACAGAATGAGACTCCGTCTCAAAAAAAAGAAAAAAAAAAAAAAAAAGAAACAAACTGAATGTTTAAAGATAAAATGTATAATTCTGGATAAGAGTAACAGATTTAACATGGGAAAGATAAAGACTAGTGAAATGAAGATCAGTAGAAACTACCCAAAACAAAGAGAATCAAATGACTAAAAAACATAAACAGTGCGTCAGTGAGTTGTATGACTACTTCAAGCAGCCAAATATACATGTAATTACAGACTCCAGATGCGGTGGGGAAGTACAAAAGAAAAATATTTCAAGAAATAATAGCTGAATACGTAAATTTCATCCATGAAGCTCAAGAGAATTCAAACACAAAAAATATGATGCAAATTACAACAAAGTATATAATAAACACATTGCTGAAAAAGCAGTGATAAAAAGAAAATCTTAAAAATTAACCAAAAAAGGCAAAAAAGATAAATTGCTCACTGAAGAACAAAGATTAAAATAACAGATTTCACAGGAGAAATAATGCAAGCTAGAGACAGTGGAGCAACATCTTTAAAGTACACAATGAAAAAAAACCTGTCAACCTAGAATTCTGTATCAAAGGAATATATCTTTCTAAAAACAAGAGGAAGTACTTTTTCAAACACACCAAAGCTTAAAGATATCATCAGCAGACCTACACTACAAGAAACACATTACAGGAAGTCCTGTGGCAGAAAGAAAATCTGAACTGACGAGAAAAAACTGAAGAAAATCTGGCAGATGAGAATCTGGAACCGCTCATAGGCAATAAAGAACACCAGAAATGGAAAATATATAAAGTAAAAGACATTTTTTTCTTACTTTTAAAATCTTTTTAGGCCAGGCATGGTGGCTCATGCCTGTAATCCCAGCACTTTGGGAGGCCAAGACAGGCGGATCACCTGAGCTCAGGAGTTCGAGACCTGCTTGGCCAACGTGGCAAAACCCCATCTCTACTAATAATACAAAAATCAGCCAGGCATGACGACGCACACCTGTAATCCCAGCTACTCAGGAGGCTGAGGCATGAGAATCACTTGAACCCAGGAGGCAGAGGCTGCAGTAAGCCGAGACTGCGCCACTGCACTCTAGCCTGGGAGACAGTGTGAGACTCTGTCTCAAAAAAAAAAAAAAAAAAAAAATTGTTTTTAAAAAATTGACTACTTAAATGAAAAATAATAATGTATCGTGGAGTTTACAACATATGTAAAAGTGAAGTGTATGACAAACATAGCACAAAGTCTGAGAGGAAAATGAAGTGTACTGCTATAAGTTTCTTGTAATATAGGTGAAGTGGTATAATATTAAAGACTGAGTTTCACAAGTTTAACTCAATAAACACTAAAGCAGCCACTAAAATAACAAAGTACTAATGAGCCAAGAAAGGACTTAAAAATGAACCACTAAAAAATCCTCAATCCAGGCCAGGCATGGCATTGCTCACGCCTGTAATCCCAGCACTTTGGGAGGCCGAGGTGGGCAGATCACGAGGTCAGGAATTTGAGACTAGCCTGGCCAATATAGTGAAATCCTGTCTCTACTAAAAATACAAAACATTAGCTGGGTGTGGTGATGGGCGCCTGTAATCCCAGCTACTTGGGAGGCTGAGGCAGAAGAATCGCTTGAACCCGGGAGTCGGAGATTGCAGTGAGCCGAGATCGCGCCACTGCACTCCAGCCCAGGTGACAGTGCGAGACTCTGTCTCAAACAAAAAATAGCCAGGTGTGGTGGCACACACCTGTAATCCCACCTACTTGGGAGGCTGAGACAGGAAAATTGCTTGAACCCAGGAGGTAAAAGTTATAGTGAGTCGAGATTGCACCACTGCACTCCAGCCTAGGCGACAGAGTGACAGTCCGTCTTAAAAAACAAAACAAACAAAAAAAACCACCATATCGGACAAATAGAAAAGATGGTAGTTTAAACTCTATAAAAATCAGTAAACATCCAGCTGCAGTGGCTCACACCTGTAATCCCAGCACTTTGGGAGGCTGAGGTGGGTGGATCACAAGGTCAGGAGTTTGAGACCAGCCTGGCCAATATGGTGAAACCCCGTCTCTACTAAAAATACAAAAATTAGCCGGGCGTGGTGACAGGTGCCTGTAGTCCCAGCTACTTGGGAGGCTGAGGCAAGAGAATCACTTGAACCCGGGAGGCGGAGGTTGGAGTGAGCTGAGATCGTGCCACTGCACTGCAGCCTGGGCGACAGAGCAAGACTCCATCTCAAAAAAAAAATCAGTAATCACATTAAACATAGTCTACAAACTCCAATTAAAAGGCAAACACTATCAAACTGGATAAAAGCAAGATCCAACTGCATGATGCCTGGAAAAAAAACCCACTTTAAACATAAAACACAGGTGTTTTTTTAATATAAAAATATATGCCATACAAACACTAATCAAATGAAAAGCATGAGTAGCTGTATTATGAGACAAAGTAAGTTGTCATTTCAAAATGACAGAGACCAATTCATCAAGACAACAACAATCATAAATGCTTATGTATCTTATAAGTAAATTTCAAAGCAAAAACAAACAGAATTGAGATTTTAACACCTCTCTCTATAATTGATAGAATAGGAAATCGGTAAGAATACAGAAGACTTGAACATTATCAATCAACAAGCCAATCAACATTAATAGAATGCTCTACCTAACAACAGTAGAATACACATTCTTTTCAAGTGCCCGTGGAACCTTTATCAAGACACCTTATTCTGATCCATAAAACAAGTCTCAATCAATTTAAAAGGATTCAAATCATACAAGGTATGTTCTCTAACCACAATGGAATTAAATCAAAAATCAGTAGCAGAAAGATCTCTGGATTTTTATTCCCAAAATATAATATCACACTTCTAAATAATCAGTAAGTTAAAAAATAAATCAAAAGAAAAATTAGATATTTTAAGCTGAATGAAAATTAAAACATAGCATATCAAAATGTGTGTGTGCATTAAATGTCTATCTTAGAAAAGAGTAAAGATTTTAGGGCCGGGAGCAGTGGCTGCCCGCCTCAGCCTCCCAGCACAGGCGTGATCTGCCCGCCTCGGACTTCCAACACTTTGGGAGGCCGAGGCGGGCAGATCACGAGGTCAGGAGTTCAAGACCAGCCTGGCCAACATAGTGAAACCCCATCTCTACTAAAAATACAGAATTAGCTGGGCATGGTGGCGGGCACCTGTAATCCCAGCTACTCGGGAGACTGAGGCAGGAGAATCGCTTGAACCCAGGAGGCAGAGGCTGTGGTGAGCCAAGATGGCACCACTGCACTCCAGAGTGGGCAACAAGAGTGAAACTCCATCTCAAAAAATAAAATCAGCTAGGCTTGGTGGCACACGCCTGTAATCCCAGCTTCTCAGGAGGCTGCAGTGAGATGACTGCTTGAGCCCAGAATTTAGAGGCTTCAGTGAGCCATGATCATGCCACTGGCACCCCAGCCTGGGTGACACAGCGAGACCTTGGCTCTAAAAATAAATAAATAACAAATAGCTAGATGGTGGACTTAACCCAATCATATCAATAATTAAATACACATGGTCCAAGCATCCCAAGTAAAAGACACATTAGTAAAAACTAGACACACATTAGGTCCAAGCATCCCAAGTAAAAGAATTAGGAAAAAAAAAAATCAAGGTCCAACTACAAATATAATGAAACAGACAGTATACCACAAAAGGATGGAAAAATATATACCATGCAAAAACTAAGCATGAAAAGAATTGGAGTGACTATATCAATATCAAAGTAAATTTGGGAAAAAAATGTTGCCAGGAAGAGCAGAAATTTTACTAAAACACAATAACCTTGGCTAGGCTTGGTGGCTCACACCTGCAATCCCAGCACTTTGGGAGGCCAAGGCAGGAGGACTGCTTGAGCTCAGAAGTTCAAGACCAGCCTGGGAAACATAGCCAGATCTTATCTCTACTAAAAATCAAAACTTAGCCAGGCATGGTGACACACACCTGTACTCTCAGCTACCTGGGAGGCTGAGGTGAGAGGATCGCTTGAGCCTGGAAGATTGAGGCTGCAGTGAGCTATAATATAATCTTGCCATTGCACTCCAGCCTGGGCAACAGAGTAAGGCTCTGCCTCAAATACAACAAAAACAAAAACTTGAATGTAAGATGGTGAAGCCACTTTGGAAAACAGCTTAGCTATTTCTTTAAAAGTTAAACAGAAATTACCACCCAACCCAGCAATTACTCCAAGGTTTATCTACCCAAGAATAATGAAACTGTATGTCCACATAGAAACTTACACACCAATATTTATTCATAGCAGCATTACTCACAGCAGCCAAAAGGAGGAAGCAGTCCAAACATCTATCAACTGAAGAATGAACAGGCAAAATGTGGTACATCTATACAATGAGATACTATCCTGCAATATACAGAAATAAACTGCTAGCCAGCTGTAATGGTTCACACCTGTAATCCCAGCACTTTGCAAGGCAGAGGTGGGAGGATTGCTTGAGGCCAGGAGTTTGAAATCAGCCTGGGCAACAGAGTGAGATCCTGTCTCTACCAAGAAAAAAAAAAAAAAAAATTAGCTGAACATGGTGGTGTGTGCCTGCAGTCCCAGCTACTCAGGAGGCAAGTGGGAGGACTGCTTGAGTTTAAGCCTACAGTGAACTATGATCGTGCCACTGCACTTCAGCCTGGGTGACAGAGCAAGACCTTGTCTCCAAAAAGAAAAAAAAGAAAAAAGAAATAAATTGCTAATACACATCACATGACAAATAAATCTCAAATACTTCACACTAAGTAAAAGACGCCAGACTCAAAGTGTTATATAATGTATGATTCAATTTATACGACATTCTGGAAAAGACAATACTGCAAGGACAAAGAACAAATCAGTGGTCACCAGGAGCCGGGGGTGAAGAAAGAAGCTGACTACAAAAGGATACAGGGAAAGTTTCTGGGATGATGAAACTGTTCTGGATCTTAATAATGGTGGTGGCAGGGCACACTGGCTCATTCCTGTAATCCTAGCACTTTGGGAGGCTGAGGCAGGAGGATCACTTAAGACCAGGAGTTTGAGGCTGCAGTGAGCTACGATCATGCCACTGTATTCCAGCCTGAGTGACAGTGAGACTCTCTCAAAAATATATTTTTTTAAATTAAGAAAGAATCATGGGTGGGGATTACATATCTGTATATATATCTGTCAAAACTTACAAGACTATACACACACAAAAAAAGGTGAATTTCCTGGATTTTAAAATGGGAGAAGTATGTTAGCACCAATAAAATATACAGCATACCCTGACTTATGATTTTTTGAGTTTACGATGATATATGAAAGTGATATGCATTGACGAGAAGCCATACTCTGACTACTCATACAACTATTGCTTTTCACTTTACTATTCAATAAATTATATAAGATATTCAACACTTCATTATAAAATAGGCTTTGTGTTTGATGATTTGCCCACTGTAAACTAATGTAAGTGTTCTAAGCGCATTTAAGGTAGGCTAAGTTAGGATTTACAGCAGGTTAGTCGTATTAAATGCATTTTCAACTTAATATTTTCAACTTATGGTGGGTTTAAAGGGACATAAAAACATCATAAGTCAAGGACCATCTGTACTAGGATAATTGCCTTCAAGCCATATATGGCATATATTTAAATACCACTGTTAAAATATCAAATATAACTTTAAAACAAATTTGAACTAAAGAAATCAAACTCTCACAAAGCTGTATACTTGTACACTAAAAAGGGTGAATTTGGCTGGGCGTGGTGGCTCATGCCTATATCACAACACTTGGGGAGGCCAAGGTGGGTGGATCACCTGAGGTAAGGAGTTTGAGACCAGCCTGGCCAACATGGTGAAACCCTGTCTCTACTGAAAATGCAAAAATTAGCCTGGCAGGCACCTGTAATCCCAGCTACTTGTGAGGCTGAGGCAGGAGAATCGCTTGAACCCAGGAAGTAAAGGTTGCAGTGAGCCGAGATTGTGCCACTGCACTCCAGCCTGGGCAACAGAGTGAGATTCTGTCTCAAACAAACAAAAAAAAGGCAGGGGGGGGGGGCGGTGGTAAATTTTACTGTATGTAAATTATGCCATAAACTGAGAGGGAAAAAAAACAAAAACAAGATACTATTATACACTCACAATACTCAGTCCCATTCCCAGCAACATATACACCCCAGAGAAGTGAATGCACACATGCATCAGGAGACACATACACAAGCACTAAATGCAGCTGTTTGTTACAGCAAGAACCAGAAACAACCCAAATACATGCTAAGAACAGGTAAATCATATGGCACATTGATAGCATAAGATGGTACACAGCAGAAAATATGAAGTATTTCTATAAATGCACCAACATAGATTAAGCTCAGAAATGAGAGGCAAAAGCAGCAAATCAGAGAAAATACATCCACCAGTATGATTTCATTGACATAAAAATATATTTTAAAGCAGGAAAAATTATTTAGGACTTAAACTTCAGTAACATATGTGGGTTAAAAGCAAAAGAATCATTAATATGAAAATCTGAATAGAGGTTATCTAAAGCCGTGAAGGAAAGGAAAATGCTCAGAGGCTCCAAAGGGGTGTACACTCTAGAGGGGTGGGGGAAAATAAATAAATAAAATAGAGTGTAAAGGATGTTTTGTTTGACGATGGTTGGATGTGGGGGCGTGCAATTTATTTTTAGCTACTATTCTTTAAAGGAACACAAACTCTGTATATACATACTTTAAAATAAATTATATATTTCATAACAAGGAAAGTAAAAAACAATACATTTCCACAATAAAAACATACATGCCCAGGTCTTACAGGCATGATCTACCAAAAAGAATGAATAATCACTATCTTAAAGAGACTACTACTGAGAATCAAGAGAGGAAAAACAGCACAGCTTGTTTTGATAATAAAACTGGAAAAGGCCTGAAATTAGAATACAACACTTGTAAATACAGATGCAAAAATTCTAAATAATTTATAACCTAAACCCAGCAATGTATATTTAAATGGAAAATCATGTTGAAGTACCATTTATCCCAGGAATGCAAGGATGCTTGAGCACTGGAAAAAAAAACTATTAACATAACTCACTATATTACCAAATTAAAGGAAATAAAATATATCCCTTTACCCAAAGGAAGAAAAAATTTGGCCAAGCATGGTGGCTCACGCCTGTAATCCCAACACTTTGGGAGGCTGAGGTGGGTGGATGACCTGAGGTCAGGAGTTTGAGACCAGCCTGGCCAACATGGTGAAACCCCACCTCTACTAAAAAATACAAAAATTAGCCGGGCATGGTGGTGCATGCCTGCAGCCCCAGCTACTCAGGAGGCCGGGGCAGGAGAATTGCTTAAGCCTGGAAGAGAGAGGTTGCAGTGAGCCAAGATCACGCCAGCACATTCCAGCTGGGGCGACAGAGCAAGACTCTGTCTCAAAATAAATAAATAAATAAATAAAATATATCTTCGGTGTTGAGGAAGGTGGCAAGAATGGAAGGAAGGAGACCAGTTAGGAAGCTACTAAAATAACCTAAGATATGAAGGTGGCTTAAACCACTCTGGTGGCAGAGGGAGTGATAAAATGAGGTATATTCTGAAGGTAGAGCCAACAGGATTTATTCATGATTACATATGCCACAAGAGCAAAGGGACAGACTCCAAGATTGATGACTCCCAGGTTTCTGATTTAAGCAACTTAAAAAATGGAGTTCCCACTAATTTATACAGTCAACACAAGGGTGGAACAGGTTGGTTTTGCACATTAATTTTGAGATGCCATTAGATATCCGAATAGAGATACTGAGGAGGTAACTGAATATATGAGTCTGATGTTCAAAAAGGAATATCGAGGATGGAGATATAACTTGGAAGTCATCAATGACAGAGAAACAAATGGAGAAGCAAAGAGAATAGTTAGCAAAGCATAAGTGTTGCAGAGGGAGATGCTGAAAAGAACCAAGCAAATTCATCCCCGGAACTGCAGACAGGCTAAGAGCTTAAACCAGACAAGGATGGAGTATGGAGTGGAAAACATGGGGATTATTTAAAGTGTGCATCAGGAGATAGACATCTCTACTTCAGAACCATGCATCGAAGTAAAAACCACTTCCCCACTTCTGTGAGAGACAAGTGAAGTCACAAAACCACAATGCACTGAATTTGCCAGCAGTATTTAAGAGCCTGACTCTCAATCATCACACCTCAATCAAGGATCAGCAGACATCTGAGTAAGGCTATGATGTGAAAGAAACAGGGCATGACAAATAGAAAAGCCTGGGCTGGATATTATATACATAATATTAAATTTTTTATGTATCTTATTTTTTGAGACAGGGTCTTGCTCTGTTACCCAGGCTGGAGTACAGTCGCACAATCTCGGCTTACTGAAACCTGTCTCCCAGTTCTAGTGATTCTCGTACCTCAGCCTCCTGAGTAATTGGGATTATGGGGGTGCACCACCATGCCCAGTTAATTTTTGTTTTTGTTTTTGTTTTTAGTAGAAGGGGTTTCACCATGTTGGCCAGGCTGGTTTTGAACTCCTGACCTCAAGTGTTCCTCCCACCTCAGCCTCTCAAAGTGCATGAGCCACTGCACCTGGCTTAAATTTTTTATTTGCATTATGAAATGTTTCTAACATAAAGTTAAATACTGACAGTATCAGAACAAACAGCTAGTTACGCACCAGCTGGAAAAACTGTAAAATCATTTCCCAGACCTGAGACACATGAGTTGCTAGACCTAATAGCACAAAGGGTGAGAAAAGACCCACATCAAGGTACATAATCGTGGAAAAAAAGATCCTAAAAACTTTCGGGGAGACGTAGCAAAAAAAAAAAAAAAAAGAGAGAGAGAGTGGTCATACACAAAAGATCAGGAATCAATATGGCATTTGATTTCAATTTCAGAAGTAACACTGGGCCGGGTGCGGTGGCTCTCATCTATAATCCGGGCACTTTGGGAGGCCAAGGCTGGCAGATCACTTGAGGCCAGGAGTTTGAGACCAGCCTGGTCAACATGGCGAAACCCCATCTCTAATAATTATACAAAAACAGCTGGGCACAGTGGCACACGCCTGTAATCCCAGCTATTCCAGAGGATAAGGCATGAGAATTACTTAAACTCGGGAGGTGGAGGTTGCAGTGAGCCAGGATCGTGCCACTGCACTCCAGCCTGGGCAACAGAACAAGACTCTGTCTCAAAAAAAAAAAGTAACCCCAAATATGACTTTTTTCTTTTGAGAAAAAAAAAAAAAACCTTACACTTTGGAGGTTTTCAAACATTCCATGCGAAAAAGATCTTCCTAAACATTCCATACTACACATCTCCATTTTGACACCAAAAATTACTATTGTAAACCAATTCAACTGTTGGCACTGAGAACTGCTGCCACAGCACATCTTCTATGTGTTTTTCCACTGCCTTTATTCAACAAACATTTATTGAATACCTACTATAAGAGCTCCTAGGGATATAAACAAGAACAAAATACAGATTCTCTGCCCCTAAGGCCCAGTCAGGAGAGACACATCAAACAATCACCCAAATAATTATAAACTTGTGATAACAAGTAAGGTTTGTGTAGGGACCAGCCCCACAGGGTTGGTGGGTCTCTCCCTGTGTGCGGCGACGAGAGAGTGTAGAAATAAAGACACAAGACAAAGAGATAAAAGAAAAGGCAGCTGGGCCCAGGGGACCACTACCACCAATGCGCGGAGACCGGTAGTGGCCTCGAATGTCTGGCTGCGCTGTTATTTATTGTATACAAAGCAAAAGGGGCAGGGTAAAGAATGTGTCTTCTCCAGTAATAGGTAAGGTCACGTGGGTCACGTGTCCACTGGACAGGGGGCCCTTCCCTGCCTGGCAGCCGAGGCAGAGAGAGAGAGAAGACAGAGAGAAAGACAGCTTACGCCATTGTTTCTACATATCAGAGACTTTTAGTACTTTCACTAATTTACTACTGCTATCTAGAAGGCAGAGCCAGGTGTACAGGATGGAACATGAAGGTGGACTAGGAGCGTGACCACTGAAGCACATCATCACAGGGAGACGGTTAGGCTTCCGGATAACTGCGGGAAAGCCTGACTGGTGTCAGGCCCTCCACAAGAGGCGGAGGAGCAGAGTCTTCTCTAAACTCCCCCGGGGAAAAGGAGACTCCCTTTCCCGGTCTGCTAAGTAGCGAGTGTTGTTCCTTGACACCTTTTGCTACCACTAGACCACGGTCCGCCTGGCAACGGGCATCTTCCCAGATGCTTGGCGCTAGACCAAGGAGCCCTCTGGTGGCCCTCTCTAGGCATACAGAAGGCTCACACTCTTGTCTTCTGGTCACACCTCACTATGTCCCCTCAGCTCCTATCCCTGTATGGCCTGGTTTTTCCTAGGTTATGATTATAGAGCAGGGATTATTATAATATTGGGATAAAGAGTAATTACTACCAACTAATGATTAATGATATTCATATATAATCATATCTAAAATCTATATCTGGTATGACTATTCTTGTTTTATATTTTATTATACTGGAACAGCTCATGTCCTCAGTCTCTTGCCTCGGCGCCTGGGTGGCTTGCCGCCCACCAGTTTGGACACAGGAAAATCCAATTTAGAGATAAACGAAGGATCCTCTTAAGAACTGAGGTAAGTTGTCAGCTCTTGAAACCTGCGGCCAGGAAAAAGTGGAGGAGAAAGAGTTCAAAATGGGAAATCCTGAAACTAGAAAAAGCTTAAGGAATTCAAATTACTGAAAGAAGGGCAGTGTGGCCAAATGAAGTTTGGATTTTTCTGCCAACTGCCATGGGAAACCATGGATAAGTGTCAAACATAGATCTGTCATAATCAAATTATGTTTTGAAAAAAATCCCTCTGGCCACTGGATTAAAAGGAGCAAAGCACTGGATCATAAGGGGGCGAAGTGAAAGTAAGTAGACCAGGCAGAAGCTATTTCGGTATCCAGCATAAGAGGATAATTTAGGATAGGGTGGTGGCAATGGAAATGAAGACTAAAAAAAAAAAGTTGAAGTTTTAGAAGTAGAATTGTCAGGACAGATAACTTTCCAAAGAAAACCAGCTTGAAGAGTCATCTGTATTTCAAAAAAGAAGACTAAAACAAAATAATTAGCTAATGCGTTTAAGAAGTATCATACAAGCAAAGCCCATTTAGCACCACTGCATCAAAAAAGACAGCATCATTCAGAAGAAATTATACATATTTTTGCTCCCTACTCCCCTCATGATGTACAAATTAATTAAGCTATTCCTCCAGAACCTTGAGCATGCTTCTCAAACATTTGAGAACTGACTCATTTAGTTGAAGCTTCAAAGTTCCTAACCTGTCCTCTCCGTATTAAAAACAAATCTCTCAACCAAAAGTGTTACTTGGTACAATTTACTTAAACTCTCACAGGCAATTTCCTCATTATTATAGGACTTGGAAACATATTTATGCTTCAAAAGGACCAATATAAGGAGTATAACGTCTGTCTGGAATACAGTTAGCACTCAAACATCAGGTTCCATCTTTTCTTCCAGATTTAGCTAAGCTAGAAGCAACTTTCTTAAGACTAAACAAATTCTTCAACTAACTCTCCCCAAAAGCCTGATCTGAAGGATTGAGATCAAATGCAGTTTTCATACTGGCTGACCCAAAGAAAAGTTAATTTTTTTCAAATACAGTCCCAAGGAAGCCTAGAGTATGTACAATCTTCTCATTTTCCCAGAACCCTCATGCTTTAAAATCAAACTTAACAGAAACATTTGTAACCTTCTTGTTTAAAAAAAATACATCCCTTTAGCACCTCTGAAGTAAGCATCCTGCCCACTCCGCTAGGCTACCACAAAATCGTCCCAGTGCTGGTGCTTTTCAAACTACTGCTACTTGACCTTTACCACTTCATTTTCACAGGGCTCTGAACTTCAGGAGGTAGAAGGACAAAAGGCAGTTCATCTCTTGGGCATAAAACCAGACTCTGACCAGGGCCCTGAAAACAATCAAGTTCTCTCTTCTCCCAGAGCTAGCTAGGAATACTGACAATGGAATACCCCTTCTTTTGAAGACAGATCCAGATGTCCTTTGGGAATTAGTCAAAGAAGGAACCTTTTACCAAATGAGGGGCAAAGCCTCCTTCAAAACCAGATTGCTGGCCGGGCACAGTGGCTCACACCTGTAATCCTAGCACTTTGGGAGGCCGAAGCAAGTGGATCACTTGAGGTCAGGAGTTTAAGACCAGCCTGGGGTGAAACCCATCTCTACTAAAAATACAAAATTAGCTGGGCATGGTGGCACACACCTGTAATCCCACTCGGGAGGCTGAGGCAGGAGAATCGCTTGAACCCAGGAGGCGGAGGTTGCAGTGAGCAAAGATCACACCACTGCACTCCAGCCTGAGCAACACAGCAAGACTCTGTCTCAAAAAAAAAAAAAAAAAAAAAAAAGACTGCTGCTACAATTGACCAAAGCAAATGGTACCGCTCAACTAACTAGGCTTTCTGAGCAGACCTCCTACAGTACATAGTGGAACAGGGATTGCAACAAAACAGGCAGCCTCCAGTAAATACCAAATGCATCACAAAATAGGAAAGAAAAATATCCACAGCTGACTTACTCTTCACATACAACAATCTAAAAAGGCTAGAATGTGAGTATCAGAAGGTCTGTACTGGTTTTTAGCCCAAGAGATTTTTCAACAGAGCTCTGGGATGGAGGAAAGATGCCTTAGGAGATCAGGATGTCAGACAGTGATGGTGGAGCCCATGAGAGATGGAGAAATTGAGCCCTTACGCTTGCATTCGTTTATATTCTGCACTCCATTTCATGGGATACTAGCATTTTACACCCACAGTTTTTAAACAACCAATTATACCTCTTCAGTGTTAGAGACAAGTGGAGATACCCAAGTAATACATGAGGTGCTATGCTGTACCTCAGTCCTTGACTCCTATTCCAGTGCTCTTAGTACCACCACGTATCACTCAATCTGGCACAGAAAAGAAAACCAACAACTGGCTGGGTGCGGTGGCTCACGCCTGTAATCCCAGCACTTGTGGGAGGCCGAGGCGGGCGGATCACAAGGTCAGGAGATGAGACCATCCTGGCGAACATGGTGAAACCCCGTCTCTATTAAAAATACAAAAAAAATTAGCCGGGCATGATGGCGGGCGCCTATAGCCCCAGCTACTCAGGAGGCTGAGGCAGGAGAATGGTGTGAACCTGGGAGGCAGAGCTTGCAGTGAGCCGCGATCGCGCCACTGCACTCTAGCCTGGGCGACAGAGAGAGACTCCATCTCAAAAGAAAAAAAAAAACCAACAACTATAAATGCCAATATAATGGAGAGTACAAAACTCAAGCCTAAGGAACAGGTTCACATTTAAGTATATGAAAGCCTACTTTCACTTAACAAGAACTTTCACTGAAGAGAATAAAACTGACATTTTGAGAAATATCAAGGAACTTACAAGATCCTTCAAAAGATGAAGTGGCCAAAGGTCAGAAAACCAAGAGAAAAAATTTTATTCTAAATTGGTATAATGAAAAGAAATCAAATCAAAGGTTGGGTCCTGGGTTCTAACCCCAACTCAGCCATATGCAATTATCATATAGATGTATGGTATAAATCCTTTCATCTATCAGAAGTTTAGTTTTTATCTATAAAATGAAAGTAAATTAGATAACTTGAGAGCTCCACTCTCACTAAAATTATAGGATTCTAAGCATTAAAAATCACATCTATTTGATGAGATTCACACAGACTACATAAGTTATTATCTAAAATGTTGCTACCATTCATTTTTAAATGAATGCAAAAATTCCTTTTTTTTTGAGACAGGGTCTTACTCTGTTGCCCAGGCTGGAGTGCAGTGGCACAATCACAGCTCACTGCAGCCGCAACTTCCAAGGCTCAAGCAATCCTCCCATCTCAGCCTCCTGAGTAGCTCGGACCGCAGGCATGGGCGACCACGCCTGGCTCTTTTTTTTTTTTTGGTAGAGATGAGGTCTCCATATGTTGCCCAGGCTGGTACCAAACTCCTGGGCTCAAGTGATTTCCCGATGATTCAGCCTCCCAAAATGCTGTGATTACAGGCATGAGGCACAGTGCCTGGCCTCTTTTTTCTAACAAGATGATCAAAGTTCAAAACTCTAACAGGAATAATATATCTAAAAACCACCTAGAATGTTTAAACTGTTCCTAAGGGTTCAGTTTCTTCCTTCAGCAATTAAAATGAACCAGATTATGGCCACAGCCTGAGAAAGGTTTATTTCTAACGTCAGCAGATTATTCCACAGATTTATGTAGAACCGCTAGAAAGAGGGCAAGAGGCTGGGCGCGCTGGCTCACGCCTGTAATCCCAGGACTTCGGGAGGCCGAGACGGGTGGATCACCTGAGGACGAGAGTTCAAGACCAGCCTGACCAACATGGAAAAACCCTGTCTCTACTAAAAAAGAAAAATACAAAATTAACCAGGCCTGGTGGTGCATGCCTGTAATCCCAGCTACTTGGGAGGCTGGGGAAGGAGAATCGCTTGAACTTGGGAAGTGGAGGTTGCCGTTAGTTGAGATCATGCCATTGCACTCCAGCCTGGGCAACAAAAACAAAATTCTGTCTCAAAAAAAAAAAAAAAAAAGGGCAAGAAAAAAAAGATTCTTCAAAGTTAACTTGCTGAGCAGAAGAAAAATAACCTAAAAAGAAAGCACATTCTATAACAAAAACTGATATAAAAGCAAGGTGAGATACAAGAATTAACTAGTTTAAGATTTTGGGCTGGGCGCGGTGGCTCACGCTTGTAATCCCAGCACTTTGGGAGGCCGAGGTGGGCGGATCACGAGGTCAGGAGATCAAGACCACGGTGAAACCCCGTCTCTACTAAAAATACAAAAAAATTAGCCAGGCGTGGTGGTGGGCGCCTGTAGTCCCAGCTACTCAGAGAGGCTGAGGCAGGAGAATGGCGTGAACCCGGGAGGTGGAGCTTGCAGTGAGCCGAGATTGCGCCACTGCACTCCAGCCTGGGCGACAGAGCGAGACTCCGTCTAAAAAAAAAAAAAAAAAAAAAAGATTTTGGTAAGAGGCTGGACCAGCGGCTCACACCTATAATCTCAGTATTTTGGGAGGCTGAGGCAGGTAGATCACTTGAGCCCAGGAGTTTGATACCATTCTGGGCAACAGAATAAGACCTCATCTCTACAAATAAAAAAATTGGCCAGGCATGGTGGCACACACCCGTGGTCCCAGCTTCTCAGGAGGCTGAGGTGGGAGGATCATTTGAGCCCGAGAAGTCAAGGCTGCAGTGAGCCATGATGGCACCACTAAACTCAGCCTAGATAACAGAGGGAAATCTTGTCTCAAAAAAAAAGGACTTTGGTAATGTTCTCTTCTACTACCGAAGTCAGCTTTTTTGGTTGCATTCAGCCAATATTTATTAGTACCTATTATGTGCAAGAAGTTACCGCAGAATTTTCCAGGTAAATGAGCTAGCAAATGCAAGGGCCCTAAAGTGTACCCAAGATTGGGGTGTTTGAGAAATAGGCTGAAGGCCAGAATGGCTGAAACACAACGAATAATGACCAATTAGAATGCGCTAGGAGAACCGTTCGAGAAGTAGGCAAGGGCCAAGCAGAAAAGTGACATGATGTGACTTGCATTTTTCAAAAGGACCACTTTGCTTGCTAGGCACCTATGAAAAGTCAAAAATGCCTTTCAAATGACAAGCTCCATGATTTTATTGTATCTAAATCTAAGCTTACTCCAGTCATTCTTTTCTTGGTATTTAATGATAAGTAAATCATTTGGGGTTTTTTTTGTTTGTTCGTTGAGACACGGTCTCAATTAGTCGCCCAGGATAGAGTCTAGTGGCTTGATGTCAGCTGCAGCCTCAACCTCCTGGGCTCAAGCAATCCTCTCACGTTAGCTTCCCCAGTACCTCCAACTACAGAGGCAGGCTACCACACCTGGCTAATTTTGTTTATTTCTTGTAGAGACAAAGCTTCACTATGTTGCCCAGACTGGTCTCGAATTCCAGGGCTCAAGCAATTCTCCCACCTTGGGGTCCCAAAGTACTGGGATTACAGGTGTAAGACACCACACCTGGCAATAAGTCATTTGCAAATTGCTATTAAATGTGGAATTGTACACAAAAATTTTAATTGTAATTATTTAACATTGTAAAAATGCAGTAATTATCTCACTCTCTTCCTCCACTGCTTTTTCCTTTATTTGAAAACTATGGGTTTAAATGGAAGATACTTTAAATACAGTCATCTATTTCTTTTTTTTATGGGAGGGACAGAGTCTCCTTCTTGTCACCCAGGCTACAGTGCAGTCGTGCGATAGGCTCATTGCAATCTCCGCCTCCCGGGTTCAAGGGATTCTCCTGCCTCAGCCTCCCAAGTGGCTGGGATTACAGGCGGCCGCCACCACGCCCAGCTAATTTTTGTATTTTTAGTAGAGATGGGGTTTCACTGTGTTGGCCAGGCTGGTCTTGAACTCCTGACCTCAGGTGATCCGCCTGCCTCAGCCTCCCAAAGTGCTGGGATTACAGGGGTAAGCCACCATGCCCAGCCATCCATTTCTTTTATTAAGTTTTTTTATACTTTAAAAAAATATTCTAAACAGGAAAAGGGTTCAACTGAACTTAACTGAAAAAAGACCCTGATGCTGAACCATATATCATCACATGAAGTATAATAAAGTACAAATAGCCATAAGTGACATCTTTTTACTTTTTTCTTTTTTTGAGACACAGTTTCGCTCTGTCACCCAGGCTGGAGTGCAATGGTGTGATCTCGGCTCACTGCAACCTCCACCTACCAGGTTCAAGTGATTCTCCTGCCTCAGCCTCCCGAGTAGCTGGGATTACAGGCGGGTGCCTGTAATCCCAGCTAATTTTCATATTTTTAGTAGAGATGAGGTTTCACCAGGTTGGCCAGGCTGGTCTCAAACTCCTGACCTCAGGTTTCTCACACGCCTCGGCCTCCCAAAGTGCTGGGATTACAGGCGTGAGCCACCATGCCTGGCCGTGACATCTTATGTAACAACAGAAGGGAATAATGTTGGCTGGGCACAGTGGCTCAAACCTGTAATCCCAGCACTTTGGGAGGCCAAGGCAGGTGGATCACATGAGGTCAGGAGTTCAAAGCCAGCCTGACCAACATGGCAAAACTCCATCTCTACTAAAAAATAATAATAAAAAATAAATAAATTAGTTGGGCGTGGTAGTCTGCACCTGTAATCCCAGCTACCCGAGAGGCTGAGGCAGGTGAATTGCTTGAACCCAGAAGGTGGAGGTTGCAGTGAGCTGAGACTGCACCACTACTCTCCAGCCTGGGCGACAGAAGAAGACTCTGTCTCAAAAAAAAAAAAAAAAAAAAAAAAAAAAGACTGAAGTTATACCTGACAGTGAGTGCTGGAATCACCATTTATGAACCCAATTTATTTATTTGTGTGTGTGTGTGTGTGTGTGAGAGACAGAGTCTCACTCTGTCTCTGGGTTCAAGTGATTCTCCTGCCTCAGCCTCCCGAGTAGCTGGGACTACAGGCGTGCACCACCACACCTGGCTAGTTTTTTTTATTTTTAATAGAGACAGGGCTTCGCCATGTTAGCCAGGCTGGTCTCGAACTCCTGACCTCAGGTGATCCGCCCGCCTCCGCCTCCCAAAGTGCTGAGATTACAGGCATGAGCCACCAAGCCTGGCCTATTTAACTATATTTAGTTGAGGGTTTTTTTGTTTTTTTGTTTTTTGTTTTTTTTTTAAGACAGGGTAAGCATGAGCCACCATGCCCGGCCTGGACCCTATTTAAACTCAGCAAAGACACAACAACCATTTCATAAAAGCATAGTATTTCAGCATGAAAGTCCTAAGAATGTACAACACTACAAGGGAGTTCACAGTGATCTTATGACAATAGGAAATCCCAAGTGTAAAAAACAATACAAATCCTACCTCTAACCGGGCAATAATTAACACTGACAGATGACTTTAGGAAAAGCTTAAGAAAAAAGAATTCAAATCAAGAACTCAAAGTAGAGATAATTTTCACCTATCCCACCATTGAGGACTAGTTCCAAGTACTGATGCAAGCATCTGTATATAAATTGTCAAATGTACAGGCTGAGCATCCCTAATCCAAAACTCCAAGAAGCTCCAAAATCTGAAATCTTTGGAGTGCCAATCTGACGCCAAAAATGGAAATGTCTACACCTGACCTCACATGATGGGTTGCCATCAAAACACAGTCAAAGGCTGGACATGGTGGTTCATGCCTATAATCCTAGCACTTTGGGAGGTCAAGGTGGGCAGATGGCTTGAGCCCAGGAGGTCAAGACCAGGCTGGGCAACATGGTAAAACCCCATCTCTATTAAAAACAAAACAAAACAAAAAACACACACACACACACACACACACACACACACACACAAATTACTCAGCCACAGTGGCATGCACCTGTAGTCCCAACTACTTGGGAAGCTAAAGTAGGAGGATCGTTTGAGCCCAGGAAGCTAAGGTTGCAGTGAGCTGTGATCATGCCACTGCACTCCAGCCTGGGCGACAGAGTGAGACTCTGTCTCCAACACACACACACACACACACACACACACACACACACACAGTCAAAACTTTATTTTGGTGCCAGGTGCGGTGGTTCACACCTGTAATCCCAGGACTTTGGGAGGCTGAGGCAGGCAGATCACTTCAGGTCAGGGGTTTGAGACCAGCCTGGCCAATACGGTGAAACCCCCATCTCTACTAAAAATACAAAAATTTGCCGGGCATGATGCCTCATGTCCGTAATCCCAGCTACTCAGGAGGCTGAGGTAAGAGAATCGCTTGGACCTGGGAGGCGGAGGTTGCAGTGAGCCAAGACCACGCCATTGCACTCCAGCCTGGGCGACAGAGTGAGACTCCGTCTCAAAAAAAAGAAAACAACTTTGTTTCATGCATATAAGGTAAATATGAAACACAAACGAATTCTGTGTTGAGACTTGGGCCCCATCCTCAAGATACCTTATTATGTATGTGGTAAATATTCCAAGATGCTAAAAATTCTCAAATCCAAAACACTTCAGTCTCAAGCATTTCAGATAAAGGATACTCAACCTGTACCATCACATTACCCAGAAAAGCTTTTATCAAAGAAGAAACCCTTTGTCATGCCCAAAAAATCTCCAGCAAATCAGTAAACCTTTGATAATCATAGATAAGTCCACACAAATGTTTCCGGAACCAAAAAATAAAAATAAAAAATTGCAATTATTTTCAAATAGTAAAATCACATAGATAAAATATAATTCTGGCCACGCACGTGGCTCATGCCTGTAATCCCAGCACTCTGGGAGGCTAAGGTGGGTGGATCACCTGAGGTCAGGTGATACAATATACACAGATATGATAGATAATATATATCTATTATGTATTATATATAATATATAAAATAGATCTATATACTATATAATACATATGAGATATATATTATATAATATATAATATATTATCATATATATCTTTATATTATATATAATATATCTACGATATGTTATATATAAATATATTATATAATATATAAAATATATTATATATATAATAGATATACAATATACAAAATTCTGACCCTAATGTCCCACCAGATGAGATTTCCAAGTACGGAGGAGAAAAAACTAACAAGTCATTCTGCACATAAGCTTATCCTTAACACATAAGGGAGAACAGGCAAAGAAAATGCCAAAAGATTTCAAAGGTGTCACTACTACCTTTAAAAGGAAAAGGGAGAAATGTGAGTTAAATAACTGGTGTCAGCTGGGTGTGGTGGCTTATGCCTGTAATCCCAACACTTTGGGGGGCTGAGGTGGGTGGATGGATCACCTGAGGTACGGAGTTCAAGACCAGCCTGGCCAACATGGTAAAACCCTGTCTCTACTAAAAATACAAAAAATTAGTTGGGTGTGGTGGCTCACGCCTATAATCCCAGCTACTCAGGAGGCTGAGGCAGGAGGATCACTTCAACCCGGGAGGCAGAGGTTACAGTGAGCCGAGACTGCGCCACTGCACTCCAGCCTGGGTGATACAGTGAGACTCCGTCTCAAAGATAACATAACACAACACAACACAACAGAAAACAAAATAAAATAAAATAAAAAAACTGGTGTCTTCCTGTCCATTATCACAGGCAAGACACTCACCAAACTAGCCCTTGGTCGACCATTATGCAAAACTTCCCACCACTTTCATCCTTTGCTGCTGAATCCTTTGGACAACCTGGAACAGTAGACATGACTACTGTCTGGCATTACTACTGACAGTAAAACATAAATGATTCTGGAAATAACCAAGATTTCTACATTTTTATTAGTCCTTAAAAAATGTACTTAATTGCCAGGCCTCGTGGCTCACACCTATAATCCCAGCACTTTGGGAGGCTGAGGTGGGAGGATTGCTTTGAGTCCAGGAATTCAAGACCAGTCTGGGCAACATGACAAAACCCCATCTCTACTAAAAATACAAAAATTAGCTAGGCGTGGTGTCACGCACCTCTAATTCCAGCTACTTGGGAAGTTGAGGCACAAGATTGCTTGAGCACAGGAGGCAGACGTTGCAGTAAGCCATGATCATGCCACTGCACTCCAGCCTGGGCGACAGAGCCAGGCCCTGTCTCAAAAAAATAAAAAATAAAAATAAAAATAAATAAATAAAAAACTACTTAGTTCTATACAACAACTAGTCTGGATTGTTCAAAAATATCACGATTGGATACAGGATTTTAAGCCACAAAGAATAATTTTGAAACGAGAGAAAAATTTGAATCTGGACTATATATTATATACAATCATATCAATGTTAAGTTTCTTGAGTGTGATAATGGCATTGTGGTTATGTAGGAAAATGTCTTTGTTCTTTGTTTTTTTTTTTTTTTTGAGACCAAGTCTTGTTCTGTCACCCAGGCTAGAGTGCAGTGGTGCCATCTCAGCTCACTGCAGCCTCTGCCTCCTGGGTTCAAGTGATTCTCCAGCCTCAGCCTCCCGAGTAGCTGGGATTACAGGTGCACGCCACCATGCCCAGCTAATTTTTTGTATTTTTAGTAGTGACGGGGTTTTGCCTCAAACTCCTGACCTAAGGTGATCCGCCCAACTCAGCCTCCCAAAGTGCTGGGATTACAGGCGTGAGCCACTGCGCCAGGCCATGTCTTTGTTCTTAAGACATACTATTTAAAGTGCTCAGAGGTGGCTGGGCACGGTGGCTCACGCCCGTAATCCCAGCACTTTGGGAGGCCAAGGCAGGCCTTGAGGTCAGGAGTTTGAGACCAGCCTGATCAACATGGCAAAACACTGACCAGATATGTCCCCTCGACCTTGGCCTCTATAACTGTAAGAAATAAATTATTTTCTTTATAAATTACTCACTTTTGGATATTCTGTTATAAGTAATAGAAAATGGACTAAGACACTATGGTACTCCTTCAATTTTTCTATAGGTTTGAAATTTTTCAAAATAAATAAACATAAAGTAAAAAATAAAAATATGTATTTAACACCACCTTGGATTAAGGTGTTTATTGGACAGACCTGAGTTCTCAAGTGATCAAGATGGTAATCAGCTGGTTCAGATCTTTGACATCCTGTCTCATCCATTCCTGAGTAACAATAAACTAAATGCCTGCACAACTTCTGAGAGAAGTGTGGTGTTAATGAGGCATATAATAAGAGACTAGTTAGTAATCACACATTCATGGCCGGAAATCTGGAATTCTTAAAACAGCCTTCAAAAAGAATAAGGGGCCGGGCACCGTGGCTCACACCTGTAATCCCAGCACTTCGGGAGTCTGAAGCAGAGGATTGCTTGAGGCCAGGAGTTTGAGACTAGCCTGAGGAACAAAATGAGACCCCCTCTATCTCCATAAAAAAAATTTTTTTTAATTAGGTGCAGTGGTGCATGCCTGTGGTCCCAACTACTGGGGAGGCTGACAGGAAGATTCCTTGAGCCCAGGAGCTCAAGGTTGTAGTGAGCTATGATGGTGCCACTGCACCATCTAGCTTTAGGCCACAGAGTGAGACCCTGTATCTAAAAATAAAAAACTGGGCGAGCACAGTGGCTCGTGCCTATAATCCCAGCACTTTGGGAAGCCAAGATAGGAGGATTGCTTGAGCTCAGGAATTCAAGACTAGTGAACTCCCACCTCAACAAAAACTACAAAAATTAGTTGGGTGTGGTGGCATGCGCCTGTAGTCCCAGCTACTAGGGAAGCTGGAAGGACTGCTTGAGCCCAGGAAGTCAAGGGTGCAGTGAGCCATGATTGTACCACTGAACTCCAGCCTGGATGACAAAGTGAGACCCTGTCTCAAAAAATAAATACACACATATATATACACATATATAAGACATGTCTATCTATAACACAATGACAAGTGGTTCAAAATATATTAACTGAATGAAAGAAGCAATGATGAAATTTTTTCAAGTATTAATTATTTAGGTTACAGGTATCTGAACTTTTTTTTTCTTTTTCTTAACAGTCTCTGCCACCCAGGCTACAGTGAGGTAGTGCGATCTTGGCTCACAGCAACCTCCACCTCCCAGGTTCAAGCAATTCTGCAGCCTCAGCCTCCCCAAGTAGCTGGAATTACAGGCACCCACCACCACGCCTAGCTAATTTTTGCATTTTCAGTAGAGACAGGGTTTCACCATGTTGGCCAGGCTGGTCTCAAACTCCTGACCTCAAGTGATCCACCCGCCTCAACCTCCCAAAGTGCTGGGATTACAGGCATGAGCCATCACAGCTGGTCACAGGTAGAATTTTATGGATTACTTTCATTTTCTCTGTTGCATTTATGTATATTGCTTTTATAATAGGTCAAAAAAATTAAGGCACACACATAATTAACCAAGCTAAAATTTACCAAACCCAGAGGTAAGCATCCTTCATTCTGGCTCTGAGATATGAGCTAGATGCCAGATGCAAATCTAGGGACAGATTCATCAGAATTGTTTTTGAGATGGAGCTTCACTCTTGTTGCCCAGGCTGGAGTGCAATGGCACGATCTCGGCTCACTGCAACCTCCATCTCCCGGGTTAAAGCGATTCTCCTGCCTCAGCCTCCTGAGTAGCTAGGATTACAGGCGTGCACACCCATGCCCGGCTAATTTTTGTATTTTTAGTAGAGGCGGGGTTTCACCATGATGGCCAGGCTGGTCTTGAACTCCTGACCTCAAGTGATCCACCCACCTCGGCCTCCCAAAGTGCTGGGATTACAGGCGTGAGCCACGGTGCCCAGCCCATCAAAATTATGAACAAGGACAGACGAGGTGGCTCATGCCTGTAATCCCAACACTTTGGGAGGCTGAGGTGGGTGGATCGCTTAAGTCCAAAAGTTCCAGACCAGCCCGGGGAACAAAGCGAGACTGTCTCTACCAAAAACAAAAAAAGAAAAAGAAAAAGAAAATCATAAACAGTATTTATCATCAAATGTCAAAAGAATAACGAAGGCTGGGTGCAGTGGCTCACGCCTGTAATCCCAGCACTTTGGGAGGCCGAGGCAGACGGATCACGAGGTCAAGAGTTCAAGACCAGCCTGGCCAACATAGTAAAACCCCATCTCTACTAAAAATACAAAAATTAGCCAGGCATGGTGGTGCACACCTGTAGTCCTAGCTACTCGGGAGGCTGAGGCAGGAGAATCACTTCAGTCTGGGAAGTGGAGGTTGCAGTGAGCCAAGACCACACTACTGCACTCCAGCATGGGTTACAGAGCAAGACTCTGTCTCAGGAAAAAAAAAAAGAATAATGAAGTACAAAAGTGTAGCCATTATTCACTAAATTCGTTCATTAAATATATATTTATTGAAGGCAACTATGTACCTAGTACTGTGGGTAATTAATAAAATACAGACTCTGCTCTCAAGGAGTTTACAGTCTAACTAGAGGAACCAACCAAGCAAACCATTAATCCATTAAAAGAGCACAACGAATATCAGAGAAGTAATGCCTATGGATGTAAAAGGCCAATGAACAAGATACTATGAAGGATAAGTGACAAAAAGCCAAAGGCTGTTAAGATGAGGCACTGAGCAAAATATTCAATTAGCACATCTCAGACACAAGCTGTAGACTAACAGACCACTCCCAAGCTTACAGCAGGTTCATACAATGGTGTTTATTCAAAGATATATTCAAATTACGATGAAGGGGCCTGGTGCAGTGGCTCACACCTGTAAAACTAAGATGAAGAAATATAATTCAGTTCGCACATAAAGCATGTACTATGCCAAGAATTCTGCCCAGAGCCAAATTACAAACACAAATAAAACTCAGTTCCTGCCCTTAAGGTACTCATAGAAAAAATTAATTATCTTCCCTTTTAAAAACAGAATATACCATTAACAGGCATATTTGTAATAAACATATAATATGTATTAAATAATTATAACCACATATAATTAACAGCATATGTAATAATACGCTATATATATGACAATAGAGGGCCAGGTATGGTTGCTCACACCTGTAATCTCAGTGCTTTGTGAAGCTGTGGTGGGAAGATCACTTGAGGCCAGGAGTTTGAGACCAGTTTAACCAACATAGCAAGACTTCATCTCTAGGAAAAAATTTAAAAATTAGCTGGGGTGGTGGTGTATGCTACTCGGAAGGCTGAGGTGGGACTACTGCTTGAGCCCAGGAGTTCAAGGCTACAGTGAGCTACGATTATACCACTGCACTCCAGCTGTGGACAACAGAGTGAGACCCTGTTTCTAAAAATATAAATTAATATTAAATTAAAAAATAATAGGCCAGGTGCAGTGGCTCACGTCTGTAATCCTGGCACTTTGGGAGGCCAAAGCCAGTGGATCGCTTGACCCCAGGAGTTCGAGACCAACCTGGGCAACATGGCAAAACTCCTTCTCCACAAAAAATACACAAAATCAGCCAGGCATAGTGGTATGTGCCCGAAGTCCTAGCTACTCAGAAGGCTGAGGTGGGGGGATCACTTGAGCCTAGGAGGTCAAGGCTGCAGTGAGCTGTGACTGTGCTACTGTACTCCAGCCCAGGTGACAGAACAAGACCCTGTCTCAAAAAATATATAATATTAATAGAAAAGTGCCATTAACAGGCAATTAAGGATGATAAACCTCAGATCATCATAAAGGCTATCATTTATTAAGGACTGACTCAATGCCAGGGATGCACATTCCACCAAAAAGAGGGGTTAAATCCCTCCCAGGTTACAAAGCTAGGTTTTTGTTTTGAGACAGGGTCTTGCTATGTGGCCCAGGCTGGAGAGCAGTGGTGTGATCACAGCTCACTGCAGCCTCCATCTCCAAGCTACCCTCCTGCCTCAGCCTCCTGAGTAGCTAAAACTACAAGCACACAACCAACATGCAAGGCTTTTTTTTTTTTTTTTTTAATAGAGACAAGGTCTCGTACTCCTGAGTTTAAGTAATCCTCCCGCCTTAGCCTCCCAAAGTGCTGGGATTACAGGCATGAGCCACCACACTCGACCATAAAGCTAGGTTTTGAGCTCAGTGGCTCTGTCTCTTCCAAGGCTAGATTATAAGAAAAGCATACAAAAAGCTCGATTACAAGAAAAAGATCAAACTATTGGATATAAAAACAATATAGAAAACAGCACAGACATCTGACCCCAAGATAAATTTTATTTATATATAAAGACCAAGTTTTATGGCTTCATGTTATATAGTTGGTATTTGTTCAGGTATTTATCTTGAATACGGTCCATCAAGAAAACAAAACTTAAAGGAAAAAGTTTGTATTGACTGCTACAATTTATAACACACTATGGAAGAATGAAAGGGTCAGCATCAAATTTTCAGTTTCTCCAATGTCGACAAGTCATCTTATGTCTAAATCAGGGGTTGACAAAGTACAGCCCCAAATCAAATCTGGCCTGCAGCCTGTTTTCGTAAGTAAAACAAACATTTGTAAATAAAATAATTTTTTTAAATTGGAACACAGCCATGCCCATTCATTTGGGTATGGCTGCTTTCCTACTACAATGGCAGACCTGAGTGGTGAAGACAAATATGATCCACAAAACAAAAAACACTGATTTTCTGGTCCTTTACAGAAAAAGTTTGCAAACCCCTGGTCTAAATGATTACCATATATCACAAATGGTGGAAAAATAATTAGCCTGTTCATTTCGGCCCTATTTAAGCTTTATTATTAACTCTACCTGATTTAAGTACTCTTCCTTTATAATTACTGTCACTTAATTTCCACAAATATGCCCACATTTCGGTTATTTTCCAGAGTAGGTCTTACATTAGCTGCCCAGTAATTTATCCTTCACATCATTACTACAACAAAATCCTAATTAAGGCACATCTGTGGCCAGGTGCGGTAGCTCATGCCTGTAATCCCAGCACTTTGGGAGGCTAAGGCGGACGGATCACGAGGTCAGGAGTTCAAGACAAGCCTGACCAACATGGTGAAACCCCGTCTCTACTAAAAATACAAAAATTACCTGGGCGTGGTAGTGCACTCCTAGCTACTCAGGAGGTTGAGGCAGAAGAATTGCTTGAACCTGGGAGGTAGAGGTTGCAATGAGCTGAGATCGCACCACTGCACTCCAGCCTGGGGAACAGAGTGAGACTCCATCTCAGGGAAAAAAAAAAAAAAGGAAAAAAAAAAAAAAGGCATATCTGCAATTATCCCCATAGTTATGCTTCAGTTTTGTACAATCTACAAAGATATAGATAAGAAAAGATGAACACACAGATAAGAGCTTCTATGACTAAATAATTTCTAATATCCGATTCATATTAGAACACCTCAAAGTGCCATTTAGAACCAATAGCATCTGGCCAGGTGTGGTGGCTCACGCCTGTAATCCCAGTGCTTTGGGAGGCCGAGGCAGGTGGATCATCTGAGGTCAGGATTTCGAGACCAGCCTGGCCAACATGGTGAAACCCTGTCTCTATTAAAAAAAAATAAAAAAATTAGCCTGGCGTGGTGGCGTGTGCCTGTAGTCCCAGCTACTTGGGAGGTTAAGGTGGGAGAATCACTTGAACACGGGAGGCAGGGGTTGCAGTGAGCCGAGATCTCGCCCCATTGCACTCCAGCCTGGGTGACACAGCAAGACTACGTCTAAAAAAAAGAACAACATCAGTGTCACCTGACTGCATATGAGAAATGCAAATTCATGGCCCCTATTCCAGACCTACCAGGTGATTCTTATGCACATTAAAAGTCCAAGAATCACTGCGCCAAAACAGAGTTCATATCACTTACCTTGAGTGTAAAAAGGCTGATTCGGCCAGGCAGTTTATAAAACAACCCCTCTCCTCCTCTTGAATTGGAATGTAGCATAGCATTGAGGCATGCGAGAGGGGACGTCCCACTGTAAAACCACAAAAGAATGGATGAGGGTCATACAATCCATCTGCCTACTTAAAGACTCAATCCCTCCAACTCATTCTTAAATGAGAAGAAGCTAAGCAAGAAATACAGAAGAAAAAATCTCATGACAATTTCACTGTGAAAATAGTAAAAGAGGCTGGGCGCGGTGGCTCACGCTTGTAATCCCAGCACTTTGGGAAGCCGAGGCGGGTGGATCACGAGGTCAGGAGATCATGACCATCCTGGCTAACACGGTGAAACCCCGTCTCTACTAAAAATACAAAAAATTAGCCAGGCGTGGTGGCGGGCACCTGTAGTCCCAGCTACTCGGGAGGCTGAGGGAGGAGAATGGCGTGAACCCGGGAGGCGGAGCTTGCAGTGAGCCGAGATCCTGCCACTGCACTCCAGCCTGGGTGACAGAGCGAGACTCCATCTCAAAAAAAAAAAAAAAAAAAAAAATAGTAAAAGAATAACCAAATGAAATTCACATAAATCACACTCAGAGAACTCTGGAATAAACATTATGTGATACCCAAAATCCATAACTAACACTTCTTCAGTGCTTTTTGACAATATAAATCAAATTTCCAAGAAATTTAGAAAAACCTCACAATTTCTTCAAGTTATATTTTAATAAGTTAATAAATTTTAGTAAAATTTTACTATTAAAAGTTTCCTAGCCTCTATATTTCAATCTACATATCACTCAGAAACTGCCATAGAATATTATCACAAAGAATGACAGAATCAATAGTGCTGTGCCAATATAACAAGCAGAACTTTTTCTCCAGTTAAACATTTTCTAGTAAGTACACAAAAAGAACAGTATTTCATTTGTTTTTTTCTCTGCTGGGAGTGGGGAGATTGAGTTTAATTCTATATCTACCCAGGAATAATTATTTAAACCTAAATGCAAAAAGTAAGTCAAGTGGATTTAGTTCCCAGTAATGCTTAAACATTAAACTGAAACAATGGCATACTAAGTTGTTTCATGGTCCCTGCCACAACAGCAGGTTGCAAAACGGTGACAATTCAGGGCCAAGGATGTTACTTACTGAATCTTTAACTAGAAAAGCTACCAAAAATATCAACAAATGCCCATTATTAATATTAACTGAGTTTGGCACTAGCATATTAGTGCTAGGAGTCACCTGTGCACCCTCTCTTCCCTCTCCCCAGCATGTTAAAAAATACATAAATAGCTTAAGTAAGCCTCTTCACATTTTTCAGAACTAGAGGCCCTAATTTATGCAGTGTTAAAAATAAATTCTGAGTCTAAAAAAGCCATTAAAAAACTATAACTTATTTTGCCTTGGAACACACTGGATGCTACAAAATTTTTCACCAAGAACCAATCTCTAAAAGAAACCTTGTGCAAAATCTGGAGTATCAAGTGGGTGTGCTAGCATCTCTGCTACAAGGGGAACAGCATGCTGGCACAGCTATTCTGTGACTCCTACATATTATACCTCTGTCTACAAATTACAGAGCTGCTCACTCATCATGAGCCATCATGACTGCTTCATAATTCCTCTAAGAACAAGAAGCAGAAACAAGTTAAGGTTCTCAATTCCATATGTCCCAAAGGGACTCATTTACCTTCTATAGGCAAAGTGGTCCAACAGCAGTGCAGACAGCAGCATGATGGGAAATAGCCCATAAAAGCAAAAATAAAGCACAATTATAACACTACACAGTGGATAAGTACAAGTTAAATAAATGTGATGCAGACAATCTTAATCTTCCCTCCCCACAAAACATCAACTTGAGAATGTCTGAACTGACAACTGGAAAGTGAGGGCCTTTTGACCCTAAAAGGTCAATTAAAGCAGCTAAGTTTGACTAGCAAAAACATGAAGTTTGCTCTGAGTCCCAGGCGAGGACTGTGTAGTGCTCTCCTCTTTCCTCATTTAAGTACTTTTTTTTGTTTTTCTTTTGTTTTGTTTTTTGAGACGAGTCTTATTCTGTCGCCCAGGCTGGAGTGCAGTGGTGCAATCTCGGCTCACTGCAACCTCCGTCTCCTGAGTTCAAGCGATTCTCCGGCCTCAGGCTCCCAAGCTGGAACTACAGGCTACAGGCATGCATCACCATGCTGGCTAATGTTTGTACTGTTGGTAGAGACGGGGTTTTGCCATGTTGGCCAGGCTGGTCTCGAATTCCTGACCTAAGTGATCTCCCTGCCTTGGCCTCCCAAAGTGCTGGGATTACAGGTGTGGGCCACTACACCCAGCTTTTTTTTTTTTTTTAAGTTTGAAGTTAGGATGACGAAAAAGAAAGATTAAAGATAGTCCCTGGGTTTCAGGCCAGCAATTCTATGTTTCTAACTTGTTACTTCTCCAGGAATACTACACCATAAATTTAGAAAATAAAGGTCAACCTCAAAATTTAGTAAATTCATATCATAGGCCAGGCGCAGTGGCTCACGCTTGTAATCCCAGCACTTTGGCAGGCCGAGGCGGGCGGATCACGAGGTCAGGAGATCGAGACCACAGTGAAACCCCGTCTCTACTAAAAATACAAAAAAAAATTAGCCGGGCATGGTGGCGGGCGCCTGTAGTCCCAGCTACTCGGAGAGGCTGAGGCAGGAGAATGGGGTGAATCCGGGAGGCAGAGCTTGCAGTGAGCCGAGATCGCGCCACTGCACTCTAGCCTGGGTGACAGCGAGACTCCGTCTCAAAAAAAAAAAAAAAAAAAAATCATATCATATAAGACTGGAATTAGTAGGGGGAAAAAAGTCAGTGGGTTTTTTTATGTTGATGAGACCACTGTTCTTTTATTCTAAAAGAAAGAACTTCAGTGATACGGCATAGAGAAAAGGGTAGCATTAGGCACAATAGAGGCTATCAGGTCTGAAACTTCCGAAACAGCACAAGAGAAAATGTGCCCTGACTCCTTACACAAAAAACAACCTCTATGCCAAGATTTAAGGAAGAGCAAGGAGATGGGGAAAGCCACTGCACCTCTAAATGAAAACAAATGGATGTTCACCCACTGCCACCCACCACTCAGACGACACACAATTTGGGAAATGGATAGTTCCATCTCACTACCTGACACAGAAGCACAAATACATACACAGGTGTACTTACTCATATCACTACACAACTACAGAAAGACACATATCCTATGAAACCCTCGTGTTAAGCAACAAGAACAATACAAACCTCATTTCCTTTAGTCCTTCTGCCTCTATGACCTGCAGAATCTGTTTTGGTGTCATTGGAGCATCCGAGTAGTTTTCTAATACCTGAAGAAATATAAACGTCCTAATTTCAGTGTACAATTTCCATTTATATCCATCCGTCCATATATCATGGGCTAAAGTTATGCTATGAGGTACCACTGGTGACAATTTAGTTTTTCCACATTAAAATTACTTCAGAAATCAAATTACACATATATCCAGTTACTGAAAGTTACTGCAATTAACTGAAATGTTCCAATTCTCAATTCTGAGGATGCATATCTTCTCAGCATACATGGTATAGTATGCAAGACCTCAGCAACATTGGTTACTGATTAGCTTGATTCTGTTAATACTGCTAAACCACAGAATATATAGCGCTGCACAAGAAATGTATGAGACAGAAATGCATTCACATTTTCTTTCCCAAGGAAGTTTGATTAGTACACTATATATATATATACACACTAGTTTTTGTATTTTAGTAGAGACGGAGTTTCACCATGTTGGCCAGGCTAGTCTCGAACTCCTAACCTCAGGTGATTTGCCCGCCTCAGCCTCCTAAAGTGCTGGGATTATAGAAGTGAGGCACCATGACCGGCCAAGTACCCATATTTTTAAACGGTGCTTTTTGCCACTGTGTTGTTAATTTGTGGTGTTAACTGCCACAGTATGTTCTGCCATTTGGCACATGATGCTATGATTCTGCATGACTGGTGCAATGAGAAACAGAATATCTCATTTATGTTAGCATCACCTATAACCAAGTCATGGCAGTATTGCAGTATTTTCTTAGTGTGCAACTGCAGCTCTCTTGCTTTAAGAGTTGTTTTAGATATGTTCTTCTAAAGGAAGAAAAAAGCTGTCAATATCTTTGTACTTTGTCTACCTGTGCAGCTACTCAGGGTAGTCCAAATCAAGCTAACATCTTACAGTCCATTTAACTACCATAGCCAAGTACTGCTGTCACAAGCAAAACATAAAGCAGTAAGTCTGATAGGACGCTGCTGTCTACAGCCATACCACCCTGAATGTGCCCAATCTCGTCTGATAGGTCTGCTGTGGAAGGTACTCTCTATGGAAGAACATAAGACCTCAGCACCAAAGTCAAGGTTTGGAGAAGGTACTAAAATAAAACCCCTATTTCCCATGGTCCTATTCTTTGCTTCTCTTTTCAGATTTTCCATTCTCTATGAGTAACATTATCATCTCAGTTTCAGCTACTACCTAAATTCTGATAACCACCTAATGTCTACCTCTAGCTGACTTCTCCCCCAAATTTCAGATTCAAATATTCAGTTGTGTACCGATTATACCCCTTCATAATCTACTCTAATTCAGCTCTACTCTTAATTCATCTAATTGGCAACTCTAATTCACCTCTTCTCCAGACCCACTCTTCTTCCTGTATTCCCTACCTTGATTGACAGCCTGTATAATCACCTAATTCAGAAACGCAGGTGTCATCCTTCTCGCTCATCTGTCCGCCAAGTCCCAAAACCAGTCTCTTACCTGCCAACACAACAGCCTCTTAATATTTATCCCTCCATCCAGTCCTGCTTTCCTCAAATCCATTCTGACTCTGCTGTCATCCTTCATTCGACAAACACATGGAACACGTACCTTGTGCCAGACACAATTCTACGGATTCACAGTAAACAAGATCAAATCCCTGCTCTGGTAGAACTTACATGTTATAGCCTGAGGTCAACCCGGCAAAGCAAACCTGCCCTCATCACCTTCAGCTCTAAAATCCTTCAACAGGCCAGGCACAGTGGTGCACACCTATAGTCCCAGCTGAGACTGAGGCAGGAGGGTCACTTGAGCTCAGGAGCTCCAGGCTGTAGTACACCATGATCGTGCCCATGTATAGCCACTGCACTACAGCCTGGGTAACACAGTGAAACCTCATCTGTTTAAAGAATTTTAAAAATATATATGGCTGGATAAAGTGGGTCACACCTGTAATCCCAGCACTTTGGGAGGCCAAGGTGGGCAGATTGCTTGAGCCTAGGAGTTCAAAACCAGCCTGGGCAACATGGTGAAACCCTGTCTCTACAAAAAAATACAAAAAACTAGCTGGGCATGGTGGTGCATGCCTGTAATCCCAGCTACACAGGAGGCTGAGGTGGGAGAATCATCTGAGCCCAGGAAGTGGAAGCTGCAGTGAGCTGTGATGGCGCCACTGCACTTCAGCCAGGGTGACAGAGTGAGACCCTGTCTCAAAAAATAATAATAATAATAATAATAATAGAAAGCAAATAAAATCCTTCAACAGCTCCTTAATCACATACTGCAAAAGCTGAAGCTTCCAAAGTCCACCGGCCCACTGGTAAAGAACAGGATCTAGAGTTAGATTCAAATTTTTACATTCTAAACTGGGGCAATTACAACCCAACCTGAGCCCAGGTTCTCTTTTGAAGGATACTGATGTCTTTCTCTCAGATTTGTTGGACAGGTTAGAGACAATGTAAGTAATGCCTACAATGTCTGGCACAGAGTAGGTGCTCACTGGCCTGGCATTATGGAACCCTCACAATCTGGTCTCTGCCTGTCTCTCTACCCATCCACAATAACACTCTACAAACTTTATGTTCCAATAATTTGTAGATATACCTAATTCCCACACTTTGCAAATACACACACTCCCTCTCACCCTTTCTCTCTCTCTCTCTCTCTTTCTCTCCTGCTATGTGTTTCACCAGCTCCTGCTTATGCCCTCTGTGACTGGCCTAACTCCTAGTTACCCTTCAAGATTCAGCTCAGAAAGCACCTTCCTCCAGGAAGCCTTCCCTGATTTCTGCCAGGCAGAGGTAAATGTCTCTTTTCAGTGTTCCCATTGCTTCATAACGCATACAATTATCTTCCAAACCAGGACAGTTGAGAGTGAAAGGAGAAACTATTTATAATTATGACTGGACAGGAGGCAGCAACTGGGATATCTGTTTATGATTTATACAACTATGATAACATGTATCATGACTGTAGTAAAATTCTGTTCCTGTGTCTGGACCTTCTTCATCCCCAGAAGACCATAAGCCCTGAGGGGCAAACCTCATCCACCTCTGTATTCCAAGAATCTAAGTGCCAAGATGGGCAGTACTGACTTGAACAAACCTACAATAAACCCTGGAACAAGCTACTAATGTTCACTGCCACAGATATCATTTCTTTGATACTAATTAAATGAAAGCTGAGCTAGCGAATTTTTGTAGCATTTTTTTTTTTAAGAAGCATGACTCAAATAGTAACTAACAATTATTTAAACAGCAATCAGAAATAGCCTGAGAATTTAAGACGGGGGAAACAATCTCTAAAGGGAAGTTACATCAAAAGATACAAAGTATTCACTTTCATTAAAACTGTTTATGCCTCCAGCTCTTGGTATAAGAACAAGTCAGCAGTGTTCTATTCCTAGTCTCTTTCTAGACTACATTTTTTTTTAAATGTCTCTTCTCTTACTTCAATGGGGAAAAAATGTTTGATGTAAGAACTGGTCAGTCATGAATCAAAGTAAAAGATAAAGCATTCAACAAAGAGTTTCTCAAAGCCAGGGAGAATCCATTTAGGGTCCTCAATTTAAAGGGAAATCTCCTTGGCTATTTCTCCCAAACAAACTGTTCATAACAAGTTGGAGGATTTATATCGACCCAATCACGTAAGGTCTACTTCTTACATCTAGAAAAGACAATACTACAAAATGTGTGAAAGAAAGACTATTTTTCAACAGCATTAATTAACATCTGCAAAAATCAATCTCCTGGGGTAGCTATACTGAAATTCTCAAGAAGAATCTTCTTTCCTCTACAAAAAGTTTTTTTGTTTGTCTGTTTGTTTTGAGACGGAGTCTCGCTCTGTCACCCAGGCTGGAGTGCAGTGGCTCGATCTCGGCTCACTGCAAGCTCCGCCTCCCGGGTTCATGCCATTCTCCTGCCTCAGCCTCCCGAGTAGCTGGAACTACAGGCACTCGCCACCACGCCTGGCTAATTTTTTGTATTTTTAGTAGAGACGGGGTTTCACCGTGTTAGCCAGGATGGTCTCGATCTCCTGACCTCATGATCCGCCGGCCTCGGCCTCCCAAAGTGCTGGGATTACAGGTGTGAGCCACCGCGCCCGGCCTACAAAAACAATTTTTAAAAGGATTCCCAGTAACACTCTAGTCACCAATCTGAGTGGGGTCAGGAGCAATCTGAAAGTGTTCCCCTGGAAGTGCATACAATTGCCATTGCAAGCACTCCAAATTCACCTGCCCAAAGAGAAGAGTAGTGTTCAGGTGTTCTAATCAACTGTCCTAGTCAAGTTTCAACATTCCCTCCTAGTCAAGTTTCTCAGTCGAGTGTAAGCTCTCACAAAGTCTCCAGCACAGTGTTACAGCAACTTTTTTTAAACATTAAGAGAACTGGTTTTTTCTTTTGTTTTGTTTTTGAGACAGGGTCTCACTGTCGCCGCTGGAGTGCAGTGGTGCGATCTCGGTTCACTGCAACCCTCCCGGGTTCAAGAGATTCTCCTGCCTCAGTCTCCCGAGTAGCTGAGGTTACAGGCATGCACCATCACCATGCCTGGCTAATTTTTGTATTTTTAGTAGAGACGGGGTTTCACCATGTTGGCCAGGTTGGTCTCGAACTCCTGACCTCAGGTGATCCATCTGCCTCAGCCTCCCAAAGAGCTAGGATTACAGGCGTGAGCCACCGTGCCCAGCCTAGGACTCTTAAAAAGTTCCCCCTCACCTATCATCCAGTCCCATCCAAAGAAATGGAAAATTCTAAAACAAAACACACACACAAGATACTCAAATTACGTATCATATTCTCACAAGTCCTTTTTTTTTTTTTTTTTTTGAGATGAGTCTCTCGCTGTCACCCAGGCTGGAGTGCAGTGGCATGACCTTGGCTCTCTGCAACCTCCACCTCCTGAGTTCAAGTGATTCTCTTGTCTCAGCCCCCTGAGTAGCTGGGATTACAGGCATGCACCACCACACCCGGCTAATTTTTGTATTTTTAGTAGAGACTGGATTTTACCATGTTGGCCCAGCTGGTCTAGAACTCCTGACCCTGTGATCCACCCACCTCAGCGTCCCAAAGTGCTGGGATTACAGGCGTGAGCCACGGCGCCCAGCCTCAATATTTTTTTAGAGTCAGGGTCTCCCTCTATCACCCAGGCTGGAGTGCAGTGGTACAATCAATCATTGGGCACTGGAGCCTCCAACTCCTCGGCCTAAGCTATCCTCAGCCTCCTGAGAAGCTAGGACCACAGGTGTGCACCACCATGCCCAGTTCATTTTGTTGCTGTTGTTGTAGAGACCGGGTCTATGTTGCCCAGGCTCATCTCGAACTCCTAGCCTCAAGTGATTATTCTCTCTCAGCCTCCCAAAGTCTCGCAAATCCTTTTTCACATGTATAACAGCACCACAAAGTAATTCCTATTCATAGGCTGGGCGCGGTGGCTCACGGCTGTAATCCCGGCACTTTGGGAGGCCAAGGTGGGTGGATAACCTAAGGTCACGAGTTCGAGACCAGCCTGACCAACATGGAGAAATCCCCATCTTTACTAAAAATACAAAATTAGCCGGGTGTGGTGGCAAAGAAACGAAAAACAAACAAACAAACAAAGTAATTCCTATTCACATTACTATTTTTAATGAAGAGCCTTAGAAGAAAAAGAGGAATAACTTACCCTGATAACCTAGCTTTAAGTTGAGTCAATGATAAAACAGAAATAGCAACCTCGATGTTGAAGTTCAGACCACAGTAAATTCGAGAATCTAAAGAGACTTAACAGTGGACCCCAAATTCCTAAAGTCAACTAGTAAGAGCCAACAGAACTTTGAGACAAACAGATTTTATAATTCTGTCAAGACATACATAACACAGGATTTAAAGGTACTTTCACCTACCTCTAACAAGTAAAACTCTAGCAAGCAAATTTCCTTGGGTGCCCAGGGTCATAAACACCCGCATAACAGGAACGCCAAGGAGAATGTCAATGAACACAGAAAACTCATCGTCCAGGAGGAGAACGAGAGCTCTCTCCCACTCCCCATCAGGCCTATATTTGTTTCCAGGTGAAAAACCATTAGAGAAATCCTGAAATTTCTACAAGATCCTGAAAACTAGCCCAAGCTTCCAATTTTGACTGAATCAGAAAAAAAATATTTCGGAACCTCAAAATCTTCAAACTTCACATGCCAGGCCAAAATAAACTGAAGCACAAAACTTCAAAACACAAACAATTGCTATTTTTGTTCCCTGGGCAACAAATGACTAGGGAAGAGGATAGCAAGCACCAATGAAAATTCTGTAGCCCAAATTTCTTCAGTTTTTATAAATCCGTAACTTTTACAGACTTCGAGAAAAAGGTGTACTTCAGGTTTGTATCAAACTCCCCCCAATACAGTCTATTTTTTTTTTTTTTGCACACCTTTGAAGCAGAAAACTCACTTCAAAATAAGAGAGAAAATTAAGTCTGAGCTTCACTCATCATTAAAACTGAATTACAACCATTACATATAAACTACTGTGTCAAGAGACACTTATGCTATCCGCACCACAACCTCGCTGTGTGACAGATCTTAGGAACTGACATCTTAGTATAACCTGTTACTACTGGTATCAGCAGATAATTACACGAATATGTCTCAAAGTGTCTGAGCTTTGTGGGTGTAATCCAAAAGGAAGCTATTTCACCTGCAAGTCCTCTGACGCTCTGAACACAAAATTCACAACCCCCATCAGTTGAACGAGACGGCTTCAAACACTCAAATTACGCTCTCCCTTGCTAAATCCTCAGTGAACAATGTCTCCCAACAGAGATACTTTGTCTTTGTCCAACATACATTCTTTGCAAAGTGGATTCAGTTCTCCTCAAAATACCAATTTCCAGTCCAGCTTCTGAAGGCAAGCACCCCAGTCAGCGTTTCTCAAAGTGGGGTCCGTGAGCCACTGTGTTTGAATCACCTGGGAAGCCGGTGAAAGCGCAGCTTCACCAGCTCTATCCCAGACCCTGAGGCTCAGCAGGTCTTACGAACGGCCCTAGGAGGAGCGTTCCTAACCGCCTCCCAGGTGTCGCCCACAGGACACTGAAGTTAGAGAACCGCTGCTCAGGGTTCAAGCTGGGAGTAAGCACTTGCTTCCCTCCACGCACCTGGTTTAGATTGGGAAAGCTCAAAATGCCATTGGCGTCCTTGAATGTGGGGTCGCTTTTCCACCCCCGGAGTCAAAGGCACCACCCCATTACCCACCAGGAAGCGAGGGAGGAGCTTCCGACCCTTCCCGGAAACCCAACTCCCCCGGGTAAATGAACGAAGCTGCCCCAGACCCCCAGACGCTGCCAAATAGTGGGGGAGGGGAGGCGGGACCCCGCTGCCCAGAGGGGGAGGAGCCGGCCTGCCAGCTCGCCCCTCCGCAGGAATTTAGCTGCGCGGGGCGGGGGCGCGAGGGCGAGCGGAAAAAGGCGCCACATCCCATCCCGGCGGAGCGCTCCCCACCCCTCGCCTTGCGGGGCTGTCCCGTTTTTAAAGGAAGATGGCCCCGCCCCCCCCGCGGTGGGCAGGGCCTCGCCCCTCCCCCTCCAGTGGGGGGTGCGCGGCCAGCCCACCCCCCCGGGGCCCCACGGAGCCCCCCTCGGCTGCCCGCCTCACCAGGCGCGCGGCCTCGGCCCACGTGCGCTCCTTCTTCTTCTTCTGTTTGTCCTTCATCCTTCTCCCCGGCGGCGGCGGCAGCTCCACGCGGGACCTCCGGGCTAGGCGGGCTGGGGCGGTGGCGCGGGGCTGGGGCGGCGGCGGCGGCGGGGGGGCGCGTGGCAGCGGCGGCGCGCGAGGTATCGGGTGCGGCCGGGGAGAAGGGGCGGGCACGCGGGGACCGGCTGGCGCGAGAGCGGCGGTGGGGGAGGGGCGGCGGCGGCGGCTCCACGCGCTCGCGCTGCGTCAGTCGCCCACGGCGGCAGCGGCGGCTGCCCCGCGATCGCTAAGGAATGCGGCGGCTCCGCATAACCACGGGGTCAGAGGTCACGGCTCCGGCCTCCGCTTTCCCGCTCTGCTGAGGGACTGAGACAGGACCGACGGCGGGACGGGAGGGCGAGACGCGGCTTTCCCTTCGGCGCCTGGGTGCGTGCGTGTCTGCCGTGGGTGTGTGTGAGTGTGTGTGAAGAGTGAGGAGGGGGAGTGTGGGTTTTTTTTTTTTTTGAACAAAAACAAACCGAAAGGGCGGCTGGGAGTCGTAGTCCTAGCGGCCTCTCTGGCCTCCCCCGCTCCGGAAGAATATGGCCCCGTGAAGCGCGTGGACCACACTTCCCGGCGTGCCCGGCGGCCCCCTTCCGCTCTCCCTCTCGCGTCCTCCGCCTAGCACCGACCTCAGCTAGGAAGGGGGACGGGTGGCTGTTCGGGGAAGGGGCTGGGTGGAGTCTCGCGAGGTGCGGGAACTGGCTGGGGCCTGCGGGATTCTGGGAGGCGATGCTGGGAAGGGGCGGTGGCTGGGCTCCCCCGGCCACCCTTAACCCCTTCGGTGCTTTTTGCTTCAGGAACTCCGGGCGGGTGCGGGTGGGGAGTGAGGATGGGGAGCTCGACTGGCAGTTCCCACTTCGTGCTTCCCCTCGCCTAAACGGTTCTCACCTACACTTCTCGTAGGGGACGAGAGGCAGGACTTTCCCTTTTGGTCCCCTCTAAATGACTCACTGCCACATAATAATAAGACATAAAGACCCTCATACCAGTAAAACGGTTATTCCACGGCTGATGGACTTAGACGGTTCCTCATTTCCTCCTGTGCTTTCAGGCCGCTGTGTATTTGCAGAGACTGCACCCGCAGCCTAGAGCGTTCTTAGGAACTTGGTGATATGTTGACGGGTCGTGTAAAGAACTTGGGCTCTGGGGCCACACTGACCAGAATGCACCTGAGTGCGTTTTTTTTTTTAGAGGCAGTACCCTGGAGCGAACTCAGGCCCTGGAGTCCAACGGACCTAGACTGGAATCTTGGCTGAGTCACTCCCTGGCTGTCCACTCAACCTCTCTGAGCCTCAGTTTTCTGATCTGCATTTGTCTTGTATTTCATGGCATTATTGGAATTAAAATTAGCATACAATTCTTGACAGATTGGAAGAGGATGTGAAGGGAGATCTTGACATTATTAGGTCCGTATGATTTGGCGCCTGGCATAGAGCAAATGTTTAATAAATGGTAGCTGTTATTACCAGCTGAGAGACAATGGGCAATGTACTTAGCCTCTCTGAGCCTTAGTTTTAGAACCTGAAATGAAATTCAGAGCACCTAGCACATAGGTTTTCTGTAACTATAGGTTCAGTCCTTGTCCAGAAACATTTCTGGAGTCCGTCCGGAGTTGGATTGATGCCAACTCTTAAAAACTATGAAGACAGGATCAGTGGCCACATTTAAACCGTTTCCCTGGGTGAGGAAACACACTCTCCACTCCCTAATGTTAACACGTAGCAAGAGCCAGTATTGATAGGAGACCATTATGGTGTAGCCCAAATGTAACGCCAAAAGGTTCAGTGTTCTGCTTCTAATACTGGTCACAGAAAACTTTTGAGTCTGGTAAGCAAAATCCTACGAAGGGAAAAGACTGCAAAGTTAGAGTAAGACACCTCTTAAAATCTCTCTAGCTTTACCCTGAAAGAAAGGAGGAACTACCTTCCCTCAAAAAACTGTTTGACTTGATTTTTTACAAAGGATTTTTAACTTTTTTTTTTTTTCAATCTACAGCCGATACAGTACTCTTTGGCAAGTCATTTGGCTTCTTTCAGATGTCTTCTGAAGTAGCTTTACTCCCCTCTGACCTACAGGGAATAACTGAAATTTACATGTTTAATACAGGCACTGTGGTAGACAGAATAATGTCTTCCCCCCTTGCCCAAAACTGTCCAAGCCCTAGTCCCTGGAACCCTGTGAATATGTTGCTTTTTTTTTTTTTTTTTTTGAGACAGAGTCTCGCTCTGTTGCCCAGGCTGGAATGCAGTGGCGTGATCTTGGCTCACTGCAACCTCTGCCTCCCGAGTTCATGCGATCCTTCTGCTTCAGCCTCCCAAGTAGCTGGGATTACAGGCATGTGCTACCGTGCCCAGCTAATTTTTGTATCCTTAGTAGTGACTGGGTTTCTCCATGTTGGCCAGGCTGGTCTTGAACTCCTGACCTCAGGTGATCTACCCATCTCGGCCTCCCAAAGTGCTGGGATTACCAGCCAGCATTCTTTGGCAAAAGATATTTTGCCAATGGAAAAATAAAGCCGTTAAAATAAGATGATTCCGTATTATCTGGGTGAGCCCAATGTAATCACGTGAACCCTTAAAAGCAGAAAAGGGAGGCAAAAGAGATGTTTTGGAGAGATGAGGCAGAGGAATTAAATTCAAAGCATGAGAGGAATTCAACCCACTGTTGCTGGCTTTGAAAGTGACCACAAGCCAGGGAATCCAGGCAGCCTCTAAAAGCTCAGAGGAAGTCCTGCCAAGAGCCAGCAAGGAAATGGGGACTTCAGTCCTACAACCTCACAGAGCTGAATTCTGACAAGCTGAATGAACTTGGGAACAGATTATACCCCCTCCCCAACTCTCTAGAAAGGAATATAGACACCTTGATTTCAGCCTTGTGAGACTGGAAGCAGAGAACCAGCTGAGCCATGGAATCCAGACGTCAGGCCCACAATAAGCGTAAAACAGAAATGAATATTGTTTTATGACACTAAATCTGTGGTAACTTCTTACAGCCCCAAAAGAAAGCTAATACAGGCATTATGGAAACACCTTTATTTCTTTCAGCAAACACTGCCTGACTTCAGTTGGGTCAAACCATGGGGGAATCCAGATGTGAATATTTCAAGGTCTCTGCCCTTGCAGAATCAAACAGAAACAAATGACAACATCGTAGTTAAGTGTGAAAAGAGTATGTTCAGAGAACTGTACAGGTATGTTAGAAAGTTGGCTTTAGTCATTAAACCTTAAGTAGATGTGATTTTTTTAAAGTTAATGAGATTCATGAGTTTATTTTCTTGTCAGAAGCACCAACAGACAAACCTATACATTTTTGGTGTGTGTTTTTCTGTTTTTTAATCATAGTGCTTTTATTATAGATTATCTTCAGAAGTTAGTGCAGGTGGCATGTGGAAGATAAACAGGACAGATACTCAACCCTGCGTAGTTTGGGGATGACTCACTGTTTTCAAACTGCACAGTTATAAGCAAAGTGCATATTCAAGAACCAAGTTAACAGGCCACCAGCAGACACCCAGGAATTCCCAAAGGGACATATATATATCCCATAAACTGCACTGCAAGATAATATATTCTCATTGGCTCTGCACGTCAGCAGGGCTGGGTTTGAATCTCTGCAGTCTTTCTCCATCCAGCTCTGTGGCCTTGGGCAAGTTATGAAACCTCTCACTGACTCAGTGCCATCATTTGCACAGCAGGGTACATAGCAAATTCAAAAAATGGAACTGAGATTAAATGAGATCTTTGTAAAGTGCCTAGCACATAGTAGATACTCCCTAAATACCAGCCCTCTTTGCCTCCAAAAAGTGTTAGTGTCTAAAGTGTAAAAAGTACCTCATTGTTTATACTTTGAGTGAACCAAACCTTGGAACAGGTTTTGCCCCTGTAACAAATGTTGTCTCTCAATAATATTATCCCAATTTTCAAATGAAGCTGAGGTTCAGAGAGGTCAGATTACCTCCCCTGGGTCCAGATGATTAAATGAGATTACATTTGCTAAATAAACTTCCAGCATAGCAGATGATCAGTACATGTATAGCTCTCCTTGTCCCTCCCACATTTAATTTCTTTGTGTGAGTTTGGTTTAGTGATTGTGTTCATGCTAGCACCTTTGGTTTCATCATCATATCCCCAATGCCTGGCACAGTCTTGGCACATGGTAGGCACCCAATCTGTTGAATAAATGACCCGATCTCAGTAATTACTTTATTGGAGAAACTCTCTGGAGACTAATTTCCCTTTGAGCCCTAAACAATGTTTGGAACTTGCTCAGGGAGAATCGGGAAAGACTAAGACAGGATTTCACCCAAATATATCTATGCAAGTTATAAAGATGCTCATGGATAGAGAGCATGACCAGCTGGGCGTGGTAGCCTGTGCCTATAGTCCCAACTACTCAGGAGGCTGAGGCAGGAGGATCATTTGAGCCCAAGAGTTTGAGGCTGCAGTGAGCCATGGTTGTGCCATTGCACTCCAGCTTGGGTGACAGAGCAAGACCCTGTATAGGAGACTTCATGACCTTATTATTGTCATTAAGTCACAGAATCTGCCCACGTGATGGGCAGCCCTAACTCATAGCTCACCTTCCATTTACCATCATTTAAATCCTGCTGTTCAGTCTCCCAGTAGGGAGGAAAATGTGTTTAAATTACCAAAATGTCTTTTTCGTTTGTTTGAGACAGGGTCTCTCTGTTGCCTAGACTGGAGTGCAATGGTGCAATCTCAGCTCATTGTAGCCTTGACCTCCTGGGCTCAAGTAATTCTCCCACCTCAGCCTCCCAAAGTGCTGGGATTGCAGGCATGAGCCACTGTGCCTGGCAACAAAATGTCAATAATGGTTACCTCTGGGTAACCATAAGACTATGGCAACTTTTGTCTTTTTTTTTTGAGACAAGGTCTCACTCTGTCACCCAGGCTGGAGTGCAGTAGCATGATCATGGCTCACTGCAGTCTTGACCTCCTGGGCTTAAGCCATCCTCCCACCTCAGACTCCTGAGTAACTAGTAGGTAGGGCCACAGACACATCCCACCACCCCCAGCTAATATTTTTTTAATTTTTTGTAGAGACAGGGTCTTGCTATGTTGCCCAGGATAGTCTCGAACTCCTAACCTCAAGTGATCCTCCTGCCTCAGCCTCCCAAAGTGCTGGCATTACAGTTGTGAGCCATGGCCGTATTACCTTTTGTTTTTGATACAAAGTCTTGCTCTGTCATCCAGGGTGGAGTGCAGTGGCATGATCTTGGCTCACTGCAACCTCTGCCTCCCAGGTTCAAGCAATTTTCCTACCTCAGTTGCTGGGATAACAGGCATGTGCCACAACACCAGGTTAATTTTTGTATTTTTAGTAGAGACGGGGTTTCTCCATGTTTGGCCAGGCTGGTCTCAAACTCCAGACCTCAAGTGATCTGCCTGCCTCAGCCTCCCAAAGTGCTGGGATTATAGGCATGAGCCACCACGCCTGGCCCATATTACACTTTTTAATTGAAAAAAATTCTTTTTCATTTCAACCACAAAACATAGAGCATTTAGATTAAGGTAGTAGCTATGGGTAATATATATTTTTTTATATTTGTATTTTCAAAACCTAGAATTAGTATGTGCTACTTTTATGATGGAAAAACAAATTCCATTCTCAATGCAATATACCTCAACAATGTGAAAACAACTTTAATAATTATTAATATTTTTATTTTGTTTAAAAAGATTTGTGGGACGCCCTAGAATGGCCTCAAAGGAAGGATAACCTGAGCTTCTTTTTACCGAAATCATGGAAAATGGCAGCTCTCTGATGCTTTAAGGTTTTCAAGTATAGATTTCAGGACCTCAATAAGGTACCCATCCCAATTTTTAATCTCTCTTAATAATGCAGAGATGTACTCACATCCACCATAATGCTTCTGGCCTCAATTTAAGCCATTTCCTCTATTATTTCCTCTGTGAAAGAAGGAAAAGAACCTTTAAAATGTATTTTAACATCAAAATGCTGAGAGGGTGGTGTGTCAAAGTGATGAGAGCGGTGAATGGGTTATTTCCTTGTTTCCTATGATTTATAATAAAAACATCAACTTACACCCTACCCTAAATGCCTTTTCTTCCTCTAATATATAAACGTGAAGTTGAGGGCTTATATAAATGGCTTTTCACAGGACTTAACTCTTGAATTCCAAAACCATCATACAAGGTGAATGAGAAAAGTGGGCCAGTAAAGAAAAGACACTTTCCCAAGATCGCACAATTGGTTGTTGCTGGAGTCAACATTTAAACCCCAAGCTCCTCATTCCAAGTTCTTTCTAAGGCACTGTGGTAGCCTTAGAAATGGCCACCTCCTCACATTCATATCCTTTTTTAGTTCCCTCCCACTTTGACTAGGGCTGAACTCTGTAACTGGAAATGAGCATACGTGGCTTCTGGGGCTAGGTCAGAGAAAACATTGCAGCTCTGCCTTGTTTCAGGTCACATGCTCTGGGGGAAACTAGCCACCAGGTCATAAGGACACTCAAGCAGCTTTCTGGAGAGGTCTATATGACAGTAGCCCCAGACAAACTTTCACATGACTTCAGCCTTGGCGAACATCTTGCCTACAACCTCAAGAAAGACCCCAAGCCAGAATCATCCACATAAGCTGGACTCTAGACCCACAGAAACAGTGAGACATGATATGTTGATTGTTTTGTTGTTGTTGTTTTTGTTGTGGTGGGTTTTTTTTTTTGGTTTTTGGTTTTTTGTTTTTTTGAGATGGGGTCTCACTCTGTTGCCCAGGCTGGAGTGCAGTGGTCTGATCTCAGCTCACTGCAACCTCTGCCACCGGGGTTCAGGCGATTCTCCTGCCTCAGCCTCCCAAGTACCTGGGATTACAGGTGCCTGCCATCAGGCCCGGCTAATTTTTGTATTTTTAGTAAAGATGGGGTTTCACCATGTTGGCCAGGCTGGTCTTGAACTCCTGACCTCATGATCCACCCAACTCAGCCTCCCAAAATGCTGGGATTACAGGTGAGGGCCACCGCGCCCAGCTGAAATGTTGATTGTTTTAAGTCACTAAATTTTGAAGTAATTCGTTTCACAGCAATTGACAACTAATAAAGACATAGTGTCTCCCCTTCTGAGTGGTACTTACCTTTTGTGAAGCCTGTTAAAAAGCAATGGACTCTCTTTCCAGAAAAACTTATACCTATTTATATGAAATTCTCTACAGTGTTCTAAGGTATTCCTGGCCCCTCTTGAAACCCCAAGAAATACAACTACATGTCCCAGTTTATGAAGTTAATAGATGCCAGAGCCAGGATTCAAACCCAACTACCTCAACTACACAGCTCACATCCTCTGCCCCTTTGCCATTCTGCCATACTGGAGGCCTGGGTTCAGAACCACTGCTCTAAGTTAAGTTGTCCTTACATCTTCATCTTCCTTCTGCATTCTATCCCTTTATTCTTTTTTTTTTTTTAAAGAGTGAGCAGCAGCAAGATTTATTGTGAAGAGCGAAAAAACAAAGCTTCCACAGCATGGAAGGGGACCCGAGCGGGTTGCCCTATCCCTTTATTCTTATAGGTCCCATTTCTCTGGACCCATTTTAATTGCAATTCCTGAGTGACCCATTGTGTATTAGGTGCCAGCAAAAACACAAAGACAAGCTCACTGACTCTGAGGGCCCCTGGTCTAATGGGATCTTAGAGATGGAAATAAATAACTGTACACATTATTAAAACCTATTATCTTAGGTCCTTTTGGACAAGGAGGCAGCAACAAACTCCGAGAGGGCAGCCTTCACAGAGGAGCTAATACTTTAGCTGGGCCTTGAAAGCCCAAAGGAAAGAGGGTGGCTCGGGTGAATTCTGGGTAGAAGTGACAGTGAGTATGATAGGGAGTGGTCTCCATGGGTCTGTGTGTGAAAGAGCAAGTGTGTTCACTTGGGGACAGGCCAGCAGTCCAGAGGGGCAGGAGCAGGAGACAAAGCCAGAAAGGTGGGCTGGGCAGATCCCAAGCAAAGAAGTCTTGACCACCTCCTGTAACAGCCAGCTCAACAGAGCTATGATCTGAGCTCATACGTTGGCTGTTACCCAACCCTGTGGCCCCAGACCCAACAGCAGAGGCCCTGACACAGGTGTTTGTCAACGTTTGCTGAATGAATTCATTCAAGCAGAACTGGGTGCTAAGACTGGTCTGCAGTTGGGGCAGGGAAAGCAAGATAGGGTTGCAGAGTCACCCTTGATGCCTCCTTGAATGTCATTTCTTTGGCAAGGTTTTGCCTGATTTCCTACATTCATTAAGCCGTCCATCCTCCCATACCACTCAATGCGTTCTTCAACATATAATGAAAAATCTAATTCACTCTTGACATTAATGATGACTTCAATGTCTACTCCAAATTAGACAGTCAGCCAGATGACGTCAGGGACTGCTTGCTTCTTCACTGCTCTGCTCTCCATCCTAGAGGAAAGACTCCTCTATCCCAGAAAACAACAGTAATACAGCATGGGGCACCTTCTTCCATTGGCACTGATAGCCTCTTACTGGGATGCCAGCCCTGTGCTGAGCCCTGGGGACTTACAGCCTAAATAGACACAGTTCCTGTGTTTACACAGATGGATTACAAATGATGGCAAGCCAACGTAGTTAAGTGCCCTAGCAGATAGAAGCCTGGGGTGCTGTTAGAGTTGAGAGAAGGGGATGTCTGAAAGCTGACACCAGGTAGGGGAGAAATTATTTCCAAACTCAACAATTATATTCACTTTGGGTGCAAAATAAGCATTCAAAAATGAATAACTTTTAATGTACTACTAATAATTCCATTAGAAAATGGTGGGATGAGGGCCAGGCACAGTGGCTCATGCCTGTAATCCTAGCACTTTGGGAGACCAAGGTGGTAGGGTTGCTTGAGGCCAGGCATTCGAGACCAGCCTGGGCAACATAGTGAGACTGTGTCTCAAAAAAAAGAAGAAAAAAAAAGAAGGAGAAGGAGGAAGAGAAAGAAGAAGAGAGAAAAGAAGAACAAGCAGAAAAAGAAGAGGAAGAGGAAGAAGGAGAAGGAGAAGAAAATAATAATAATAATGGTGAGATGGCTGGGCACAGTGGTTCACACCTGCAATCTCAGCATTTTGGGAGGCTGAGGCAGGGGTATCATTTCAGCCCAGGAGTTCAAGACCAGCCTGCACAATATAACAAGACTTCATCTACGCTAAAAATAAAATAAATTAGCTGGGTATGGTGATGCACACATGTAGTCCCAGCTACTTGGGAGGCTGGGGCAGGAGAGCTGCTTGAGCCTAGGAGTTCAACGTTGCAGTGACCTCTGATCATGCCATTGCACTCCAGTCTGGGCAACAGAGTGAGACACGTCTCAAAAACAGAAAATAGGTTGGAAGAAAAAAACAAAATGGGTTGGGAGAAAAAAAAATGGTGGGAGAAAAAGGATTCCATTCACAAGAGCAATTAAAATATTACACCATCTGGGCCAGGCACAGTGGCTCACGCCTGTAATCCCAGCACTTTGGGAGGCCGAGGCAGGAAGATCACTTGAGGTCAGGAGTTTGAGACCAGCCTGACCAACATGGTGAAACCAGTCTCTATTAAAAATACAAAAATTAGCCAGGCATGGTGGCGCATGCCTCTAATTCCAGTTACATAGGAGGCTGAGGCAGGAGAATTGCTTGAACCTTGGAGGTGGAAGTTGCAGTGAGCCAAGATAGTGTCACTGCACTCCAGCCTGGGTGACAGAGTGAGACTCGTCTCAAAAAAAATAATAATTTAAAAAAATTACACCATCTGGAAATAAAGTTAACAAAAATGTACAGGTCTTATATAAAGAAAACTATAAAACTCTACTTAAGAGCATAACATCTTGGACCAGTGGAAATCAGAGCTTTCCTTAGAGTGGAAGGTCCTATAACGTGGATACTAATTATCCCAAAATCATCCCACCAAGTAAATGTCATCCCAATGAAGATCCCAGTGAGATTTTATTGTCAAAACAATCCTAAAATTCAACTGGAAAAATTGGTGCATCATTTTCATAACAAAAAGACCTAACATTTACTGACCACTCACCATGTGCCAGGTGCCATCCTGAGGACTTGCTATGCATCGTCTCATCACATCTTCACAAACACACTGTGAGGTAGATACTGTTATTGTTAACATTATACAGATGAGGAAGCAGAAGTTCAGAGAGCAAAAAAATAACTTGTTCAAGGTAACACAGCTAGTTAGCGGCTAACCTGGGATTAAAGCTCAGGCTGGCTGACCTCAAGGTCCATGAATTTAACCACGTTGCTCTACTGCCAAGAAAACTTTGAAGAAGATTAATGAGCTGGGACTTGTACTACCAGATATTAAAATGCATTAGATAGCTACAACAGCTAAAACAGCAATTTCGACAAAGAAACACAGTCCTATTAAACCAAACAGAGTACAGAAACAGAGCCAGGTATATGAGGAATTGTAGTACATGATAAAGGTGACATTTCCAACTGGTGGAGAAAAAGAAGTCAATAAACAGAATGGGACTAGCCACAGACTAGCCATTTGGAGAAAAATTAAGCTAGAGCTCCACCTCTCTCACTAAATCTAAATAATTCCACCTAGATCAAAAATTTACATATGATAAAAGAAACAATAAAAGTATTGAAAGAAACAAATGGATATTTTTATAATCCTGGAACTATTAATCTTTTAACTATATTTTAATAATTAGGCAGTTTTCCTAAGCACAATATGGAGGTTAAAAAATCCTTGGGGGTTGGGCGCGGTGGCTCATGCCTGTAATCCCAGCACTTTATGACGCTGAGGCAGGCAGATCACTTGAGGTCAGGAGTTGGAGACCAGCCTGACAACATGGTGAAACCCCGTCCCTACTAAAATTACAAAAATTAGCCCGGCATGGTGGCACGTGCCTGTAGTCCCAGCTACTTGAGAGGCTGAGGCAAGAGAATCGCTTGAACCCGGGAGGCAGAGTTTGCAGTAAGCCGAGATTGCGCCATTGCACTCCAGCCTGAGTGACAGAGGGAGACTCCGTCTCAAAAAAAAAAAAAAAAAGAGGCCTAAATATGCTATTAACAAAAGAAGAAATAAAAATGGAAATAAATACTTGAAAAGATTTTCAGCCTCATTAGGAATGGAACTACAGATTAAAACAAGATTGAGATATTTTTCAATAGATCAGAGTGGCAAAGGTTAAAAAGATTGGCAGAATTCAGCAAAGACGGAGGGAAACAGACACAACTCACGCACTGTTGATGGGAGTGCAAATTCATACAATTGATTTTGGAGGCAGGTTAGCAATATGTAACAAAATCATACTTGCTCTGGGTGTATCAGGATTTGAACACAAGTCTGGCTAACACAAGAAAATTATAGGCCAACAGTGGTGGCTCACGCCTGTAATCTCAGCACTTTGGGAGGCTGAAGTGAGAGGATTGCTTGAGCCCAGGAGTTCAAGACCATCCTGGGCAACACAGTGAGACCCTGTCTCTTTATAAAAAATAACAATTTAAAAGATTTTAGCCGGGCATGGTGGCTCATGCCTGTGATCGTAGCACTTTGGGAGGCTGAGGCGGGCGGATCACCTGAGGTAGACCAGCCTGACCAACACGGAGAAACCCCGTCTCTACTAAAAGTACAAAATTAGCTGGGTGTGGTGGCGCATGCCTGTAGTCCCAGCTACTTGGGATGCTGAGGCAGGAGAATCGCTTGAACAAGGGAGGCGGAAGTTGCGGTGAGCCAAGATCATTCTATTGCACTCCAGCCTAGGCAACAAGAGCGAAACTCCATCTCAAAAAAAAAAAAAATTAATTAAATTATAATGGGAAAACCTTTTGATTTGGTAATTCATGTACAGTGATTTATTCCAGGAGGAAATTAAACAAGCGAACAGTGATCTTTGTCCAAGGTTGCTTAATATAGCATTGTATAAAATGGTAAAAATCTGGAAATAGCTTCAATGACCATCAATAGTGTTAAAGAAATTCTGGTACAATACAATATAATATAATGCAAGGTACTGATTTAAAACAATAATTTAAATTTAAATTTATTAACTGGATATATGTCCACAACATATCATTGAGTGAAAATAGGACAGGTGAGTAGAATAAACTTACATATACAATGATGGTCAAACTAAAAGAGTTTGCACAAAGAGGTATCCAAAAGATTATCATTGGCTCTGGGTAATGGAGTTTCCAGTGATTTGTAATTTACTTTCTTAAAATGTTTTTGTATTGTTTGAATTTTTTACCATTAGAAGATGTAACTTTTATAATCAAAATATTCAGTACCAAGCCTAGGCAACACGGCAAAACCATGTTTCTTTTTTTTTCCCGAGACAGAGTCTTGCTCTGTCGCCCAGACTGGAGTGCAGTCACGTGATCTCAGCTCACTGTAACCTCTGCCTCCCAGGTTCAAGCAATTCTCCTGCCTCAGCCTCCGAAGCAGCTGGGATTACAGGCATGCGCCACCACGCTCGGCTAATTTTTGTATTTCTAGTAGAGACGGAGTTTCACCCTGTTGGCCAGGCTGGTCTCAAACTCCTGACCTTGTGATCCGCCCCCCTCAGCCTCCCAAAGTGCTGGGATTACAGGCGCTGAGCCACCATGCCCCACCTGCAAAACCACGTTTCTACACAAAATACAAAAAATTAACTGGGCATGGTGGTGCGCACCTGTACTCCCGGCTACTTGGGAGGCTGAGGTGGAAGGATTGCTTGAGCCAGGGAGGTGGATGTTGCACTGAACCAAGATGGTGCCACTGCACTCCAGCCTGTGAAACAGGGCAAGACCCTGTCTCAAAAATAAACAAACAAACAAAAAATTTCAATAGAGCTCACTGCATTTTGGTTTTAAAATAGCACTTAACTGAACATCTATTATATAGCCTACTCCTACAAAGTCTATATAGCCATCAACCCTACATAGGAGGTCTTACTCATTTATTTTGCAGGTGAGGAGACAACTAAAGGCTCAGAAAGGTTAAGAAGCTTGCTCTGGATGTATCAGAATTTGAACACAGGGCTGGCTGACACAAGAACTCTTTCCATGATGCTCCACTACTTATCTTAACATTGCTATTAATATCTAATAATATATGCCTCATATTGTGTGCCTATTAAGTGCCAGGCACTTGATGGACATTTCTTTAATCCCTTCAGCAACCCTGCGAGTATTAACCCTCCCCCAGAGGTGCAATAGCTCAAAACAGATAGTAAGTGCCAACCCTGGTTTATCCGGCTTCAAAACCTCCCTGCTCCATTTGGCTACATTTCCTGCTGATTTAGTAGTGTACTGTCTTCGATTGGAGACGTTATTTGCCCTGAGGTCTGTGCTCCTCTACATGCCTTTACATCTCCATCTTGTAGCTTTTTGGTTTGACTGCAGTGCTTAAATATAGATTATGGATTTAACCATAATGCAAATATTTACTTTTACCATGCAGTACTTAAACAAGAATGCTGTGAACTCTTAGTTTATCCACCAACTTTATCACCCAGCTCAGAAGCCTTCAGAGTCTCCCCTGGCAAAATAAAAGCAAAACTCAGCAGCTAGGTTCCTTCACAGTCTAGCTCTAATGTGCGTGGCCACGAGACTCCCAGAATGCCCTGGGCTCCCTCCCGCAGGCTCCTGACCATGCTCCTCCTGGGTTTTGCAGCTAAATAGCCCCAGCGCCCAGCAGGATGCTCAGCCCAAAGTGGCATTCAGTAAATGCTGGATGAAAAGAGGAAAGGAGAAAGTCCTACATCCTGAGACAAAGATTTCACCCAGGCAACAAGGTGGGGGCCTTGGAGGCTGAATGAAATTCAATTGAGCAGAGATGAGGTAAGGCTTCAATGAAGGCGACATGCTCATGGCACAGTCACCTTGAGACCTACCTCTCTGCTGTGCTATCCAGCTTTACAAAATGCTTTCACATAATAACCCTAACTGCTACTACTTCTAGAGAGCTCACCACATGCCAGGCACTAGGTGCTTTACAAATATGCTTTCTTATTTTATTAAGATTACTATGATTATTATTAATTTCTGTCCCTCTGCACTAGCTCCACACAAGCTCCAGGGTGGCAGGGGTTTTTGTCTGTGGTGTTCAAAACAGTGCTGGGCACATAGTAGGTATTAAATAGGCCACTGAATTCTTCACAGAGCTCCATGAAGTAAGGAGGATTTTTTTTTTTTTTTTTAATAAGGTCTCTCCTCTGTCACCCAGTCTGGAGTACAGTGGTGTGATAACAACTCACTGCAGCCTCCAACTCCTGGGCTCAAGAGATGCTTCTGCCTCAGACTCCTGAGTACTTGGGACTACAGGTGTGCGCCATCACACTCGGCTAATTTATCAAATTTTTTGTAGAGACAGGGGCTCGCTATGTTGCCCAGGCTAGTCTTTTTATTATTATTTTATTATTTTTTATTTTTTTGAGACGGAGTCTCACTCTGTCGCCCAGGCTGAAGTGCGGCGGCGTGATCTCGGCTCACTGCAAGCTCCACCTTCTGGGTTCACACCATTCTCCTGCCTCAGCCTCCCGAGTAGCTGGGATTACAGGCGCCCGCCACCATGCCGGCTAATTTTTTGTATTTTTAGTGGAGACGGGGTTTCACCGTGTTAGCCAGGATGGTCTCGATCTCCTGACCTCATGATCCGCCTGCCTCGGCCTCCCAAAGTGCTGGGATTACAGGCATGAGCTACCGTGCCTGGCCAGCCCAGGCTAGTCTTGAACTCAGTGCCTCAAGCAATCCTCCCGCCTTGGCCATCCAAAGTCCTGAAATTATGTGCTTTGAGCCACTGTGCCAGGCCTGAAGTAAGGATGATTTTAACCTCCATTTTACAGATGACCAACTTAAGGTTTAGAGGGGTAAGTGACTTTTCCAAAGGTACAGATCCAACAAAAGGCACAGCCAGCACTAAAAATAGGTCACCCTATTGCTCTTGCAACCTATTACCCTTGCAACCACCTGGATTCAGAAATGTCCACTCCTGGTCATGAAGTTGGGATCCACCACCTGTCTGCAGGACTTCTTAATTGACTAATAATGATAACACGGTACCAATTAACACTCACATTAACATTGCCACATACCAGGCACTGTTCCCAGTGCTTCACATGTGTGACTCACAGCAACTTAAGAATTATAGTCATGCATTGCATAATAATGCTTCAGTCAACGAAGGACCACATATAAGACAGTGGTCCCATAAGATTATGGTGGAGCATATACAGAAACATAAGGCCAGGCACAGTGGCTCATGCCTGTAATCTCAGCACTTTAAAAGGCCAAGGTGGGAGATTCACTTGAGGCTAGGAGTTTGAAACCAGCCTGGGCAACATAGTGAGACCCCCATCTCTACAAAAAATACAAAAATTAGTCGGAGGTAGTGGCACAAGCCTGTAGTCCTAGCTACTCAGGAGGCTGAGCTGGGAGGATTGCTTGAGCCCAGGAGTTTCAGAATTCTGCTACTGCACTCCCCTCTGGGCATCAGAGTGAGACCCTGTCTTTTTTTTTTTTTAAAAAAAAAAAAAAAAAGGAAAGAAAGAAAAAATGGAAATCTAATATATGGCACTTGATATTGACATTGCAGCTCAAGTAGAGGAGATGAGTGATATTCAGTAATGGTGCTGGGACATTCCATTTTCCACATGAAAAAATACAGGAGAATGGCTTGAGCCCAGGAGCTCAAGACCAGTCTGGGCAACACAGGGAGACCCCTATCTTTACCAAAAAATTAAAAACTTAGCTGGGTGTGGTGGTGCATACCTGTGGTCCCAGCTACTGGGGCGGCTGAGATGGGAGGATCACTTGAGCCTGGGTGACAGAGTGAGACCCTGTCTCAAGAAAAGAAAAAAAAGAGAAGAAAAAAATATATAAATAAAATGTATATACCATCTAGATTTGTGTAAGTACACTCTATGATGCTCACACAATGACAAAATTGCCTAAATAATGCATTCATCAGAAAGTATCCTGACATTAAGGGATGCATGACTGTACTTGCTATGACTCATTTTTGACAGTTGAGGAATCTGAAGCCCCAAGGAGGTCTAGAAACATTGCCAGAATTGCAAAGCTAGTAAATCGTGAGTTCAGTATTCCCAATCCAGCCGTCTGGGTCTGGCACCCACACTCTTCACTACAGCTCACACTGCCTCAGTAATGTATCGTCAGAGCTGTCCTGCTCTGGGATGGCAAACCAGGAGTCAGGGCAGCAGTGAAGGGCACAGCTACTTTGTTTGGCCTGCTAGACAAGCTCTCATGTTTTCACATTACCCTTTAAAACCTCACAGTTACCCTGTGAAGTTATAGATGAGCAAATAGCAATACAGATAAGACTCAAAAAGAGCCAAGAGCAGACAGAAGACACAGAAAGCGGATTAGAGGTTGCCTAGGGCCACAGAGTTGAAAGAAAATGGGGAGTGACTGGTAATGCATACTTGGGGTGATGAAAATGTTTTTTTGTTTTGTTTTGGGGATAGAGTCTCCCTCTGTCGCCCAGGCTGGAGTACGGTGGCACAATCTTGGCTCACTGCAACCCCCGCCTCCCAGGTTCAAGCGATTCTCATGACTCAGCCTCCCGAGTAGTTGAGATTACAGGTGTGCGCCACCATGCCCAACTAATTTTTTGTATTTTTAGTAGAGACAGGGTTTCACCATGTTGGTCAGGCTGGTCTTGAACTCCTAACCTCGAATGATCCACCAGCCTCGGCCTCCCAAAGTGCTAGGATTACAGGAGTGAGCCACTGGGCCCAGCCTGAAAATGTTTTAAAATTAATGATAGTGGCTGAGTGCTGTGGCTCACACCTGTAATCCAGCACTTTGGGAGGGCAAGGCAGGTGGATCACCTGAAGTCAAGAGTTGGAGACCAGCCTGGCCAACATGGTGAAACCCTGCCTCTACCAAAAATACAAAAATTAGCTAGGCATGGTGGCGGGCACTTGTAATCCCAGCTACTCTGGAGGCTGAGGCCAGAGAATCGCTTGAACCTGAGAGGTGGAGGTTGCAGTGAGCCAAGATCATGTCACTGCACTCCAGTCTGGGTGACAGAGTGAGACTCCGTCTCAAAAAATAAAAATAAAAAATAAACTAAAATTAATGATGGTGATGGTTGCACAACTGCGAATACACTGAAAAAGCACTGAATTGTACACTAAATGGGTGAATTGTATGTTAAGTGAATTACAGCCACACACCACATAAGGACATTTTGGTCAGTGACAGACTGCATATACCACGGTGGTCCCATAAGATTATAATAACATATTTTCACTGTACCTTTTCTGTTTAGAAATGTTTAGCCACACAAATACTTACCATTGTGTTACAATTGCCTACAGTATTCAGTGCAGTAACATGCTTTACAGCTTTGTAGCCTAGGAGCAATAGGCTATACTATATAGCCTAATTGTGTGGTAGGCTATACCAGTAAGCTTGTGCACATACACTTCATAGTGATCACGCAGTGATGAAATCACCTAATGATGCATTTCTCAGATGGTCTCCCCATTGTTAAGCAATGCATAACTGTAAATCTCAATAAAGCTGCGTAGGTTTTGTTGTATTTTTGTTTTTTAAAAAGGGAAAAAGCGGGCTGGGTGTGGTGGCTCATGCCTGTAATCCTAGCACTTTGGGAGGCCGAGGCAGGCAGATCACAAGGTCAGGAGTTCAAGACCAGCTTGACCAACATGGTGAAACCCCGTCTCTACTAAAAATACAAAAATTAGCCGGGCATGGTGGCACATGCCTGTAATTCCAGCTACTCAGGAGGTTGAGGCAGCAGAATCGCTTGAACCTGGGAGGCAGAGGTTGCAGTGAGCCAAGATTATGCCACTGCACTCCAGCCTGGGTGACAGAGCAAAAAAAAAAAAAAAAAGAAACTGGCAGGGTGGTACCTGTAACCAAATTTGAGGCCGAGGCTGGGGATAAAAAGAAAAGAAAAGGGAAAAAAAACACATGGAAGCAAGTGGCATAGGTTGAATTTCAATAAGTTTCAGATCAAAAACTTTGGAACTATTGTTGCTTCTTTTTATCTCCCCTCTCATCTCTGATTATCAGCAGACAAAATAAATCTAAGGCATGTTCCCACTTCTCTGTCCCCACCGCCTGGTCCAAGCTGCCCTCTCTCATCTGCATTACCTTTGCGGCCCCACTGCACCACCCTCACCCCATCCCCGCGTCCCCAAGCCCCCTGCCGCTCCAAGCAGTCTCCTCACTTCCCCTTCTGCTCCCTACAGTTTGTCTCCACCAAGCAGCCAGAGGGATCCTTTGAGAGCATTCCTGTCAGATCATTTCCCTCTTTTGCTCAGAAGTGTCCAATGGCTCAAAAATAAAATTCACTTACAACTTGGCCTCTGCCCACCTTCCTAACCTACTGCCCACTAAGCACACTTGTCCCCTTCCTGTCTCTAAATGCACTCCCACCTCCTTTGCACTCTTTTTTCTTTTTTTTTTTTGAGACGGAGTCTTACTCTGTTGCCCAGGCTGGAGTGTAATGGCGCAATCTCAGCTCACTGCAACCTCCACCTCCTAGGTTCAAATAATTCTCCTGCCTCAGCCTCCTGAGTAGCTGTGATTACAGGTGCATGTCACCATGCCCGGCTAATTGTTGTATTTTTAGTAGAGACAGGGTTTCACCATGTTGGCCAGGCTGGTCTCGAACTCCTGACCTCAGGTGATCCGCCTGCCTCAGCCTCTCAAAGTCCTGGGATTTCAGGTGTGAGCCACCATGCCCAGCCACACTCTGACTCTTATTTCCTAGAATATTCTGCCTCCAGGTACCAGACACACAGCTTGGTCCCTGATTTCACTCAGGGCTCTGCTCAAATGTACATCTCATCACTCCAGAGATGCTTTCCCTGCCCTCCCAATCCAGCTCAGCCACACCCCAGCTCTTTACTTTCTGACCTGCCTGGTTTTACTTCAGAGCACTTCTGACCACCATTAGACACAGCATGTTTGTCCTTTGACAACCATCTGCCTCCACTATTAGGATGTGACATTCCTTAGGGCAGGAGCTGCCTTCTGTATCCCTAGGATCTAGAAGAATGCCTAGTACTAAGATGCTCAAAGAATGAATAAATGAATCTGATGCCAAAGTCCTGGCTCCTCACTGTCCCTGGAATAATCTAGCAGAGGGTGATCATTGCATTAACAAAGCCCCTTATGGAAATCTGTGACGCCTCCTTTGTGCTGTATCTGTGCCACTGCTCACCTTAAATTTACTTATTTGTGAATGGCCAGAATTTCCTCCAGACTGAGAGTTCTGGAAGGGCAGGGTTCATGGCTGCTGTAGCCCATGACATAGAGTCTTGAACAGCATAGGTTATTTAATCTTTTGTTGACTGAACAGAAAAACAAATCCCCAAACCAATGGCAGAAGTTTAATTTCTCTGCTGCCAAATGCAGAATAGGGGCCACCTTCCAGCCCACTGCCCTGAAAAAAGACTAGGCCCCATTCCTAGGGAACTAAGACCTTGGAGTCAAGCTCAAGTGCTCCTTAGAATTCCTTGGGTAGTGAGCTGTGCCAGGGAAAGCTCCTGGCAGAATGCAATTTGCCAACTAAGCCCAGAAAGCTGTGTGAACAGCAGGCAAACTTGAAGTAGACACTTAGTGAAATTGCTTTCTGTTATCTCAAAAAGAAATAATAGCATGCCAGGCTGGCTTAAGGGGAAAATACTCGAGTGTGTAAATAGGGCTGCGCTTCACTCCCCTGGTCTCTAAAACACACAAAAGCCTCCAAGGGCTCCCCCTCTAACTTGAGCCATGGAGTCGAGACCCTCCCAGCCCCGTTCTCCATCCCCATTCCATCACTCCAGGCACATCAGATTCCCCAGCCACCAGGAACTCTCCTTGCATTTATTCATGTTGTCCCCTTTGTCTGGCATGCTTGTCCTTCCTTCCTCTGTCACCCAGGCTGGAGTGCAGTGGTGCAATCGTAACTCACTGCACCCTTGACCTCCTAGGCTCAAATAAGCCTCCAACCTCAACCTTCTGAGTAGCTGGGACTACAGGTTCATGCCACTATGCCTGACAAATTAAAAAATTTCTTTTGTGGCCGGACGCGGTGGCTCACGCCTGTAATTTGGGAGGCTGAGGCAGGCAGATCATGAGGTCAGGAGATCGAGACCATCCTGGTTAACACTGTGAAACCCCATCTCTACTAAAAATATAAAAAATTAGCTGGGCACGGTGGCACCAGCCTATAGTCCCAGCTACTGGGGAGGCTGAGGCAGGACAATTGCTTGAACCTGAGAGGCGGAGATGGGGAAAACCACAACGAATGGCTGGGGAAGGCTTCTCTGAGGAGGTGACATTCAACTGGTTCCTGATGGATGAGTAGGAGTTAGCCAAGCAAAGAATGAGGAGAAAATGTTTCAGGCAGAAGGCATATGGCATGTGTGAAGGTGTGAAGGTGCCAGGCAGGAAAGCACATGGCATAACCCAGGAACCAAATGGAGGCCTGTGTGGCTCCGGCCTCAGAGGACTAGGAGGGCTGTGTGAGGAGAGGAGGCAGGCCTCCTATGCAGCAAGTACTCTGAATTGCCATCCTTGTGTTTCTGTCTCCCCTCTCCTCAGAAGGGCCATGGTACATCTACTCCCCTCCCTATCTCCAGTGCAGGGCAAGGCACCTGGTGCATAGAGGGCACTCAACAAGTGCCTATGGGCTACACCGTCCCCAGATATGCAGTGAGCCATCGCTCCCTCTGCCCATTCCTCCACCCCAACAGCAAGTCCCCAGTTGGCACGCCTAACTGAAGCACCCAGGGACCAGTTAACCACAAGACTAGTGAAAGAAATGGAGGATGAAACAGGAGCAGCTGCAAGAGCTACAGTTACGTCCTTGACAAATGCCACCGACAACCCAGTTAGCAGATGCGACCACCAAATGGTCCTTGGAGACCAGAATCTCAGGGTAAGCTTCAATCAGATGGTAACTCTAATATAAGAGGGCCTGCCAAAATCACAGCCCCCAAGACTTAAATCATCAGTTTGAAGTTCAAAATACAGTTTCCAAAATTCAGTAGTCTGTTGATTAAAATTTTAAAAATCCAAAAGATAAAAACAAAGCTGAGTTTGTAGGAATTTCCAAGTTGCCAGGTGCTCTGGTCTGTCCTGTATTTCCCCTGATGAATTAGCCTCTGGCCCAACCAAGAATTCTGTCATTTTCTTTGCTTTTTTTTTTTTTTTTTTTTTTAAAGATGGATGGATGGAGTTTCACTCTTGTTGCCCAGGCTGGAGTGCAATGGAGCAATCTCGGCTCACTGCAACCTCTGCCTCCTGGGTTCAAGCGATTCTCCTGCCTCAGCCTCCTGAGTAGCTGGGATTACAGGGATGTTCCACCACGCCTGGCTAATTTTGTATTTTTAGTAGAGACGGGGATTCTCCATGTTGGTCGGGCTGGTCTCGAACTCCTGACCTCAGGTGATCCGCCCACCTCGGCCTCCCAAAGTGCTGGGAGTACAGGCGTGAGCCACCGCGCCCAGGAAATTCTGTCATTTTCAAGAACACACTCACAGTTCTTCAAATCCTACTTTGAACTCTTGCTTTCTGGGTAATGGAGTCTGAACTATTCTAAACTAGTAATTATTGAGGCTAAACCAAGCTGTTTTTTTTTTTTTTTTTTGAGACGGAGTCTCGCTCTGTCCCCCAGGTTGGAGTGCAGTGGCGTGATCTCAGCTCACTGCAAGCTCCGCCTCCTGGGTTCACGCCATTCTCCTGCCTCAGCCTCCCGAGTAGCTGAGACTACAGGCGCCCGCCAACACGCCTGGCTAATTTTTTGTATTTTTAGTAGAAACGGGGTTTCAACCATGTTAGCCAAGATGGTCTCGATCTCCTGACCTCGTGATCCGCCCATCTCGGCCTCCCAAAGTGCTGGGATTACAGGCGTGAGCCACCGCGCCCGGCCCAAGCTGTTTCTTAACTCTTTTTGGAAGGATGGGGAGTAAACAGACATTCCACATAGTTTGAAAGCGTCTTATGAAGAAACACAATTATGAAACGTTTGCCCGAGTCGCACAGGCCACTGTCCCCTTTGTGCTCTTTACATTTTTCGTTGGTATCTTTAAAGTCCTAGACTGTAATCTTTTCTACAGTTCTCCATGCTACCCTCTAGTGAGGGTAAAAAGGGACTGCAGATACCTTCTTGTGAAATTTGAGTCTGTTCTGCAAAACCCTCGCAAACACTGTTCCCCTATCCCTTCACAAATGCCCTTCCCTCCTCCTTGCCCAGCGAACTCCTGTCCTCTAGATCTCACTGTAACTGTCATTTCTTCAAAGAGCCCTTTCCTACTTTACCCACCCCATCTAAATTAGGTCTCCACTCTCCTTTTATAATATTCTATTATATTGGCCACACAGGGTGGCTCACGCGTATAATTCCAGCAGTTTGGGAAGCTGAGGCAGGAGGATCACTTGAGCCCATAAGTTCAAGACCATCCTGGGCAAAATTACAAAATCCTATCTCTATAAAAAATTTTTAAAAATTAGTCAGGTGTGGTGGTTCGCACCTTGGTCCCAGTTACTTGGGGGACTGAGGCAGGAGGATCGTTTGAGCCCAGGAGGTCGAGGCTACAGTGAGCCATGATCACACCACTGTACTTCAGCCTGGGTGACACAGCGAGACCTCGTCTCAAAAACAAAAACAAAAACAAAAACCTATTAAATAACTTCATGACATTTGACACAATTCATAATCATATATTTGTGTGCATTTGGTTAATTTAACATTTACCCATCCTCCATCCCCATTAAAGTGCAAGTTCCATGTGGGCAGGTTCCTGGTGTTATGTCTATGTATCTAGTGCCTAGAATAGCTTGACACATAGTAGGTACTCAATACACATTACTAAACGGTTAACAGCTTTTCTTTAGGATTTTCTAAAGATGGTATGTCCGATACTGACTTCCAGTTTCTCAGGACACAAAGTGTTCATGGTATCTTCTAAACATAGTGCCTTATCACAGCAATAACCACATTTTTTTCATGTTTGCCCTATCCCCTACTGTACTTGCTGCTTTAAATGTATCGCCGATCCTCAAAATGGCCCTTCAAAGTGGGGATAATCACTCCACTTTACAGACAAAGGCCCCAAAGTTCAGAGAGGTCAATTAAATTCCTCCTAGTCATATGGCTAGTAAGCGGTGGCAATACTAGAATTCAAACCCAGCTTGGAGTCCAGGGTCTGTGCTCCTTCCACCCAGTCCCACTTCTCAACTAAAGGGCACAACCCTCCAGGGTCACTCCAGCAGGCCCACGAGCATGGAAATCCAAAAGACAATGTGTGGCCCATTTTTCGTATCTTCTTTTCCTGATGGCAAACAACATAAAATACTTTTGTGTTAAAAAAGGCACAGACCAGCCTGGGCAACATAGAGAGACCCCATTTCTACAAAAAATAAAAAATTAGCCAGGTATAGTGGTGCACACCTGTAATCTTGGCTGAGGTGGGAAGATCACTTGAACCTGTGAGGCTGAAGCTGCAGGAACCGTGATCACGCCACTGCATTCCAGCCAGGGCAACAGAGTGATGCCCTGTCTCAAAAAAAAAAGGCACATATATTTTAAAGTATGATGTATAATAGTAAGTTTAAAATAATTTTTAAAACAAAACACAAAAGTTAAAAGAAATTTCATGCCTGTTGCCCAGGCCAGTCTCAGGAACCTCCATGGAAAAACATGAAAAACACTTATTTGTCACTCTATCCTTCTTCATTTTATGTCCTTTTCCTTGTTGCTATATTATTTATTTTTTTTTTATTTACTTATTTATTTTTGAGACAAGAGTCTCGCTCCATTGCCCAGGCTGAAGTGCAGTGGTGCAATCTTGGCCTACTGCAATCTCGGCCTCAAGCAATTCTCCTGCCTCAGTCTCCCGAGTTGCTGGGATGACAGGTGCGCACCACCACGCCTGACTAATTTTTTGTATTTTTAGTACAAACAGGGTTTCACCATGTTGGCCAGGCTGGTCTCCAACTCCTGACCTGAAGTGATCCACCTGGCTCAGCTTCCCAAAGTGCTGGGATTATAGGCGTGAGCCACTGCGCCCTGCCCCTTGTTGCTATATTAAATAATGCCAGCATCCCAACTCAATCTTCATTTTCCCACTCCCACCCAATTAAAATGTTTATTGAAAATGGGAGTGTGTCAGCCACAGGCATGTCATTTTCAAAAGCCTTAGTCATTTATGAGGACATCTTTTTGTAGGTACAATAAATCTGATTGATTTTTATTACACATCTTAGTTTAGAATCACTTTTACATTCCTAGACAAAGAGATGATACAAATAAATATCAGTTGTAAAACTTAGAGCCCCAAGTATTGATTGGCGTATTCTTTGTCTAAAGGTAGCCAAAGAGAAGGTCAAGATCAGTAATAACTTCAAGGAGCCATAAAGCCCACTGCCTCCTGCCTGCCCCAGGATCACTCCTTTCATAAATAACCCCAGAAGCATTTCATTCAGGAAACAAGGGCAGGCAGAAAGGTAACAGATTTCCGAACAGTACAAAACAAAGCCTTGCGTGACAGACAATCACCAGGCCCACTATTCTTAGCCAGTTCCCTCAGAGCATTTTTAGTATGGCTTTTAGAGTATATTAACAGCCCCATTTTCGTCCACTGATGGGGTTCAGATGGTCTGAGGTGCTGTCTCCAGTACGCCTCAACCTCAAGTGGGAAATGTGAGGCAGAACTGATATCCACGTTAACAGGGAATCGACACTTCTCAGAAACTTGGCAACGATTCTACATTCAGTGAGGGAGGACTTGTCAGAGTCAGACAGGAAAAGCAGAGAGCGGCCCACGCCCCAGTTGCAGCACTCTGGTGCCCTTGGTCATGGAGGTGTGGGTGGAGCAATTCAAGCAGCATGCAGGCATTAGACGGGAAATAATCCAGCGTTAGGTCAGTCTTAAGAAAGTGCTTCATGCCTATGATTTGTGACCTTGGGTTCTGAATCCAGGGGTCTGAGAGACATGTGACTTGTAAATATGAAGCCAGATACATTCTCCAGATCAGAGTAAAAGGGGGTCTATTGGGGGTTGCATACACAGTCTCAAACTCCTTCTCCTGATGGTCATCTTAGATCCTGTTAGACTTGCTTTCTGGCTTTGCTAGCTGCTGCCGGCATGAAGGCCCTCAGATGGCTCAGAACATTCTAGGTATGACTTAGAGACATGAAAACCTGGTCCCTCAGTGGGCTTGGTAGGTCCTCTACATATTTGGCTCAATGCAGAACCCAAAACAGCAGCTTTCTGGTGGCAGCATGACATTCTACAATCTGCTCTACTCAAATATTTATCGGATCCATTTTGAGAGAAGAAAAGCACCAGAGACTGCTTGGAAAGGGACAGCTTCATTTCCAAATGAGTCTTCTTTTGTTTCCACAGACCACCACATGAACACAGCTGAGTACAAGGCATGCCTGTCAACTTGTCTGTCTTCTCTTAGAAAAGTTCTATGTGTCACTTAACCACCCTTCGTCAGAAGAGTCACCTCGAGATACCAGTATTAACATATAGGGTTATATGCAGTTTTCTTTTTCTTTTTCTTTTTTTTTTTTTTTTTTTTTTTTGAGGCGGAGTCTCACTCTGTCGCCCAGGCTGGAGTGCAGTGGTGTGATCTCGACTCACTGCAACCTCCGCCTCCCAGGTTCAAGTGATTCTCATGCCTCAGCCTCCCGAGTAGCTAGGATTAGAGGCATGCACCACCACATCTGGCAAATTTTTGTATTTTTAGTACAGATGGGGTTTCACCATGTTGGCCAGGCTAGTCTTGAAGTCCTAACCTCGGGTGATCCACCCAACTCGGCCTCCCAAAGTGCTAGGATTACAGGCATGAGTCACCATACCCGGCCGGTTATCTACAGTTTTCAATTCTCAGATTTGCTACATGAATATTTTTAGCCTACAGAATTCAGATTAGCTTTGAGGAAATGTGGTGTGAGAGACATGTGTAACCAGCAGACAACCAGCTTAGGCTACCCACCTTAGCGTTTTGTTCTTATTCAAACAGGCAAAATCTTAGTAAATAAGAAAGAAGTAAAGTTTGATCTCTAGAAAAGATGAGGGAAGGCTGAAAAGGGCCCTGGGTTCAGAAAGAAGGGTTACTAAAAAGGAGATAAGCCGCTGGACAACAGATCTCCATTTTGCAGAATGCTAAGACATTGCACTTAGTACCTCCTGTTTCCCATGGGTTCTGATCCAGAAATGTGCCCTGGGAACTGAGCAGCTGAGTTAAAATTTAACTCAAGGCCCACCTGAGTCGCCACCTTCCTGAGGCACCGTGCCAGCAAGGTGCACCAGTGTGGCAGACCTGGAGACTCACTGTCCCCTCAGGCTTGGCTCATGGACTCAGACACCCACATGGGAGTGCTTCCAGCCTGGATTAGTCATTCAATGGGCCTTTAATACAGACAAAAGGCAACAACCGCACATTAGTGTATTTCTAAAATTGGGCAAGTTCTTGGTCTCTGTCTCTCTTACAGACACACATGGACACATTCACAGAACACAGGCACCATTGTGCTCTCACACCCACACACACTCATGAGCTTCTCTTGGGGGAAAATGAGTAATATTCACCTAATGACCAACATAAAATGAAGCTCTGAATCTCAATAATACAAGGAACTAAAACTTACAAACCAAACTAGTAATATGTAAATGGGAATTCTGAACTCTCCTTTGAGCCTATTCAATCACGCAGCTATTCTTCACCAGCATCTCAGGCTCTGCCTGGAGGGAGCCACAGTTCTAGGATTCGGTGAATTCTCTGCCGAAGGCAGGCAGGATTCCTTTGCTTCCATCTGTTACGTCTTCCCTACCCACTGCACTGAGTCTCATGTCTCCATCTCTGCATCTGCCTAGCTACTCTTCTGCTCTCTATACCAATATGGAACAAAACGGGGAATTCAAAAGTGCCACAATACAGCTCCTTCCCTCAACTCCAGTCTCATCAGAGAAGGCAAAGCTAGCCTCCTTTCTCCCACAAAACAGGCCCACTGCAGAGCATGCTCTGGAGGCAGAGGATGGGCCCACACAAGGATGTTCAGAGTACGCGTGCATGGGAAAAGATGGTGACAAATGAAGAGTAAAGTGACATGGTGTATGGATATGGCACCAGCTTACAGACTTAGGTCTTTGACAGGATGGTCATGGTTTTGAGGTTTTAAAGAAGCTATTTCCCTAAACACTCCGAGGAGGCAAAGGGAATGTTATTTCTATTGCTCCCAACATTGAATCCTTCAGAAGCAGAAATTGGAAGAGATTTCCTCACTCAGCAGGTCCCAAAGGCAGATCCACTTCTTACTGAGGTGCATGGAAGCAAGACTGCTGATGGTGACCACCTGGGGCCTGGATCCAAATGTGATTTCTCATTTCTCCCTACAAGAACAGGCACCTATTCAAGTTCTAGGGTTTTCACTTTTCAACCTCACTGTCATTTTATCCCGAGGCTCCAAAGATGGGGTCCTGCTAAGGTGACTCCTGATTCTGCCCTATTGTTCAACAAGAAGGGAGCCCCATGTAAAGAACAGGCTAGAAAAGGAGAGAGGAGAGAAAGGGAGGGCAGGCGAAGGGGGAGAAGAAGGCAAGGGGGAAGGAAGCAAGGTCACTGGTCATTCTCTTGCTTTCCACTTGGACTATCGCACTTTACCTTACCCATGCATTTCTGAGATGCTAATTAAAAGATGTTTCCCAGAGGGGCTGAGTGCCAGATTAGGAACAGCACGTTCAACCAGATTGAGTTGGTTGATCTGCAAAGAGGCCATCGCTTCTCCTCAGGGGAATGGTTCTGAGTTTGGGCCGAATCCTCTCTGCAGCTTTTTGCTAGTCTCTTCTCTCAGAAGGCAAATGCTGTTTCCGCCCTGGGAGAGGAGAAGCTGGCTTTACTTTGGAACCAGCCCCCGAGACTGTGGATAAAGCTGAGATGCAGGGGTTCCTGAGGAAGAGGAGGAGGATCCCGACTTCCTTCCACTTTTAGGCCTGCAAAAGTCAAACACATGTTTATATTACATGTCCCCATCTCTGTCCCTGACACATCAGATGTCATTAACATTTCTAACATTTCATTTCAGGCCATTCTTCAATGGCCTGAAAACGACGATAAGTTCAACTGTAAAACCACTAGACTGGCACAGCCTGAACCTTTGGGCATGGCGAAAATGGCCTCAGAACAGAGGTGTGGAACCTGAGAGAAGGAGACTCTGATGCTTAGCAATTGTTCTTCCTTTAAAACCAAAGCTTGACTGTACTGTCCTTTCCTGATTGATAAAAAAAAAATTAAGTTTGCAGGTAGAATTTCTTCCATTTTGGTTTTCCACCCAATTGTTTTCCTACAACTTTTAATCCAGAATGTAATAAGACAGAATTACTACTTTTGCACCAAATGGGTGAGGTAAACTTAGCATGGAGGCCCAGAGCCTGGGTTGTGGATCTGGATTGACCTGTTTCTGAATTCTCGCTTTGGCCCTTACTTGCTGGGTTTCCTTGGAGATGGCTACTTTCTCAAATTCTCTAAGTTTCAGTTTTCTTGTCTATAAAATGGGACTGATTATAATATTTGCCTTCTAAGTTTTTACAGGAAATCATTAAGATAATGTTTGTAAAGCACTCGTGAGAACTGAAGAACTGACTGCTATTTCACTAGAACACATTCACCTTATAGTAAAGGACTGGGGACATTAGGTATTCTAGTATTCAGTATACCTGGCATAGTGTCTCAACCATAAATATTTGTAGAATAAATAAGTAAACATAGGAGTAATATGGCAACATTTTCTAGTGTGTTCTGCAAAGTATTCCATGATAAACAAGCATTCTTGCTTTGGTTTGTCCTTGTTCAAACATGTTCTGTTTAAACACACATCATCAAAGCCACTCACCTGGCCTTGGATTTCTTATTTGCAGTGCTTTCAAAGGATGACGCATCCACCTGTATCTCATCTTCATCCTGCAGAGCCGCATCCAATGCAGCCTGGACCTTGGGGGCAATGGCTGGACCCTCATAGTCTCTGGTGGTCCGGCTGGGCATGTCCAGCTCTAACAGCACAATGTTTTCTGCCTGCAGAAGCACAGCCACCACCAGCTAGGTTAGCTTCCAACTGGACACAGGCAGCACAAGCAATCGAGGGCCCCTCCAAGAACACAAGTGCAAATTGCTTGTTATTCAGAGCCTATCAAGAAAGAGCCTGCCTAAAAGAAGTGATGCCGTTTTACAGTGCCTAACCCCACCTAATTTTTTGCTTTTGCTTTCTTTCTTTTAAATAACTCAAAGCCAGGAAGAATGGCACCCAAAGAGCTAACTAACCGTAATCTTCTGTTTGGCTCTGGCTGCCAAGAGAGACTCAGAAACATTTAAAAATATTTCAAGTGAAAATCTTTCACTATAAAAATAATACAAGTTCCCTATTGATAGTTATAAAATACAGATGAGCAAAAACAAAAAAAAATTGAGTGTGCTTCCACCAACCAGAGAAAAAAGTTTACATTTCAATATATTTTATACCAAATTTTATATCATATATATACTTCTGGTATAAATTACTCTATTACTTAATATGTTGTGTATCCTAGTTCAGCCACTTGCCCCACTACCTGACCTTTAAGCAACAGGACTGACTGCATAGAGAAGATGGGGAAACTTAATTAGAGAAAGCAGTCAAGTGCTGAGTACAATGCCCAGCACACAGCAAGTGCTCAGCTGGGCACGGTCATCCCAGTGCTTTGGGAGGCCAAGGCAGGAAGATCACTTGAGCCGAGGAGTCTGAGGATACAGTGAGCTATGACTGTGCTACAGCACTCCAGCTTGGGTGACATAGTGAGATCCTGCCTCGAAAAAAAAAAAAAAAGAAAAGAAAAGGCCAGTGCGGTGGTTCACGCCTGTAATCCCAGCACTTTGGGAGGCTAAGGTGGGTGGATCACCTGAGGTCAGGCGTTCGAGAGCAGCCTGGCCAACATGGTGAAACCCCGTCTCTACTAAAAATACAAAAATTAGCTGAGCATGTTAGCACATGCCTGTAATCCCAGCACTCTGGGAGGCCGAGGTGGGTGGATCACCTGAGGTCAGGCATTCAAGACCAGCCTGGCCAACATGGTGAAACCCCATCTCTACTAAAAATACAAAAATTAGCTGGGTGTCATGGCGTGTGCCTGTAGTCTCAGCTACTAGGGAGGCTGAAGCACCAGAATTGCTTGAACCCAGGAGACAGGGGTTGCAGTGAGCAGAGATCGCGCCACTGCACTCCAGCCTGGGTGACAGAGCGAGACTCCATCTCAAAACAAATAAATTAATTAATTTAATTTAATTAAAAAGTAGAGGCTCTCATAGCAGAGCTTCTATTTTTCTATTTTGGGGTCATTAACTAGTCCTCAATGATGTCCCTTTAAATGACTACATGACTGACACACATTTTGTGAGATGAAAGTGCCTGAAGTTCTTTACGACAGGTCCATCTCTTGTCACTACACATCTGTGTTCTCTCCAGTCTTCCCACAGAGCCATTTTGAAGCTGATTGTTAATATTTACTGGCCATGACAGACAGGATGTTTGTACTCTCTTTCTCTAGTACTGACTTTTTTTTTTTTTTTGAGATGGAGTGTCGCTCTGCGACTCGGCTGGAGTGCAGTGGCACGATCTTGGCTCACTGCAACCCCCGCCTCCTGCCTCCTGGGTTCAAGCGATTCTCCTGCCTCAGCCTCCTGAGTAGCTGGGATTACAGGTGCCTGCCACCATACCCGGCTAATTTTTGTGTTTTTAGTTTTTGTTTTTTTGTTTTTTTTTTGAGACGGAGTCTTGCCCTGTCGCCCAGGCTGGAGTGCAGTGGCATGATCTCGGCTCACTGCAAGCTCCGCCCACTGGGTTCACGCCATTCTCCTGCCTCAGCCTCCCAAGTAGCTGGGATTACAGGTGGCTGCCACCATACCTGGCTAATTTTTGTGGTTTTAGTAGAGATGGGGTTTCACCACGTTGGCCAGGCTGGTCTCGAACTCCTGACCTCAGGTGATCCACCCACCTCAGGCTCCCAAAGCGCTGGGATTACAGGCATCAGCCACTGTGTCTGGCCTATTAGTTATTATTTTTATTATATTTACTTATTTATTTTTTGAAACAGGGTCTCACTCTGTCACCCAGGCTAGAGTGCTGTGGCATGATCTTGGCTCAATGCAGCCTCTGCCTTCTGGGCTCAGGTAATCCTCCCACCTCAGCCTGCCAAGTAGCTGGGACTACAGGCACACACCACCACACCTGGCTAATTTTTGTATTTTTAGTAGAGTTAGGGTTTCGCCACATTGCCCAGGCTGGTCTCAAACTCCTGGGAATCAACCAATCTGCCCACCTCAGACTCTCAAACCGCTGGGATTACAGGTGTGAGCTACTGTGCTCGGCTTATTTATTTATTATTTGTTATAATTGTTATTGGTATAAATGTCTTCAAGTACCTCTGGAAAGAAGGTAGGAACTCCGAGTGGAATAGTATCTAAGGGCTTACACAAATCTAGACTCCAAAAGAGACAGGAGAAAAACCCAAGAAGGATCTTCTCACCCTGTATCGGGCCTCTGGACGAATCATCATGGACATTCTTGCGTGCTGGCTCAATGGTCTCTTATATCCCACGGCTGAGACTGGCCGCTTCATCATCTGCTGGTTCCTGGAAATGAACTGCAGTGTTAAAGCCGTGGCTGGAGTCCTGTGGAACCAGCACTCGGAAGACTCTGACAGAACCTGAAGCAAGTAACTGCCTGGACTGCAGGCTGACGTAAGTGGGATGGGAAATACTTCTGTTTTCTGCTTGAGTTGCTTTCTGATTCAGAGCATCATGCATCTTTTAAGCCAGAAGAGATTTTTAATCATCACTCAGTTCTTAGACAGCATTCACAAAGCATAGCTGTCAACATCCCCCACCTCTGCATCCCTGCCAGGTGTCTCCCATCTTTCCAGCAGCACCCAGACTTAGTGTGAGAATCCTTCTCAACACTGTGGGTCAGAATGACACACAAAGATAACAGCTCTGAATTGCCCCTCATGTGACCTAGCATACTTCACTTCACAGCTGGAGAAACAGAAATGAAGGAACTTTGGAAAGGTCACTTGCTCACTCACTACCGACAAAGTCTCCCAATTCCTAAAACCACACTCATCATCAAACTTTTACCTGGTGGATCTACGGCAACTACAAAATCAGAAATGCAGTGGGTTTTGAGTTTAAATAAGCCAAACTGTGTTCTTATCAAACCCCTTTGTTGACCAGAGGGGGCTTGTTATCAACATTCTTTTCCTCCCTCATACTTGAAGATAAAGTTAATAGTGACTTACTCCAGTCTGGTTATAGGATGTAGTTTCCAATGATCTTCCTCTTCATCAAAGAAGGCTCTATTCATAATTTTACTTTTTTCTTCCAGAGGGATAAAGTTTTCTATAATAAGATGCCTGTAAGAGCACACATAACAGGTGAAAACAGATACAGAATACATATGAAGTGTCAACTATCTGGTCTCATGCATGGTGAGTAATTAGGTAAGAGTCAAGGCACATAGCAAACATTTACTCAGCAAGTACTATGGGCCTAACATCATACAAAGAGCTGAGATACAGACACAAATGATATCTGGTTCCTGCCTGAAACAAAGGGTAATGGTGCAGCCCTGTTAGGTATAATAGGTACTGACAGTGGTCTGTCTTAGAAATATGGAGAGGTCACTTCTGCCTGGGAAGGGGCAGGATGTGAACGGGCTCAAGAAGGAGGTGATGCCTGGGCTATATTGGAGTGAACACTTGCTACCTGAAGAATCTTTTAGAGGGCCACTGGTGCTGCTAACTAAGGTCATTAACTTCCAAAATGCCAAAAACAGAAGAAATTAAACTGCCTTACTCCAATCCCATGGCTTGTTGTCCAAGCTGGAAAATTTCCCATTCTAACTGACCAGGATAAAAAGCAGGACTGAGTGGATTTCAGCCCCTGAGAGCACTGAGAATGAAGATCATTCCTACTAACAGTCTCTGTCTGACAAGTGCCCAGGAAACACATCAAACAAGGAAACTGGAACCCACTGGTGGTGTCTCTCTATGGTGATGACTGTCTCCCATTACATCTCTGCCTTTACTCTTCTAAAGCCTCAGGACAAAACAATGCCAAAAGGAAATGAACATGGAAGGGACACAAAGCAAACAGCACAGAGGTATAGGGTACTGTGAGAAACAGGCTGACTCATTGTTTACTCAAAAGATATAAAAAGAGATACAGGCCAGGCACGGTGGCTCATGCCTGTAATCCTGGCACTTTGGGAGGCCTGAGGTCAGGAGTTCGAGACCAGCCTGGCCAACATGGGGAAACGCTGTTTCTATTAAAAATATAAAAATTAGCTGGGTGTGGTTGACCTGTACCTGTAATCCCAGCTACTTGGAAGGCTGAAGCATGAAATTCACTTGAACCCGGGAGGCAGAGGTTGCAATGAGCCAAGATCACGCCACTGCACTCCAATCTGGGTGACAGAGCAATACTCTGTCTCAAAAAACAACAACAACAAAAAGAAAATGTAAAAAACATAATCACCCACAATTTCACTATTCAGAGATAACTATTATTATTATGTTGGTATATTTTGTCCTGATCTTTTTCTAGATGTATATACCTGCAAAGAGGACTGACTGACACACACATTTAATTAATTAATTAGCTTTTCTGGAGACAGAGTCTCGCTTTGTTGCCTAGGCTGGAGTAAAGTGGCCCAATCTCAGCCCACTGCAACCTTCGTCTCCCAGGTTCAAGCGATTCTCGTGCCTCAGCCCCCGGAGTAGCTGAGACTACAGGCACATGCCTCCATGCCTGGCTAATTTTTTTGTATTTTTAGTAGAGAAAGGGTTTCACCATGTTGCCCAGGCTGGTCTTGAACTCCTGAGCTCAGGCAATTTGCCCACCTCAGCCTCCAAAAGTGCTGGGATTATAGGCGTGAGCCATCACACCTTGCCTACATTTAATTTTAAGGGCTCTTTTCCAAATTTAAAACTTGGTCATTAAAATAATCCCTTTGAAAAGTTCTTCTTTGGCCAGGCATGGTCATTTTGTAACCCCACTAATGAAATACTGGATCCAGACAAAGATCATCTGTTGGCTGAAACTATTAGCTCCACATTTCTCAGGCCAGGCTGCACATTAATGTTACCTACAGAGTTTTGAAAAATATCTTGCCCAGACCTCATGAGAGACCAAGAGTTCTCAAAGTGCATTCACCAAACCAGCAGAAGCAATACCTGGAACCTACTAGAAATGAAAATTCTCAAGTCCTGCCCCAGCCTTTCTGAATCAGACTCTGGGTGTGATACCCAGCAATCTGTGTTTAACAATCCCTTCAGGTAATTCTGATGCCTGCTAAAGTTTAAGGACTACTGCCCTAGACCAGTTAAGTCAGAATCTCTGAGGTGGGGCTCAGATATCACTAATTTTTAAAACTTCTCAGTTTGTAGCCAAGGTTGGGAACCCATGCTTCAGAGATAGCTTTCAGTTAAAGCTAAATAAAGGGGATAGAGATACAAGTCAATTGACACCATGAAGAAAGAGACCAACAAATCCAGAACGTGGTATATTTCTTCTTTTTTTTTTTCTTTTGAGTTGGTGTCTCACTCGGTCACCCAGACTGGAGTGCAGTGGCATAATCTTGGCTCACTGCAGCCTTGAACTCCTGGGCTCAAACAATCCTCCTGCCTCAGCTTCCCAAGTAGCTGGAACTATAGGCACATGCCACCACTCCCACCTACAATGTGGGATATTTCTACAGGCTATCTGACTCAGTCTTTTCAATAAGTCAACTATGAAAAATATGCATATATATATTTTTGAGATGGAGTTTCGCTCTTGTTGCCCCGGCTGGAGTGCAGTGGCACAATCTTGGCTCACTGCAACCTCCGCCTTCCAGGTTCAAGAAATTTTCCTGCCTCAGCCTCCCGAGTAGTTGAGATTACAGGTGCCCGCCACCACACCCAGCTAATTAGTAGAGATGGGGGTTTCACCATCTTGGCCAGGCCGGTCTTGAACTCCTGACCTCATGATCCACCTGCCTCAGCCTCCCAAAGTGCTGGGATTACAGGTATGAGCCACCATGCTCGGCTGAAAAATATTTTTTAAAATAAAAAGAATTGGCTGGGCGTGGTGGCTCACTACTGGAGTAGTCCCAGCTACTTGGGAGGCCGAGGCAGGAGAATCACTTGAACTCGGGAGGCGGAGTTTGCAGTGAGCCGAGACCGCGCCACTGCACTCCAGTCTGGCGACAGAGTGAGACTTTGTCTCAAATAAATAAATAAATAAAATAAAAAATAAAAAGAATCGCCTCAGATTAAAATAAGTCTAAGAGACTTAATAACTAAATGTAACATGTAGTCCTAATATGTAGATCCTAATACCAGCAAACCAAGAAAATCTGAATGTGGATTGGGTACTAGAAAATAACTAAGAAACTTAATTTTTTTAGGTGTAAAAATATCATTGTGTAGACAAAAATCAATTATATATATATATATATAAATAAATAAATATATATATATACATATATAATTTTTTTTTGAGATGGATTCTCGCTCTGTCGCCCAGGCTGGAGTGCAATGGCGCGATCTCGGCTCACTGCAACCTCTGCCTCCAGGTTCAAACGATTCTCTTGCCTCAACCTCCCAAGTAGCTGGAATTATAGGCACCCGCCACCATGCCTGGCTAATTTCTGTATTTTTGTAGAGACAGGGTTTCACCATGTTGGCCGGGCTGGTCTCAAACTCCTGACTTCAGGTGATCCGTCCACCTTGGCCTCCCAAAGTGCTGGGATTACAGGTGTGAGCCACCATGCCCAGCTGGTATTTTTATATACTAGTAATTGATATTCCAAAAATAAAATTAAGAATACAATGTCATATACCATAGCACCCAAAAAACCCTTAGGTATAAATTTAACACAAGTGCAAGACTTATACACTGAAAACTACAAAACATTCTTGAGAAAAATTAAAGAAATAATAAATAAATGGAAAGCCATCTCATGTTCATGGATCTGAATACTTAATACTGTTAAGATGACAATATTGCCCAAATTGATCTACAGATTCAATGCAATCAATATCAAAATCCCAGCTAGCTTTGTTTGCAGAAATTGACAAGCTGACCTTAAAATGTAGAGGCATACCTCAGAGATAGTGTGGGTTTGGTTCCAGACTACTGCAATAAGGTAAGTATCACAATAAAGCAAGTAACACAATTTTTTGGTTTCCCAGTGCATATAAAAGTTATGCTTACACTATACTGTAGTCTATTAAATGTATAATACCATTTTGTCTAAAAAAAGTATAGACTTTAAAAATACTTTATTGCTAATAAATGCTTACACAGAGACATGAAGTGAGCATATGCTGTTGAAAAAATGGTGCCAACAGACTTGCTCTATGCAGGGTTTCCACAAACCTTCAATTTGTAGAAAATGTAGTATCTGTGGGCCGGGTGCGGTGGCTCACGCTTGTAATCCCAGCACTCTGGGAGGCCGAGGCGGGCGGATCACGAGGTCAGGAGATCGAGACCATGGTGAAACCCCATCTCTACTAAAAATACAAAAAAATTAGCCAGGCGTGGTGGCGGGCACCTGTAGTCCCAGCTGCTCGGAGAGGCTGAGGCGGGAGAATGGCGTGAACCCGGGAGGCGGAGCTTGCTGTGAGCCGAGATTGCGCCACTGCACTCCAGCCTGGGCGACAGAGCGAGACTCCGTCTCAAAAAAAAAAAAAAAGAAAATGTAGTATCTGTGAATTATAACAAAGCAGAGTGCAGTGAAACAAAGTATGCTTGAATATGGAAATGCAAGGGACCCTGAACAGTCAAAACACTCTTGAAAAAGAACAAGGTTGGAGGACTCACACTTCCTGATTTCAAAACTTACTACAAAGCAATAGTAATTAAAACAGAATGGTACTAGCATGAGGATAGATATATAAACCAATGGAACCGTATTGAAAGTCCACGCTTAATTACGGTCAACTGACTTTTTTTTTTTTTTTTTTGAGACAGAGTCTTGCTCTGTTGCCCAGGCTGGAGTGCAGTTGCATGATCTCAGCTCACTGCAACCTCCACCTCCCGGGTTCAAGGGATTCCTCTGCCTCAGCCTCCTGAGTAGCTGGGACTACAGGTGTGCGCCATCACACCTGGCTAATTTTTGTATTTCTAGTAGAGACAGGGTTTCACCATATTGGCCAGGGTGATCTCGAACTCTGGACCTCAGGTGATCCGCCCACCTCGGCCTCCCAAATGCTGGGATTACAGGCATGAGCCACAGCGCCTGGCCCTGACTTTCAATAAGTATGCCAAGACAATGAAATGGGAGAGAAGAGCCCTTTCAACAAATGGTGCTGGAACAACTAGATATCTGCATCCAAAACACTGCACTTGAAACCCTACCTCACACCATACACAGAAATTAACTCAAATGGATCATAGACCTAAATGTAAGACCTAACACTATAAGCCTCTTAGAGGATCTGAGAGAATGAAACATGCGTCCACAAAAAAAACTTGAATATGAATGTTCACAGAAGCATTATTCATAACACCCAAAAGTAGAAATAATCCAAATGTCCATCAAATAATGAACGGATAAATAAAATGTGGTATATTTATACAACAGAATATTATTTGGCCATAAAAAATGAATAAAGTATTGATACATGCTACAATATGGAAGACTGTTGAAAACATTATACTGGCCTTGGCAACACAGCAAGACCCATCCTTATGAAAAGATTTTTAAAAAGTAGCCAGGTGTGCTAGCATGCAATTGAAGTCCTAGCAACTCAGGAGGCTCAAGCAGGAAGATTACTTGAACCCAAGAGGTCGAGGCTGTGAGCTATGATGGCACCACTGCACTCCAGTCTGATTGACAGAGGAAGGCCTTATCTCTAAAAAAAAAAAAAAAACGAACAAAACACACACACGCACACACACACACACACACGAAGAAAGCAGTCACAAAAGGCCACATTATTCCAACATTATTTCATTTATAAACTTATATGAAAGGTCCAGAAAAGGCAAATCTAGATACAATAACAAAAGTAAAATAAACAAAACACAATTAAATTGGGCTATATCATAATGGAAATCTTTTGTGCTATAAGTAATACCATCAAGAAAGTTTAAAAACAACTCAGAATAACAGAAAGTATCTTCAAATCATGAATCTCCTGAGGAAGTGGTATTCATAATATATTAATATAAAGAACTCTTAAAACTCAGCGGGGCACAGTAGCTCATGCCTCTAATCCCAGCATTTTGGGAGGCTGAGGCGGGTGGATCACCTGAGGTCAGGAGTTCCAGACCAGCCTGGCCAACATGGTAAAACCTCGTCTCTACTAAAAATACAAAAATTAGCCGGGCATGGTGGCACATGCCTATAGTCCCAGCGACTCCGGAGGCTGAAGCAGGAGAATCACTTGAACCCAAGAGGCAGAGGCTGCAGTGAGCTAAGATCATGCCATTGCACTCCAGCCTGGGTGACAGACCCAGACTCTGTCTCAAAAAAACAAACAAACAAACAAACAAACAAACAAAAACTCTTACAACTTAATTACTGGCTGGACGTGGTGGCTCATGCCTGTAATCCAAGCACTTTGGGAGGCCAAGGCAGGTGGATCACCTGAGGTTAGGAGTTCAAGACCAGCCTGGGCAACATGGTGACACCCCATCTCTACTAAAAATACAAAAATCAGCCGGGCATGGTGGCGGGTGCCTAGAATCCCAGCTATTCAGGAGGCTGAGGCATGAGAATCGCTTGAACCCAGGAGGCAGAGGTTGCAATGAGTCAAGTTCGCGCCATTGCACTCCAGCCTAGACGACAGAGCGAGACTCCAACTACAAAAAAAAAAAAAAAAAAAAAAACAACTATATATATGTGTGTGAAACAACCCCATTTTAAAATGGTTAAAGGATTTGTATAGATATTTCTCCAAAGACATACAAATGGCCAATAAGCTCGTGAAAGGATGCTCAATATCATTAGTCATCAGGGAAATGCAAATCAAAACCATAATGAAGTACCACTTCACACTCATTAGGATGTCTATGATAAAAGAGACAGGCAATAACAAGTGTCGACAAGGATGTGGAGAGGCCGGGCATGGTGGCTCACACTTGTAATCCCGGCACTTTGGGAGGCTGAGTCAGGCAGATTGCTTGAGCCCAGGAGTTTGAGACCAGCCTGGGCAACATGGTGAAACCCCATCTCTACAAAAAACACAAAAGTTAGCTAAGAGGGGTGACATGCCCCTATAGTCCCAGCTATTCCAGAGGTCGAGGTGGGAGGATCGCTTGAGCCCAGGAGGCGGAGGTTGCAGTGTGCTGAGATCGCACCTCTGCACACCAGCCTGGGTGACAGAACGAGACTGTCTCAAAGAAAAAAAAAAAGATGTGGAGAAATTGGTGGTAGAAATGTAAAATAGTGCAGCCACTGTGGAAAAGTTTGGCATTCTCTCAAAAAGTTAAACACAGAGTTACTATATGACCCAGCAATTCCACTCCTATGAATATATCCCAGAGAAATGAAAACACACATCCATACAAAACCTTATACATGAATGCTTATAGAAGTATTATCCATAGTAGCCAAAGACTAGAAATAATCGGAATGTATATAAACCGAAAAATAAATAAATACATGGCCTATTCATACAGTGCAATATTATTCAGTCATAATAAAGAACAATTGATGTTGGGACTACCACATATCTGTTGATCCATGCTACATCATGGACGATCCTTGAAAACGTCATGCTAAGCAAAAGACGCCAGGCAAAAAGGGCCACACAGTGTGTGATTCCATTTATATGAGATGGCCAGAATAGGCAAAGCCATAGAGACAGGAAGCAGATTAGTGATTACTTAAGGTTGGGAAAGGGGGTAATGAGGAGTGACTACTAATTGGTAGAGTTTCTTTTAGAGGAGAGTAATAAAAATGTTCTAAAATTAGATTGTAGTGGTGGTTTTATAGCCCTATGCATATATACGTTTTTTAAAAAAACACCGATTTGTATACTTTATCATTTTTTAATTTTTTAATTTTTTTTTTTTTTGAGACAAGAATCTCGCTCTGTCGCCCAGACTTGAGTACAGTGGTGTGATCTCAGCTCACTGCAACCTCCGCCTCCCAGGTTCAAGAGATTCTCCTGCCTCAGCCTCCTGAGTAACTAGGATTACAGGTGCCCGCCATCACACCCAGCTAATTTTTGGATTTTTAATAGAGATGGGGTTTCACCATGTTGGCCAGGCTGGTCTTGAACTCCTGGCCTCAGGTGATCCACCTGCCTCGGCCTCCCAAATGCTGGGATTACAGGCATGAGCCACCATGCCCGGCCTGATTTGTAAACTTTAAATATGTGAATTGTATGGTATGTGAAGTATGTCTCAATTAAGCTTTTTTAAAAACAGTATTGTGGGCTGGGTGTGGTGGCTCACACCTATAATCCCAGCACTTTGGGAGGCTGAAACAGGAGGATTGCTTGAGCCTAGGCGTTTGAGATCAGCTTAGGTAACATAGAGAGACCCTATCTCTATCAAATTTTTTTTTAAATTAGCTGGGCATAGTGGCACACACCTGTAGTCCCAGCTACCCGGGAGGCTAAGGTGGGAGGACTATTTGAGCCCACAAGTTACAGGCTGCCGTGAACTGTGATTGTGCCACTGCACTCTGGCCTGGGTGACAGAGCAAGACTGTCTCAAAAAAAAACCACTGTGATCATATATATATAAGTATGTAGGAGTGAGATAACATGAGGTTAAGATTTGCTTTAAAATATTTTTGTGGAAGATAGATGGCAAAAGCTTGTTAATCCTTGAATCTGGGTGATGGGTACTTGGGTATTCATTATACCATTCAGAAAATTGTCACAATAAAAAGTCAAGTTAATAAAATATTCCCTCTTATCATCAGACAGATGTAAGACCAGAATCTTTAAAAGTTTCGAGAAGGTAGGGTTAGAAGGGAACTTGGAGATCACCTGATGAAGTCATTCAGTTAACAGATGGGATCCAGAGATGGAAAGTGACTTTTTCAGGAATGAACAGAAGAAGGGGTGGCAGGAGATGAGCTGGAGAAGGACCTGTCCTCAGGGCTGTTTCTTTTTTTGTGTTTTTTTCTCACTCCATCGCCCAGGCTGGAGTGCAGTGGCACGATATCAGCTCACCGCAATCTCCCCTTCCCGGGTTCAAGCGATTCTCCTGTCTCAGCCTCCCAAGTAGCTGGGACTATAGGCATGCACCACCACACCCAGTTAATTTTTGTATTTCTTAGTAGAGATGGGGTTTCACCATGTTGGTCAGGCTGGTCTCGAACTCCTGACATCAGGTGATCTGCCCTCCTCCACTTCCCAAAACACTGGGATTACAGCTGTAGGCCACCAAGCCCAGCCAGGGCTGTTTCTAACTAAACAAACAAGACCAATGACTCAGCAAGTGGCTTGGGGGCACTATGGAAGGCCTGGCACTTACTTGAGTTTCAGCTCCCTGGTGAGCTCATTCTGAGTCTGCTCTAGCTCTTGGCGCTCCTTGATGTGTTCTTCTTGGAGGTCGTGGATCTCAGCCTTCACTGCCTGAAGCTTGGAGAAGAGCTGGAATGAGGGGAGAGGCAGGTGAGGAGGGTGTCTGTCCAAAGGGTAGAGTTCTTCCTTTCCCCAAGTCTCGAGGCAACTCCATCTGGCCTCATTCCTTTCATACCTTTTTGAGTTTTTTGGTCTTGATGTCCACCTCTTGCTGCAATGAGCTGTATGTCTCTTTAAGTTCCAAGGTCTCCTCATCTCGACTTTCCATCTGTTGCTGGATTTCTCTTTCTCGACGTTTCTGAGCAACATGACAAAATTCATCAGCTTGCCCTAGAGACTGTGTCTATGCTGGGTTCCCCAAGCTAGGATCAGAGCCTCCAGCTAGGATGAGGCGGACACACCTTGCTTTCATTCTCTTTGAAGAGAGTCTAATATGAGACGTTTGCTCTGCAGCATAAACACACCTTACCCCACCCATTCTCCCTGAAAAAGAAAGAAAAGTTACCTGCTCTGCAATTTCCTGTCGTTTCTGCTCCAGGATTTTCTGCTGTTCATTCGTATGATCTACTATATTTTTTCCTCCAACAAGCAACTTACTCTCCATGGCCTGAGTGAGAAACAAAGTAGAATCCATCTCATGAATGGTTTCCCTCAGAACATAATTCCTCATAAGGGAGCCTGTGAAAGATAAAGAGCTCAGGACTGAGCCAAAAGGGACAAACTCTGGGAAAAAATACACAGTGCTCAGCTGTGCCCATCCATAACTGGTGAGGGACTGGGGCAGCTTCACTAGAGGCTTCTTGGTAACACTGAAGATACAGTTTCTCCAGATACATGAATTTCAGCTTTAACAAATTTTTTTTTTTTGCTTGTTTCTACAAAGTATTAACCCCACTTAGAACATATTAAGCAGCCCCTTTATGTTAGGTCCTGGGGATGCAATGTGAATGTGAATCACAAAGCTCCGAGTCTACTGAGGAAAACAGACAAGCAAGCAGGCTTTAACCATATGGCGCCAGATGCCATCATGAGGAAAGGACACAGTAATTCATGGGAGAGGCACACTGATGGGATAGAATTCAGACTCTGTGGGGATTTTAAAAAATTTTTTAAAGACAGGGTCTAGTTCTGTCACCCAAGCTGGAGTGCAGTGGCACAATCACAACTCACTACAGCCTTGACCTCCTTAGTTCAAGCAATCCTCCCACCTCAGCCTCCCAAGCAGCTGGGACTACAGGTGTACACCACCACACTTGGCTGATTGGTTGATTGATTGATTGATTGTAGAGGTGAAATCTTGCTATGTTGTCTGGGCTGGTCTTGAACTCCTGGCCTCAAGAGATCCTCTGCGTTGGCCTCTCAAACTGCTAGGATTATGGGCGTGAGCACAGCGCCCAGTCAGAGAATTCAGACTTTTAGAGGGAGTCAGAGAAAGCTTTCTGTCTGCAGGGCCAGATACACAGAGAGCTGAAGTTAAAAAATAGGAATTAGCTAAGAAAAAAAATATTGTTTTGTGAGGGGAAGGTGGGAAGTGATGAAGTTGACCTAAATCCCTGTCAAGGAGACTAAACTTCTTGATCCTGAGAAGTTCAGGGAACCGCTGACATATTCTTTTGAGCATGAGGCTACACAATCAGATTTGTGTTTTAGAAACATAACTCTCCTGCAATAGGAAGAATGGCAAAGGGCTGGCAGGATGGAGGGAGACAGGACAGGAAGCCACTGCAGGGGTCTAGGCCTGGGCTAGGCCTCCTCCCTAGTTGGGGAGGGCAGAGTAGATGAGTCCAAGAGACCCTGATGAGGCAGGATCCAAAGGCTTTGGGACTGCCTGGCTGTAAGTGAGAGGGAGGGGCAGCTGGCAAGGATAACTCCCAGGGGCCTGGCTTCCCTGAGATAAGGAAGGCAAGAGCAGGCTCTGAGTGGCTGTGAGCATCCCAGTGGGCAGAAGGATATTGGGCCTGGATGGCAGGAGACAGTGTCAGGCTGGATATACAATGGGCCTGGATGGTAGGAGACAGTGCTAGGCTAGATATACAGATTGGGAGCCTTCAGCATTTTGATAGGGGCTGAAGCCATGAGAATGATTTTGACCTAAAAAGTATGGGACCCCAAAACTGCACAACTTTTAAGAAACTTATAAACCTCACTGGAGCTGTGCTGCCATCTTTCAGTGAGTCCTCTGAGCCTGTTTCCTCATCTCTCGAATGAAGGGGCTGGACTAGATTGCTAAACTCCACATACATACCTAACAATACCTAACCGCTCTAACATTCTTTTTTTTTTTTAGATGGAGTCTCGCTTTGTCGCCCAGGCTGGAGTGCAGTGGCATGATCTTGGCTCACTGCAACCTCTGCCTCCCAGGTTCAAGCAATTCTTGTGCCTCAGCCTCCCAAGTAGCCAGAATTACAGGTGCATGCCACCACACCCAGCTAATTTTTGTATTTTTAGTAGAGACAGGGTTTCACCATGTTGGCCAGGCTGGCCTTGAACTCCTGACCTCAAGGGATACGCCTGCCTGGGCCTCCCAAAGTGTTGGGATTACAGGTGTGAGGGACCGCGCCCAGCCTCTAACGTTCTGTTATGATTTTACAGCATCCAGGGATTGAGAAAGACAGAAATAATGTCATTCTCCATAGTCACAATGTCTAAGAGATGCAATGACCTTGAGGTGATGCTGAATCTTGCAGACTCAGCCTCTGAGAGTTCAACTTTCTCTGAGGGGTTGTTTAGAGAATCTAGGTGCTCCTGGCCTTGAATAACAGATCTGATCCTAAAAGACAGTATGCAAGTCAAATATGGGCATACCCAGGCCAGACATAAGGGTGCGGTGGCTCACGCCTGTAATCCTGACACTTTGGGAGACTAAGGTGGAAGGACTGCTTGAGTCTAGGAGTTCAAGACCAGCCTAGGCAACATAGTGAGATCTTGTCTTTACAGAAAATAAACAAAATTAGCTGGGCATGGCGGTGCACGCTGTAGTCCCATATACTCGGACGCTGAGGTGGGAGGATTGCTTGAGCCTGGGAGGTCAAGGCTGCAGTGAGCCAAGATCACGCCACTGCACTCCAACCTGGGTGACAGAGTGAGACCCAATCTCAAAACAAAACAAAACAAAACAAAATACGGGCACAGCCAGTGGCACTTACCGTGCAGCAGTGAGAAGGCATGAAGTGCTTTGACATAATGGCATCTCAGAGCCCCTCCCTGGAACAAAGTTACCTCCTAATTGTGTTGTATGTGACTCCATTTTCACATCAGGTCTTAAAAGTCCCAGAAGGGACTTTCAAGGTTTTAAAACTCTGCCTCTGAAGTAAAATAGCACCCAGCTCTGTGAAAGGGCTACTACGAAGCCACTGATTAAAACAAAAAACAAAAACAAAAACAAAAAACAGTATAGCTTCATACAGTAGGGGTAGGGGGGAGGAAAAGATAACTTGTAATTTTAAAATTTATAAACATGGAGACATTTTAGGATAGAAATCAAAGTTTGCATGAATTCAATAAAACAGAACTGAACATTTCCAAGGAATTCGGGCTTGTGGTTAGCCAGTGGCCATCCTCAGCCTTCCAAGTCTACCTTTGCACTCTCCTCTGCCATTAAAGCCCAGTGGAAGCTCAGAGCCCAGGCAACTGCAGGCATAGTGCATTGCCACCAGAAAGAAGGCTCAAAACAATGGGAGCCTCAGCACTCCAGAATGCTAACTAGCCATTGGGTGGAAAATGGAGTGGATGTAAGGAAATATATTAGCACACAGGGGTTGGGAGAAGAGGTTGACTATAAGAAAGTAGCATGAGGACATTTTGGGGGTGATGGAAGTGTTCTGTGTCTTGTGTAATCAGGGTGCTGCATACTGAAACTGCACTGAGAGGCTATACTATATGCAAATGTTAGTATGATCATCACAAGTGCTGGTAAGGATGAGGGGCATCCAGAACTCATACCCTGCTGCTAGGTGCTTCAAACTGCACAACCACTTTAGAAAACAACTTGTCCTTGTCTAGAGAAGTTGAAGCTGCAAATACCCTAAGACCTAACAGTGCCAAACAAGACAATCTTGCACGTCCATGTTCTCCTGAAGCCAAGCACCAGAGCATTCACAGCAGAAACTGGAAACAACCCATACATCAGGAGAATGGAATATCATGGAATACTTGGAACAGTAATAATGAGTGAACCACAGCTTCAGGCATCAACATGGATAAATCTCATGAACATAATGTTGCAAAAATAAAAGCAAATGGCATGAGTGGGATTCCATTTATATAAAAGCAAAAAATTATATGAAAACGAAACCATGTTTTCTTTAGAAATATACATGTAGAAAGTAAAACTATAAGGAAAAGCAAGGAAACAATAAACACCGAATTCAGGATGATGGCTATCTATGGGGGAGGGGAACACAAGGAGCTACTAAAGATATGGGTATCAGCTAGGTGCAGTGGCTCACGCCTGTAATCCCAACACTTTGGGAGGGTGAGATGGGAGAATCATTCAAGCCCAGGAGTTTGAGACAAGCCTGAACAACATAGTGAGACCGTGTCTCTACAAAAAATTTAAAAAATTTAGCCAGGCAATGTTGCGTGCCTGTAGTCCTAGCTACTTGGGAGGCTGAGGTGGGAGGATCCTTTGAGCCTAGGAGGTCGAGGCTGCAGTGACTGGGCCACTGCACTCCAGGGTTGACAGAGCAAGACTCTGTCTCAAAAAAAAAAACAAAAAACAAAAAAAACAAAAAAAGCCGGACGTGGTGGCTCACGTCTGTAATCCCAGCACTTGGGGAGGCTGAGACAGGCGGATTACCTGAGGTCAGGAGTTCGAGACCAGCCAGGCCAACATAGTGAAACCCCATCTCTACTAAAAATACAAAACTTAGCTGGGTGTGGTGGTGGGCACCTGTAATCCCAGGTACTCAGGAGGCTGAGGCAAGAGAATCACTTGAACTCGGATGGCAGAGGTTGCAGTGACCCGAGATCACGCCACTGCACTCCAGCCTGGGCGACAAGAGTGAAACTCCATCTCAAAAAAAAGAAAAGAAAAATGGAGGTTGTTCTATTTCTTACACTGGGTGGGGGGGTACATGGGTGTTACTTTTATTGCTGTTCTTTATACTATGTGCATACATAATAATTATTCTCATTATGAATTCAATTTTCATTTTTGTAAATGTGAAAAAATCATATTCATGTCAATTAAACAGAGGTTTATTGAGTACTGGATATCATGCACTGTTGGAAATCCAAAACTGATGAGGGACATCATCCCTCATATGGTTATGTTTTTTGTTGTTGTTTGATGAAAGCAAAAGCAGTAACGGGGCAAGGGCCTAAGGAAGGGTATGGGTATGGTACCTTGATCTTGGCGCCCAGCATCTCGGCAGCATCCTTCTCCCGCTGCAGGTCCTCCATCTTTTTCTCTTTCTCCTTCAGTAGCCTCATCTTCTCCTCTGCAACCAAGCTGTGATCCTCTACAATGGCCCGCTTCTCAATCTCCAATTTTTCTTGCTGTTCCCGCCAGTAATCATCCTTATCATCCCCTTCCTCTTCACCCTCTTCTCCCTCCTCCTCCTCCTCTTCCCCACCCCCACCACTGCCACCACCTTCCCTCCGCTTCTCTCGCCTCTTCCTCCTGCCAATGGACCGTTTTTCCAGCTGAGCCTTGAGCCGAGCAATCTCTTCCTGGAATTCTCGAAGGAGGGCATCCTTGGGGTCCTCATTGACCCTTGGTTTGTTCTTAATGTTTTTGGCACGGTTGGCATATCGTAGAGTGGTCAGAGTCTCTTCTACGTTGTAAGAGGCAGGCCCCACGTTGGCCACCATCACAGTCTTAGCATTGCCACCAAGGGAATCTTGGAGGAGCCTGGTAAGCTTTGAGTCCCGATATGGAATGTGAGTGCTTTTGCCGTCCACTAGAGCAGAGATGACATTACCCAAAGCAGAAAGGGAGAGGTTGATCTTGGTAGCTTCTTTTAATCTCTCCCCTTGTGCGCCGGTCTTGGCTTGCCGTTCACTGCCAGCAAGATCTACAAGGTTCAATTTTCCTACACGGATGTGGTTTTCACCATCGAGGCCCACCTCACTGCACTCAATAGTGATAACGAAAATTGCATGAGAACGCGAGCTGTGCTCGTTCATGTTGGTAGCACCGACAGAACGGTTCTGGTTCCCCACATTCATCACGTGCTCTATCTCCTTCACACTCTTTGTGACAAAGGAAGACAGGTCTTTCACATACACTCCTGTGTCAGGCCTCTCTTTGAGCTCAAGCCTTTTGGTCTGATCTTTTGAGAGCAAATCTCGGATCTCCTCCTGGTAGATCTCTAAGTAAGAAGCCCTGACCAGGTACTGTTGATTCTGGGATCGAGAGATGTGGGTGAAGATATGGTCAAATGAGTTAGGAATGACTCCTCTTTTTTCAGGGTCACCACGGATTCCTTCCATTGTGTAGGTTTTTCCTGTCCCAGTTTGTCCATAGGCAAAAATGGTTCCATTGAAACCTTGCAGGACAGAGTCAACAAGTGGTCGGAACGTCTCATCGTACAGTTCAAACTGCTTGGCATTCCAGTCATAGACGGCATCAAAGGTGAAGGTCTTGGGCATTTCATGGGCCGTCCCTTTGGGGTTCTTCACAGACACCTGCCCCAGCTTAACATCCACATCTACCACTTTGTCATATGAAGCAGCCTTTTCCTTGCCATTCATGGGCCGACAGCGAACCACCACCCTGACTGACTCTGAGCTTTTCAACTTTGACATGATGAACTCTGATCCAGTCAATCTTGAGAAGTGTCAATTCAAAATGTCTCAGGATGCTAAGGTCCTAGAGAAAAAGCAAAAGTAAATAAGCATAGTACCGTTGTCACTGGGGGCTGCCTGACAGAAGCTGACACACCTAAATAGTCTTCATCTTGCTAACCTGACAGCCGTATCTGATAACTTTACTACACTGTGTATTTCCTCACAGGATCTTAACCAGCTTCAGTGGTAAAAATAAAAAACTGCAGTCCACCAGTATTGTTGGCTAGCCCATCCTCCTCTCAATCAATATTTGATCTTATGCTATAGGCTGAGGCAGCTGGAAATCTTTTAAGTCTGGGTCTCACTCTGGGAGGCCAAGGCAAGGAAATTCTTTGAGACCAGGAGTTTGAGACCAGCCTGGGCAACACAGCAAGATCCTGTCTCCAAAAAATTTATGAATTAGGCTGTACACAGTAGTAGCTCACATCTGTAATCCCAGCATTTTAGGAGGCTGAAGCCAGAGGATCACTTGAGTACAGGTGTTTGAGATCAGCCTGGGCAACATAGTGAGCCCCCATCTCTCCAAAAAAAAAAAAAAAAAAAAAAAACACCAACAGCAATTAGCTGGACATGGTGGCTCATGCCTGTAGTCTTAGCTACTTGGGAAGCTGAGATGGGAGGACTGCTTGAGCCCAGGAGGTTGAGGGTACAGTAAGCTGCAATCACGCCACTGCACTTCAGCCTGGATGAGAGTGAGACTCTATCCTAAAAATAAAGTAAAATAAGTGGCTGGGGGTGGTGGCTCACGCCTGTAATCCCAGCACTTTGGGAGGCTGAGGTGGGTGGATCACGAGGTCAGGAGATCGAGACTATCCTGGCTAACACGGTGAAACCCCGTCTCTACTAAATATACAAAAAATTAGCCAGGTGTGGTGGCAGGCGCCTATAGTCCCAGCTACTCGGGAGGCTGAGGCAGGAGAATGGCAGAGGCCGAGATCGTGTCACTGTGCTCCAGCCTGGGTGACAAAGCGAGACTCCATCACAAAAAAAAAAAAAAAGTAAAATAAAAATGACCAGGCTCGGTGGCTCACACCTGCGATCCCAACAATTTGGGAGAACGAGGTGGATGGATCCCTTGTGGCCAGGAGTTCGAGACCAGCCTGAACAACATGGCAAAACTCTGTCTCTACAAAAAATACAAAAATTAGCTGGGCGTGGTGGTGGGCACCTGTAATCCCAGCTACTCAGGAGGCTGTGGCACGAGAATCACTTGAGCCTGGGAGACAGAAGTTGCAGAGAGCCAAGACTGCGCCACTGCACTCTGGCCTGGAGGACAGAGCAAGACTCTGTTTCAAAATAAATACAGTAAAATAAAAATACAAAAATAAAAATTAGCCAGGGGTGGTGATGTGTGCCTGTAGTCCTAGCTACTCAGGAGGCTGAGGCAGAAGGATTGCTTGAGCCCAGGAGTTCAAGGCTGCAGTGAGCTATGATCGTGTCACCGCACTCCACCACAACAGAATGAAACCTTTTTTTTTTTTTTTTTTGAGACGGAGTCTCATTCTGTCACCCAGGCTGGAGTGCAGTGGTGCAATCTTGGCTCACTGCAAGCTCTGCCTCCCGAGTTCACGCCATTCTCCTGCCTCAGCCTCCCGAGTAACTGGGACTACAGGCGCCCGCCACCATGCCCGGCTAATTTTTTGTATTTTTAGTAGAGACAGGGTTTTACCATGTTGGCCAGGCTGGTCTCAAACTCCTGGCCACAAGGGATCCATCCACCTCATTCTCTCAAAGTGCTAGGATTATAGGCATGAGCCACCAAGCCTGGTTATTATTTTTATTTTATTATTATTATTTTTTGAGACGGAGTCCTGCTTTGTCACCCAGGCTGGAGCGCAGTGGCATGATCTCAGCTCACTGCAAGCTCCTCCTCCTGGGTTCATGCTATTCTCCTGCCTCAGCCTCCCGAGTACCTGGGACTATAGGTGCCCACCACCATGCCCAGCTAATTTTTTGTATTCTTAGGAGAGACAGGGTTTCACTGTGTTCTCGATCTTCTGACCTTGTGATCCACCCACCTCGGCCTCCCAAAAAACCTTTTCTTAAACAAATGAAAAAAAGTCTTATATTCTCTTGAATTACTATAACCTGTCAAAATACTACAACCTCTGGGTAGAGCAATTTGGAACTACCTATCAACATTTAAAATGCATATACTTTTTGAACTAGCAATTGTACTGCTAAGAATTTATCCTAGAGATACAAATTTTAAACAATGACATATACACAAGGATATTTATTGTGGGAGCAATAGATTGTGAGCAACCTGGATTCCCAACAAGAGGAGACTGATTAAATTAAATATATTCAATATATGTGGAATCCTATGCAGTTATTAAAAAGAAGGTGGTAATCTAAATGTAATCCTATACCAAGATATGTTGTTAAGTGAAAAAAAGTAGGTGACAGTGTGTACAGTATAGTTTACATAGTGTGAAAAATGGAAGCTATAACACCAAGAATGAACCTTAATGTAAATTATGCACTTTGGGTGATAATGTGTCAATACAGGTCTGTTGCTTATAACAAACGTACCACTCTGGTAGGAGACGTCCATAACGGGCAAGGCTTTGCATGTGTGGAGGCAGAGGTATGTGGGAAATCTGTGTACCTTCCGCTTATTTTTGCTGGGAACCTGAAATTGCTCTAAAAATAAACTCTATTTAAAAAACAAACATTACATAAGAAAAGGGGGGATATATGCATTCTATATGCTTGATATGAACACAATATTGTTAGAAGTATACTTCTAAAGGTAGTAACAGTAGCAGCCTTAGCATGAGAACTGTGGGCCTAGGAGACTCAGAAGCCTAAAGACAGAGGAAAGGCTGAGCGTGGTGGCTCACGGCTATAATCCCAGCACTTTGGGAGGCTGAGGAAGGTGGATCACAAGGTCAAGAGATCAAGACCATCTGGGCCAACATGGTGAAACCCCATCTTTACTAAATATACAAAAATTAGCTGGGCACGGTGGCGCAAGCTTGTAGTCCCAGCTACTTGGGAGGCTGAGGCAGGAGAACTGCTTGAACCCGGGAGGTGGAGGTTGCAGCAAGCCAAGATTGCACCACTGCACTCCAGCCTGGCAACACAGCGAGACTCTGTCTCAAAAAAAAAAGAGGGCCCGGCCGCCCCGTCCGGGAAGAAGTGAGGAGCGCCTCTGCCCGGCCGCCCCGTCGGGGAAGAAGTGAGGAGCGCCTCTGCCCGGCCGCCCCGTCCGGGAAGAAGTGAGGAGCGCCTCTGCCCAGCCACCCATCGTCTGGGAAGTGAGGAGCGCCTCTGCCAGGCCACCCATCGTCTGGGAAGTGAGGAGCGCCTCTGCCCGGCCACCCATCGTCTGGGAAGTGAGTAGCGCCTCTGCCCGGCCGCCCCGTCTGGGAAGTGAG